>NW_022147296.1:1032275-1447213 GCF_002938485.1 Sitophilus oryzae
CCAGTTACGTAATACATATAAAATAGGTATGGGCGTACGGTGTTATAAATGAAAATAGCCGTGTACTGGCAAATATAATACCTAGATTAATAATTTTCAAAAACTCTATGCTGTTTGAATCGTTACCGTTGAGTTAGCAGGATAAAACACTAAAAGTTTTCTTCGAATATGAAATCAATTGAATATTTCAATCAAATATTTTTTTATTATTGTGTTGTTAATATAATAGAAGAAATAATTACAGCTGGGGTTGGAACCTTTGGTGTTACACAGCAAAATAAAACACTAAATCAGTACAATACACCAAAATACTTTTAATTTTACACTGGACGCACGTTTCGCTAACCATGTCTGCCATCAGCAAATGATCAAGACTGAATCTTGAGGTATATTTATTTTAGATATAACTATTTCCAGCAAAAAAAAATCTTGAAAATAGTTAACTTTAGAAGCGCAAACAAAACATAATTTTACTCACCAGTAGATCCAATATTGCCCTATTACACCAGATATGGTATCGCTCCTTGGCTATATTTTCGAATTTCACGTATATATTTATATCTCTCTCTGCAATATTTATAATTAATTATATCCCGCCAAAAAATTCATTTGATTATAATAACCCCCTAAGTTGCTTCAAAGGAAAAATTCGATTCTTCCGGCAATTTTTGCAAAAGCTTAATCTAATTGTGGGGACGAGTTTGAATTAGAGATAAAATCTATTTATCAAATTCCTGACCACTTCGAAAAAGTCGTAGAGCTTTTCGACAGCAGTCTCACGTGGTCGTTTCATTCCAGAGCTGGATATCATTTTATCGGGGGTAGTTTTCAGCCTTCTTTTTATCTTCTGTGTGAATTTTTTATAGCCGATACGCTAACTCGGGTATAAAGAAATATCCGCTCAAGTTTATGTTTAAGCGGCAACTTAAGCGAACTCTCTGTAGCTTCTTCATCGCAAACCCTATTATGAACAGAAGGAAATAAATCAAATGAGATTTCATCCACATTATTATTAACTTACCTATATAAATTAGCCATTATTTCTCTTGTCTGACTATGTAGCCTCTTACCCTTAACAAATTTATTCATTTTAAAACACAAATATACGATCAAACTTGATATTAATAATTAAAAAACTACGAACGAAAAACATTATAACAAGATAACAAAACAATAAACACAACCTAACTATCAAATATCATACGAAAATATAGGAATAAAGTTTAGGATAACCGGTATAAAAATAATTAAATAAAGTAATAATGATCAAAAAATGACACCGCCACTGGATATTTCAATAAGTCTTAATATTTCTACTCTTTTCAGAAGAGACCGTGAAGTTAAAGAATATTATAGTTTTAAGAACTCTCGTGTGGAAGCTTAGTGATTTGTCATACGGTGGCGCTTTTGAACATAATCGAAGCCTGAAAATGCTAATATTTTAAATTTTGAGGACTACGCGCGGCGATATTTCTTTGTACGGTGTTGCTAAATATATTTTATTTCTCGATATTTAAAGAAATATGTATTGATTATATATTTCGTATATTCGATATTACATGAGGCATCCTAAGACTATGAAAAAAAAACGTAGCTGTGAAATAAAATTTGTATTTTTAATTTTTTTGTACCTTCTAATAAAAAATTACTTCTATTCCAATAAAAATTAACTAGTATGATTATGTGTTATCTGTGCTAATAGGAAACTGGAGTAAATACGGAGAATATTAATTCGTTCTCTAAGATGATCACTACTAAGTAATTTTTAAAATTCGACCCATAAGGGGGTGTAATTAGATAAAAGGATGTAAGTATATAAAAAAAAAAATCTGTACCTACTAGGAGTATGAACTTTTGCACAGATGTGGCGCATTTGAACATTGATAAGCGATTTTTGGAAATGTATAGCCTAAGGGTAGTGAAACTGGGGGTGAAATTTTGTACAAAAAAATGTTAGTTCTAGGAGTATGAAATTTGGTACAGAGTTTCTAAAATGACGAAAGTGAGTACCTAGAAGCTAATTTTTGACATTCATCCCTTAGAAATAAGACATGAAAATTTGTACAAAAGGTTAAAATCGGTTTTAGAAGTATGAATTTTGCAGACGTTCCTTTTGTAACGTAATTTAGCATTAAATTTTGGTAATTCCCCCTCTAAGGGTGTGAAATGAGGGGTTGAACGTTCTGGAACAATAAATTATGTTCAAGGAATATGAGAATTTGCACAGAGGTTCCTTATGTAGCGTAACTTAATTAGAGTGATTTTGGAATTCATTCCTTATGGGGGTAAAACTAGGGGTGAAAATTTGTATAATTTTATGTAAAATCCGTTCTAGGACTAGAAAAAAAAAAAAAAAAAAAAAAAAACAAAATTACAGTATAAATTTTGAAGAATTTAGGCATGCATCCCCCAGGACAGTACTTAATAAAAATTTGTTAAAATCGGTTGTAGAAGTATGAATTTTGCAGACGTTCCTTATGTAGGTAACGTAATTTAGCACTAAGAAGCAATTTTTGGAAATTCGCTCTCTAAGGGTGTGAAATGAGGGGTTGAACATTCTGGAACAATAAATTCTGTTCAATGAATATGAGAATTTGCACAGAGGTTCCTTATGTAGCGTAATGGAATAATTAGAGTGATTTCTTGGAATTCATTCCTAAGGGGGTAAAACGGTGAAATTTGTATAATTTTTTATGTAAAACTGTTCTAGGACTAGGAGTATGAAATTCTGTTCAGAGGTCCCTTAAATGATGAAAGTAGTACCTAGAAGCGAATTTAGGCATGCATCCCCTAAAAAAATAAGGGATGAAAATTTGTACAAAATTTGTTAAAATCGGTTTTAGAAGTATGACTTTTGCAGACGTTCCTTATGTAACATAATTTAGCACTAAGAAGCTATTTTTCGAAATCTGCCTCTAAGGGTGTGAAATGAGAGGTTGAACGTTCTGGAACAATAAATTCTGTTCAAGGAATATGAGAATTTGCATAGAGGTTCTTTATGTAGTGTAATTGAATAATTAGGAGTGATTTTTGGAATTCATTCTTTAAGGGGGTAAAACTAAGGGGAAAAATTTGTATAATTTTTATGTAAAACTGTTCTAGAGGGAGTATGAAATTCTGTTCAGAGGTCCCTTAAATGATGAAAGTGAGTACCTAGAAGCGAATTTAGGCATGCATCCCCTAAAAAATAAGGGATGAAATTTGTACAAAAATTTGTTAAAAATCGGTTTTGTAAGGAATTTGCAGACGTTCCTTATGTAACATAATTTAGCACTATGAAGCAATTTTTGGAAATTCGCCCTGTAACGGGGTGAAATGAGGGGTTGAATGTTCTGGAACAATAAATTCCGTTCAAGGAATATGAGAATGAGGTTCCTTTATGTAGTACAATTGAATAATTAGGAGTGATTTTTGAATTCATTCCTTGTGCAAAACTAGTGAAAATTTGTATAATTTTATGTAAAACTGTTCTAGGACTAGGAGTATGAAATTCTGTTCAGAGGTCCCCTAAATGATGAAAGTGAGTACCTAGAAGCGAATTTTAGGCATGCATCCCTAAAAAATAAGGGATGAAAATTTGTACAAAAATTTGTTAAAATCGGTTGTAGAAGTATGAATTTTGCAGACGTTCCTTATGTAACGTAATTTAGCACTAAGAAGCAACTTTTGGAAATTCGCCCTCTAAGGGTGTGAAATGAGGGGTTGAACGTTCTGGAACAATAAATTCTGTTCAAGGAATATGATGTTGATTTGCACAGAGGTTTATTATGTAGCGTAATTGAATAATTAGAGCGATTTTTGGAATTCATTCCTTAAGGGGGTAAAACTAAGGGTAAAAATTTGTATACTTATGTAAAACTGCCCAGGACTAGGAGTATGCAATTTTGTACAGAGGTCCCTTAAGTGATGAAAGTGTGTACCCAGAAGAAAATTTTGGACATGCACCCCTAAAAATAAGCACTCTCAAAACAATTAAAATAAAATTTGTCTAAAAATAAAAAAAAAAGTTGGGGTGGGCCACTCTTATCACTTAGTGGTATAAAAATAGATAACAACCTAGGAATAGGTTGTGACCAAACCAACCAGACCTACTGAATATACACATATAAAATTTTATCAAAATCGGTCTAGCTACTTTTATATGGTAACAAAAATTAAAAAAACAACCCCTATTAAAATATAGGGATGATGGTGGAACGGTGAAAATTTAGGTTATTTAGATGATAATGCCAACTAAAAATAAAAACATTTTTCTTTTCAAAAAATAAAAATGAGGGTTGGCTACCCTACCACATAAGGGTATAAAAATAGATAACAACCTATTCTTAGACGTACTGAATATACATAAAATTTTATCAAAATCGGTCAAAGCCGTTTCGAGATGGTATCAAAAAAAACAACCCCTATTAGAAAATAGGGAATGATGGTAAAACGGTGAAAATTTAGAGTTGTTTGTATTTTTTAAGGCCAAATAAAATATTTTTTTCCAAAAATAAAAAATGGAGGGTGGGCTACCCTTATCACTTTAAGGGTATATAAAATATATAACAACCTATTTTCGGACCTAATTAATATACTTATAAATTTCATCAAAATCGCCAAGCTGTTTCGGAGATGGTATCAAAAAAAACAACCCCTATTAGAAAATAGGCGATGATGGTAAAACGGTGAAAATTTAGAGTTGTTTGTATTTTTAAGGCCAAATAAAAAAAATATTTTTTTCCAAAATAAAAAATGAGGGTGGCTACCCTCTCGGCTACCCTTATCACTTAAGGGTATAAGAATAGATAACAACCTATTCTTAGACGTACTGAATATACATAAAATTTTATCAAAATCCATCTTATATATATATTTTCTAAAAATAAAAAAAAATTTTAAAAACAAACCCTGTTAAAAAATAGGGGATGAGAACGGTGAAAATTTAGGGTTGTTTGTATTTTTAATGCCAAATAAAAAATTAAAATATTTTTTTTTTTTCAAAAATAAAAAAATGGGGTGGGCTACCCTACCACTTAAGGGTATAAAAATAGACAACAAACTATTTTCAGACCTACTCAATATACATAATAAATGTCATCAAATCGGCCAAGCCGTTTCTGAGATGGTATCAAAAAACAACCCCTATTAGAAGATAGGGGATGATGGTAGAACGGTGAAAATTTAGAGTTGTTTGTATTTTTAAGGCCAAATAAAAAACATTTTTTTTTTCCAAAAATAAAAAAAAAATGAGGGTTGGCTACCCTCTCGGCTACCCTATCACTTAAGGGTATAAGAACAGATAACAACCTATTCTTAGACGTAGGGGAAACTGGGGTAAGATGACGATAAGGGAAAATTCAACAACTTTGAAAATATTTATTTTAAGAAACAATATTGAAACTACAAACTACAAACAAAAAAAAAAAAAAAAAAAAAAAAAAAAAATCACATAAACTAAATCATTTTTTTCAAAAAGCAAAAACAAAAAACAAGTCAATTTAGTCAACTTACCTCATATAACGGGTAAGATGACGAACTGGGGTAAGATGACTTAAATGCAAAATCTGCAATAAAAATCGCCATCTTCAAAAGAAGAACACTCCTCGTGCCACCACAACGAACAAGATGAACATTGGATCCAATTTTCAATTGGAGGATCTGTATATAATTCATTACATCCCGGACACATGTAGTGACTTCCATCAGATGTCTTCTGATTATTAGAATTAAGACCACTTGGGCCAGCCTTATCGTAGTCACGTATGGGTCCTTGACGTTTTTTTTCTTTTCTGCCTTTCCTCCTTAATTTCATTTGTTTTGTCTCTCATAGCCTTTTTTCCAATCTTAATTTTCTTTTTCATCTCTTTTTCTGCTTGTTCATTTTGTTTTATTTCCAAAGCTTCCTTTACAGGCGTGCTACTAATAATTGAGGCAGACATTTTTTTTCGAGTTATGGATGCCCTTTCGGCTGTGGGTATTGGCCTAATTTGTTTTAAAGCTTTTTGTTATCTTCAAATAATTTTTGCTTAGTGCTTTCTAATTTGTCTTCAACTAATTCCTTAGCTGTAATTAATCCACGACTGTTTTGCATTGGTGTTTGGTTCAGTTTTTTTTACAGGATAGATAAAGGAAAGTCTTCATCAGAATCTGACTGTATGTCAATGGTTAAAGGAGTGGTTGTGGATTTTCTCTTTCTTGGTGATGGTGATGCAAAGTCTTCTTCTGAATTATCGCGTTCTGTCGTTCTTGCAGCAGCAAAATCGTTGTCATCGAAAATTAGGGGATTAAATGGTTCGATGCCGCATGCTTTAAACCCTTTCACAGCATTACTTACTGTAGCAGCTTTACAGTAAGCTTCGGCAAATAACGGACCGATATTTCTGTCAGAAATTACTACTCCAGGATGATTGACCAGAAACGCATCACACACTTGATTGTAGTAGGTTTTTAGGGGGCCGAAAAAAGAAACCTCTAATGGTTGTAATTTATGCGTTGTGTGAGGTGGAAATCCCACCAGAATAATTCCATCTTCTCTACAGAAGTTTATCCCTGGAAGTGAAATGTGTGAGCTATGGTTGTCGACCAATAACAACACTGGGTCATCAACGGAAGGCTTTGCGTATCTAACAAAATGTTTTAGATATGCCAGGAAACTATCAGCCGTCATCCATCCGGAACTTTGTGCCGTTGCTTGCGATCCAGGTGGGCAGCCATTTAACAGTTCAGGTTTCATTCGTTGACGAGCGAATACGAAATAAGGCGGAACATAAGAACCTACAGCATTCATAGAACAAACTAAAGTGGTTGTGCGGCCTCTTTCGGCGGATACAATTTTGGCTACTCGACGTTGTCCTTTAGGCGTTAAAATTTTTGGTAGTTTCATTGGCACTGTAGATAGACCGGATTCGTCGGCATTATAGATGCGATCAGGAGTAAAATTATATTTTTCTTTAACCTCTAAGGATAGAAAAAGATTCAACTGCACTTTGTTGAATCCTCTAAGACGAGCAACAGATGTGGCTTCTGGGTTTCTCAGGCTAAGACGGTTGGCTGCTTTAAACCCGTTAAACCAATCAACTCCTGCTGTTTTGGTTTCGCGATTAAATCTGTGTTGTATTTTGTTTTCCTCGGCAAATTGAAAAGCTAATTTTCGCACTTGAACTGAAGTCATTCCAAGGCCACGGTGATATATTGAACAAATTCTGCAGTCTGTTGAGGTGTAAAAGTTTGATTAAATCGACCCGCATGATGTGGAAGTTCTTCTCCTGTAAGTTGCTTTTTTCGGCATCGCCTCAGCGTTGGCTCAGGAATGTTGTATCTAATAGCTGCCGCATTACAAGATAAGGTACCTTGTTCGAGAGCTTGCAGCGCTAACCTACGGGAATCGTCATCCCATTTTCTACGGTTGGTCTTTCGTTTGTAATTTCTCGGCATCCTGTAATGAAAACAATATCATAGTAATGATATTTATGACGCTAAAAGGTATAACACATATTTATGGGGCAAAATGACGATCTTGGGGCAAGATGACGATGTCGTCATCTTACCCCCGCCATCTTACCCCCATGCACACATAACCTTATTTATTTATTTCCTAAGATTGAAACAAAAATATCAATACATTCAAGCATTGGTTGTTTACTCTTAATATCAGGATATTATTTGTAAAAATATTGAAAATCGTACTTACTCATTAACAAGCACAACCACTAAAAACTTTAGCCAAAATATTATAACAACTGTTGAGAAAAACAATTCGGGCACGTGTGCGTTAAACTACAAACTGCTGCGACAAATGGCCGTCTTCTCTTAATACCGCATGCAACGCTTTAGATGTTGCCAAATTCCATAAATCAAAATATTTATTTATACGGAAAATTTTTGGCATTAATCATCTTACCCCAATCGTCATCTTACCCCAGTTTCCCCTACTGAATATACAAAAATTCGGAGATGGTAACAAAACCTTTAAAAAACAACCCATATTAAAAAATAGGGATGATGGTAGAACGGTGAAAATTAGGGTTGTTTGTATTTTTTAATGACAAATAAAAAAATTAAAATATTTTTTTTCAAAAATAAAAAAATGGGGTGGGCTACCCTTATCACTTAAGGGTATAAAAACAGATAACGTATTCTCAGACCTACTGAATATACATATAAAATTTCATCAAAATCGATCAAGCCGTTTCGAGATGGTAACAAAATTAAAAAACATCCCTCGTTAAAAATAGGGATGATGGTAGAACGGTGAAAACTTAGGTTTGTTTGTATTTTTAATGCCAAATAAAAATAAAAATATTTTTTTTAAATAAAAATGGGGTGGGCTACCCTTATCACTTAAGGGTATAAAAATATATAACAACCTGTTTTCAGACCTACTAATATACTTATAAAATTTCATCAAAATTGGCTAAGCTGTTTCGGAGATGGCAACTAAAAAAATAAAACAATCCCTATTTTTTAATAGGGGATGATGGTAACGGTGAAAATTTAGGTTGTTTGTATTTTAATGCCAAATAAAAACATTTTTTCTTTCAAAACTAAAAAAATGAGGGTGGGTTACCTTCTCGGCTACCCTTATCAGTTAAGGGTATAAAAAATATATAACAACTTATTCTTAGACGTACTGAATATACATATAAAATTTTATCAAAATCGGTTAAGCCGTTTCGGAGATGGTAACAAAAAATTAAAAAAACAACCCCTATTAAAAAATAGGGGATGAAAGTAGAACGGTGAAAATTTAGAGTTGTTTGTATTTTTTAAGGCCAAATAAAAAAAATATTTTTTTTTTCCAAAAATAAAAAAATGAGGGTGGGCTACCCTCTCGGCTACCCTTATCACTTAAGGGTATAAAAAATATATAACAACCTATTTTCAGACCTACTCAATATACTTATAAAATTTCATCAAAATCGGTTAAGCCGTTTCGGAGATGGTAATAAAAAATCTTAAAAAACAATCCCTGTTAAAAAATAGGGGATGATGGTAGAACGGTGAAAATTTAGGTTGTTTGTATTTTTAATGTCAGTTAAAAAAATTAAAATATTGTTTTTCACAAAATAAAAAATGGGGGTGGACTACCTCATCATTTATGGGTATAAAAATATATAACTACCTATTCTCAGACCTACTGAATATACATATAAAATTTCATCAAAATCGGTTAAGCCGTTTCGGAGGAGTACGCTAACCAAAACTGTAACACGGGAATTATATAAGATAATATTATATTTAAACTGGCGGAGTGCGGAGAACGGAAAGACTGATTATAGCAATAGATAAAATTTAAAACTATAATTTAAAACCTGTGTTAAAACTATTCAAGAAAGTACACACAAAACAAGGCAACGCCGCGCGTCTATTCGTTCAATTCCGAGCAAAATAGCGAGGCTCCACGAAGTTGGGGCCTCGCTCGCCAAAGCGAGGCCCCATCGACAGGTCAGATTTTGATGCGAGACGAGACTTCTAGGGTATTAAGATATTCTTTGGTTGGGGATAAAGCAAGCGAATAGGAAAGGCGCAAAAGCCATGGCAACTGCGTGGTAACAAATCCTGTGACGTACTTCGCCAATCATGTTCGATGAATAGGCGGCCATGCGCGGCGATGCCGGTTTGCCAATTATATCGTTGAAAAATCTCAACTTTCGTAATAAGCAGATTATACAGAATGAAAGAAATATGTTATTAAATAAAACATATCGAACAATATGAACCACGTTAAAATTCCTTAGTAATATACGTCAGAATATGCTAAACACATTATATATAATAAAAATATATTAAATTTATAGTTCATGTCTGGCAATTTTGCAATTTTATAGATAAACGTGGCAATATCGATTTTTTTTCTCGCATTCCTTCCGTAGCTTCAGATCCGCTGGTCAAACAGTATATTATATACCTGGAAATCTAACAAAATTAAATATTTAAGGTAGCTATTGCCTCTTAGTAGTAAACTAACTTCTTTTCCTGCCAACAGCTGATTTCAAAAACCTGTGTAGCAAAAAATTAATAAAAAGATTTGTATATACCTATAACTGCTGAATAAACAGAAATATATTTTAATTATCTAAATAGATAATATTATCTGGAAAAAAATTAATAATGAAATGAATTTATAAAAACCACCTGAAAATTAAAATAGATAAATTAGATTAAATGAAACAAACAGAACAATCATTCAAAATTAAAACGATGTTAGTTATGTTAAACAAATAAGATTTTAATAACCAAAAAATTAATAACCAAATTAGACAAAAAAAATAAATAAACCAAAAAAAAAATGTTTAGTTCAATCTGAAAAATAAAATACTTGAAAATAATCGTTATCATTATTTTTACTTAGCTCAGAGCAACAAATAATTTCTTTAACAAATGGAGAGAGAGAAAAATAATGAAAAAAAACTGTATTATCATCCTGGCAAATAAAAGTCACTTACGTATGTTACACATTATTTAAAAAAAAATATTTAAAAAAAAAATAGAATACTTTAATATTTCAACAAAACACAAGAGAGAAAAGAAAACTGTATATATTCAATGTACCTTTGAATGCAAATTATTACTTTGAATCTTATTTCGTTTTAAGCAAATTATTATTACTATGAACATTTACTGCTTTTTAATGTTTTAGAATACCTATACTGAATTATACTAACCCTTTCTCTGTCAGTTTTCTATTTCTTTCTAATATGATGTTTAATCTTCTAAAAATCCGATGTATCACTGATTTTCCCCCATGTAAGGTGTACTGGAGAAATGTCTTTCCCATCTCCCGTGTCTATGCAATCACTCTGCCTTAGCTTTTAGCGGTCTACCCTCTTAAGCGAATATGTCCTCATATTCCTGGAGAAATTTCTTTACCATCTCCTGCTCCGCCATATCCAGATGCCCACATTCAACCTTTGAATGTACCTCAGATGAGCTTGAGTGTACCCCATCTGAACTTGAGTGTACTCCTCCTGAGGAATACCTATCCGACCTTGAAGGAAAAATGGTCATAACGCTCGAGCCTAATTCTTTACAGGTACCGAAGTATGAAAAATGTGGATTTTAATACGGTCTGTTGTGTGGCTGTCCATTCAGTATGCAAATAACGGTTATCTATTGTGATTTTTGATGGATTATGATAGGTTTTCTATTGTAGCCGTTAACTGTAGAAATGTTGACGGCAAAGTGGTTCAGTGGTTAAGACCATAGTGTGTGTAGGGACCCCGGTGTATACAGATACACTACAATCATAACCAGGTAATTACAATATTATTGATTTCTTCATGAGTTTAACCAGTCAGGGTTGCATGCAACCAAGCCTTGATCCTCCGGTCTGCGCTAAACCTTAGGCGTTAAACTCACGAGTACTTTCTAGTCTATTGTTTTTTATTCCAAAGGTTATTCGCATACATGTTCTGTCTATTGCAATCTTCGAATTGAGGGTTCGAATTTTCCGTCCTACGGCGTCCATGAGCGTTTCCGCCTTCTCTGTGTAGAGCCGTTATGTATAAAGATACCTTGCTTCACCTAACTTGCGTAAAATCGCCAACTAGAGTGGATCCAGTGCTACTAGCTGTGGGCGATTCTCCTTTCCCCCACCTGCTACTGCCACTGTCTTTTATCCCAGACAGCAATTCAAGGGTTCCTCCCTCCGAATTCTCAGCACGCTCTGGTCGATAGTTTCTTACTCCATCACTGACCTCCTTATCAGTGAACGCAGGTTCAGCACTCATTGTCGTGAATGACAAATCCGTAAATAAATTAGGCGTACATCTGATATGTCCACACTCTATCCTCTATCTTCCTTGCACTAAAATCTCTTCCTTTCGTGCAATAACTTCTTTCTGTTTACCCGTGCTTTTCGGATCATGTCTAGGCCACCTTTAGTAAGTCCCTAGACCAGATTCAACGTCCTGTATATAGTTTTTAGGATCCGTTGATCCGAACCCGATAGACCAATTTGCTGCTAGTGAATTACATCGCCTTCTCCACAACCTTACATGCATAACCCAGTACCCTATCTAAATTATTGTCGAAAAATCCATTCTCTTATTTTCGACGACTACTTTTTAAAACACCCTCGTAAAAGATTTAAAGCTCTCTGGGACGTAACCGTCGCTTCATTGTGTCCCGTCCAGGTACCTACTATTGAAATTGGGGTCTTAAAAAAACATCTGGTTCCAGTTCACAAGTGCATCGATTTTCATCTAGAATTCGTTACCTACAAAGGTTACCTAAACTCTCTAAACGGAGCATATAAACATTTTTTTTTTCTATTTATGTTTCTAGAATAAAGGAAATGAATATAAAGTAGCATCAAAAGTAATATTAAAAATAAATGAAGTATGCTGCAGTATAAGTCAATTGTTGCAAACCCAAGTAATAACTATTCAACAAGCCAAAACGCCTAATACGTTATGCAACCATTTCAAAAAAAAACCACAGCTGACTATTCCATTTGTCCAACTGTAATAAAAATTTTTACTTTTTTTTCAGAAAGACATATAAGAAAAATTATTCATCAAATAACAAATAACAGTTATTCCATTACAAAAATAACACTTACAGAAACCGAAAAAAAACTTTTATTATTTTAATCAAAAGACAAAGGTCCACAACAATACTTATTAGTGTATAACGACATGTGAATACTTCGTTGCATGTCGAGAGAGTTCGCTGACTTTTAATTAGTTCTATCTATGAAACACATGTGCAATTATTAATTTACCAAAAAAAAAAATCTTAGTTGACCATTGTTCCTGCTGCTGACAGATGTTGACATATTTACCTGTGCGATTTCTTTGTCATAAACATTTACGCTAATTACCATTATCGCAAATTGATTTTACTGGTTAACTGCTTCCTCATTTTAACGAAATAAAAGAAACATCTATCGAAATTTCATGAATCTTTCTTAAAACAAAACACTATCCTGAGATGAAATATTCTGAATTACCACAAATACTACTTTATGCAAAAACATATTGGCAATTTATTCTTAAGAAAAAAAAACTTAAAATCAATGACACAAGATCATTTAAAATTTCTACAAAATCTCTAAATCAGAAAATAAATAATACGGAATGCATTTCAAGAACATTTAAAAAAACTGAAAAGACCTTGTGCCACAACTATGTTTAAAACAAATACAATAAACCAAGAATAAACATCAAAAATAATAGAATTATAACATTTTAATCACTAACATCCATTAATAAAAACATATTAGAAAATACATTCGATGATTATAAAAGAGTTAAGCAAGAGTTACATTTGTTACAATTATGAGGACTCAATAGAGTTACTAATACTGTTAAAATCAAAAAAGGAAAAAAACATAAAAAAAAAAAAAAAAATTAGTCTTTACTTTTTAAATTAGAGCAAAAATAAAATCAAAAACAATAATCTGGGTACATACTACAAATTAATTTTTGTGTATCCCACCGTAGCTGTCACCAATTTTTATGTGACAAAACTTTCCAGATTTGTCCGTTAACATGGTAGTGTGGCCTTTATATAATTATTATAATTAAAATAATTTATTGAGCGGTAGGCAGAACTTGGATAATGAGAACACCGACTTTTCCGAGCGTAAATATAGTTTATCGTTTATATATAAAAAAAACAAAATATAGCCAGCTAATAATAGAAATTAAGGCATCGCACTTTTATGGTAAGGGTTCTTTCTGAATTAAGTTACTATAAACTATATTGCCACTTACCTTATTACGTCAACATCCGTCAGCAATAAATCAACAACAAGAACCTGTCGAAGACTTCATTGATCCCCTTGTAGATCTCCCGCTTCGGTCATGGACTTTAGATAGTTTAATATTTTAGAGAAAAGGTGAGATTCAAAAATAAAATGCCGATTTTTCACAACACCTAACTATATTTAATATAAAAAAATAAATAAATAAAAATATAGAAAAAGATTTAACAAGACATTTATAATTAACGAAATATAAAAAAAAGGAAAGAAATTTAATCAAAATAATTAAAGAATGATATTAAAATTCAGAAGTGATAAAGTTAAAATACAACAGTTTTCCTTATTAGTCTAATTCAAATTATCTAAAATTAGCATACAATTCAAACCTCTCTTAGAATTTTCGTTGGTAGAAAATTAATATGTCAAAAAAATATTAACTGAACAATTAGATTTAAATTAGAATTTAATAAAAGAACAATTGTAAAATAATCATTTGTTTGATGACATCTAACTTTTACTAAAGCCTTTAGAACAAACAGAAAGTCTTAAATCGTTAATAAAAATATTAAAGAAAATCTAAAAACAACAAATTAAAAAATCTTTATACATGAAATGTTTAAAATTTCCTAACTTGAGAATTGAATATTTAAGAAAATCTTTAAATCGAAAACTTACTAAAATTATTAAAAAGAAACCACTGGATAATATAAGATCTACACGGAGAAAATTCGACCGTCTAATTTAAAAGTCAGTACCGAACTGATCCAAAAATCTATTTTCCTAAACCTCGAAATATTTAAAGGTGCCGAGCCATTCTCAAATCCTCTTCGGGTTCGCTTTTCAGGAACCGTCTGATTGTTCTGAGAAAACCTCAACTACCCTGTCGTTCCCGGTCTAGTTGGCTTTACTTGTCACAGATGTCGTTACTTTACCATTTCTAATGTTATTTCAAATTATTACTAATAACTGTGTAAATATTATAATTAATGTAAAACACAATTACACATGATTAAAACTAACCCTAACTAAAATATATTTTAAAAAAAAAAAAAAAAAAAAACCAAAACAAATCATATTTATAATTTGATTTCATTAGGTTTCGCTGTTTCATCTTATATGTTTATTTATTTCACATAATTTTGAATATTTTGGATAAAAAAAAGGAGGACAGTCCTTAATTTTCAGAATATCATTACGTGAACTTTTACTTTAATATTTAAATTAACAATTATAATTTTGTTTTTATCAAAATCTGTTTGTATTGGCCCGTTGGAGGTCTATCGTGAGAAGAGTGTCGTCTTAGAGTTTTATTTCTTTCTAGGGGTTTTGCTTATATAATCTCGAAGTTAAAATTTAGGATTTTACAGCTTTAATGATTGATGCTAGTCGTTTCTAGCTGTTTCAAAGCAAGTATTATATTAATTTATGGACGTGGGATTTTTAACCTAACAGAAAAATATTTAGTTTTTCCAAGAGAAACGGGTCCTTCATTCTAAACAGTTTTTACGATCTTCTGAAAAAATACCAATTTAAGGGCGGAAACACATGACAAAGTTTTAACAAGCTTGGTTTGTTGTCTGCTCCAAAATATTCCATTACAATCCAGTGGAGTCGTAAGTACGTAAAAAAATAATAATAAAAATAAAAATTTCTTATTTTAATGACACACCCTATATCAATATTTATAAAAATTAGAACTTAAGTATCTTAGGTAAAGAGGACTCAATATAATTTATCAGATTTGAAATAAATACTGTCCTAAGGGTAGTTTACACTTGACTCGAAAAATATCAAACCCCATTAAAACGTACGTCTATGAGGTATCGCATTTCTCACCCTGGGCCCACTTTCAGAATGGCCATAATCAAGAAGGCTACTGATACCGTCTTGTAAAAATAAGGTAATTAAGGGCTTATTTTTTGGTATTTATTATAATTTTGCTAATATCTTCGGTTTGAAAGGAGATATCAAGATGCGGTTTTCGCTGACTTTTTAAACTTTTACTACTCTTTACTATCAGCTAAAATTACGTATACTATCGTATTTCGTTTTTTTTGAAAAAACGCGCTATATTTGTTAAATTGTAAGAAAGCGCCCCCTAGCGTCTACGTTAAATATCTTATTATTATTATTTTTATGGTATAATATAAAGTAAGAAACGCTCTTTTAAGCGAGCCCTCGTTTGTTGGATTCTGATCATCCAGTCCGGAGTTATTAACATTTAAAAAAAGATAGATCTAACCTTCCCCCACCACTTTATTTTACCAGATAGGGGAAAATGGTCCTAACAAAAAAAATCCAAAATTTACTGAAGATTATGAAGCTATTATTTATAGTGCCCATTATCTAGGCAAAATTCTGTAAAAAATATATTTTCTTATTTTCCATAGCAGTTACGCCACCTAGCGGCCGTTTTACAAACTTGAAAATCATTTCCAGCAGTTTCTCATAGCCTCTTTAGTTATAAATATTTTTTTTTCCGTAAGCCCTACGGCTAATACTTTCCGGGATACAGCCGAGAGCTATTCTTAGTGGGACACCCGGTACATATTTTACTTTACCTATATTGCATATTTATATAAGTATATTATAAACTATTTAACAATGATAGATATATAACCTAACCTAACCAGAAATTTCAGACCTTTCATTAAGCCCTTTTTTGTTTTGTGGTTAATTTACAAGTAAGTAAGAATTTCAATGAGCTAAAATAAATCCTTTTACTTATATAAATGAATGCGTAAAGAACGAAAGCGACAAAAATATAAACGTCTAATAAATAATACTGATAGAAAGGCAGTGTTAAAGTTGCCGGTTGCAAATGAGACGCCCCTTTGTGCCTGATGACGTATTCAATCCAAAATATTGCTGTGTCTAGTGCTGACAATGGCTGGTCTCTCATTATTTTCGCTTGCTGTATTATGTTGGCTTTGTACCTGCAAAATGTATGTAGTTTATAGTATACTAGTTTTTACTAAATTGTATATTTTTTAAAGAACATGAGTATTTCTTTCTTAGTGTTATTTTTTTATATAACGCCAAATTAATTTTAGCGATTAAAATATAAAAGAATGTTAGTCTTCCTCCTGTAATAATTATAATGATTTGGCAATTCTACGATATGATATTGCACTAATTAATATAATATACTTTGTTCTTAAGAGTCTATTACGCTGTAGTGATGGGCAAAACCGTTATTTTTAGATAACAGTTGAAACTGTTATAGTTATTTATAAAAAACAGCTTAAAATAACAGCTTAAAAATAACAGGTTTCTTTATTTTGCGGCTAAATATCTGAAAGAGTATGAGACGGTCACCGCCAGGCGTATTAACGCAGTTGCAACTTGCAACAATGACGTGCTCGGTGGTAGTATTTCCAGGGTGTCAAAACATTTCTAAATATCGATTGTTATCTGAAATACCTCTCTAAAAACGGTAGTTGTTTACAAATTGCGATATAAAAAAAGCCAAAATTCCGCCAATCGTCTATACCTACACATTGCGATCTACCTACGCCCTGCCCCTCGATCCGCGTAGATCCTGAATTGCGTAGCAGTGTACAGGGTGCATCTCACTCGACGGGCGAGAAGCTCTTAGTTATGATTTTACCATTTGCGGTCAAAAAATAGCAATATAAGAAAATGTGTAGTATATTCTTCATAAGTAAACCAACTACACACTAAAGTTCGAATTAATTTTTCACTTAAACTAGCGTGTACCCGCGACTTCGTTCGCGTCGAATTAATAATTTCTAATGGTGATGATAAAGCAAAACAAGAATTTCCATTAACATACAAACTGGATAAAATTTTCTCACATTTGCCAAAAATAGGCTTTCTAACGTCGAGCAGTTTAAGCAGAATCGTGGTTAATCAATTACTCAACTTTTTGGAACACCCTGTACGATTTTTAAAAAAATTTCAAAATATGTAAAAAAAACAAAATAAATTATGCGTGTCCAGACGTTTTCCCGAAAGACTAATCGTTTTTTAAATAACAAATATTGAAATATTTGAGGGGCGTTTTCACCCTGTTGGAATTTGAGATTCGAGAAACCCGTCCTTATCGAACCTCAACCCCACAGTCAATCCGTTTGCAAAAAATCAGCTTTAAACGTCCAGCAGTTTAAGCAGAATAGTGATTACTCAATGGTCATATTTTATGAAACCCGCTGTATATATTTTTAAAAAATCTATAAATATGTAAAACAACATAATAAAATATACGTGTTTTAAGAGTTTTTCGGAAAAACTCACCGGTTTTTAAATAAAAAATATTCTAATATTTGAGAGTAGTTTCACCCTCTTAGAATTCGAGTTTCGAAAATCCTTTCTTATCGAACCTCTACACACTAAAGTCAATCCGTTTTCCAAAAAATCAGCTTTTTACGTCAAGGGCTTTAAGCAGGATCGTGATTAATCAATGACCAGATTTTTCAAAACACCCTGTATACATTTTTAAAAAATCTTAAAATATTATTCTGAAAATTTTTCAGAATAAATAAATACCTAAATATTGAAACTTAATAAGTAAGTACTGAAACATACAGCGCCATAATATCTCGACCTCCGTCCGTTATGCTCTCGTAACAGGTTGAAACAGAATGTATCTAAAAACAACTGAGGGCGTTATTCCCCAACCTGTTTCGAACCTCCATCGACAATCGACCGATGCAGCAGCGTTCCTTTCCCACACCGATTATCTCGACCGCCGCCCTGTTATGCTCGTAACAGGTTGAAAAATGACATATCTAAAATGACTGCTTCTCCAAACCGTTGCGAGCCTCCATCGACAATCGACCGATGCAGCAGCGTTCCTTTCCCACTCCTGTTATCTCCACCGCCAGGCGTTATGCCCGCAACTGTTTCAAAAAACCTGCTTCTTTTATATCCTATTATTTTTAAGCTATTGTAAATACGACCATCGACGGTGTCGACCGACCGAAGCAACTACGTTCGCCGTAGCGCTTTCCCCACTCCGTTGTCCGTTGTCTCGCCGCCTGTATCGATGGTTGACGAAATAACATGTTTCCATCCATACTAGTTGTTTTTTGGAATTGCTTCGAGCAGCATAGAATTTCGTGGTGATGCAGAGCGCCGACTTCGTTTTTTGTTTCACGAGCGGCCGATCTCTACGTGTTGTTATTTTATATCTGTTATTTTTTAGAAGTAGTAACGGTTGCGTTATGTTATTTATAAATAATTGTTATAAAATAACAGATACTTAAATAACAACCCATCACTGTTACGCTGTACTGTTCGGGTCGCTCTCATGTATCGGGTAAAGTGGGTGTGTGGCCGAAGGAAATATATGCATATTATATTTCAGAAATCTGCCTAATGCTTAGCCCAATCCTGTCGTGTTAAGCCACACCCAAAATTCCAAACACACGTGCTTTGATTAATGCTTGATTAAGGTTTGCAGAGCTTCAGAATTTGCCAT
Source organism: Sitophilus oryzae (assembly GCF_002938485.1). NCBI lineage: Eukaryota > Metazoa > Arthropoda > Insecta > Coleoptera > Curculionidae > Sitophilus > Sitophilus oryzae. The sequence continues at coordinate 1,051,409 of NW_022147296.1, forward strand.
AAAATAGCGAGGAATTTGTTACAAAACCATATAAATTATATATCACTGTAATCACAAAGTTTCAATATATTTCCGTATTGTAACGGAATTTTAAATGATGTCTTTATTTTCGAGAAAATTTAGTCCAAACATAAGGAATATTTTGTTGATGTTTAACCATCAAAATCTTAAAAATAAAGAAGTTGTCTAAAAATGTGCTACAATACGGATATAGTATAATCCGTTATCTTTAATTTCCTTCTTCATTTGTGTAAAAATACCTAGCCAGTTTTAGTACAAAATTAGACCGAGTAAAAGGGCACTATCATCAAAAATCGATATATTAATACCACCGTATAGAGAAAACAAATACTTATTTTTTCATCCAGTACACAATAAAGTCTTCGTAGGGAGTAATTTTTTATAATTATTTACAAAAAAACATTTCCATTAGCGCTTATGACCAAAAAAAACTTTAAACATGAATAATCATTTCAATCATGCGAAAATTTGGTTTAAAAATAGATTTTTTTTTAATATAACTTTTATTTAACGAAAAACGAAGGCCTAAATGAAAAAAAGAAACTATTTAAAAGTTTCGCTTATGTCTTGACAAGGTACCAAAGCAAACCCCATATTTTTTGCTTTTAAACTAATAAAGATATATCAATAAACAATTAGCGATGTAATGGTTTTTGCGCGCGGTGGCCGACTGCCGCCGCTGCGCCGGGATTTTCTATACCCTTGTATATATGACGTCATGGTGTGGCAAATGTAGCATTTTAATTCGATTTGGGCTCCCTTATATAGGATAACAGAAACATTTTCAATGTTAAAAAAATATTTCCATTTTGGGTATTTCGAATCATGTTACACACGCTGATAATGAACTATGCTATACCGGGTGTTTCTCGGAAGTGGCTCATCTCTATAACATTTTTATTTTTCCAGATAAAAAAACGGGATTTGGTATATATGACATAAATCAAGATTGATAGGCGTATTCAGTTGATTTTTGATTTCGGTCACTTCCTGTTTCACCGGAAATAGATTCAATTTTTGATTTTTAAATGACAACTTCCGTATTTACACTCTGAATAGAATGGCATATCATATCTCTAATTTTTACATGTTTGCATATGGTTTATTTGAAATAAATTGTAACATGTGGTTTATAAGGACAATTGACTCGATATACCAAGTGTGTGGTACCAAATTATTCGTAAAAAAATACTTTTTTTTCAAATATGCTAATGAGCCATCCTCGTTCCATTTGAGAAAATTAAGATATGATTAAAAATACGATTTCGGCATATTTTAACCGGCCAGGACAAGACACAAAAAACAATATACGATCAAATCTATTTTTCCAAGACTCCTTGATTATAAATAGTGTTTTTAATACAGCCATGGCACTCTAAATTGAGATTTAAAATACGATTTTTTAGCAAAAATGTCAAAAGTTGATATGTGATGTGTCATTCTATTCAGAGTGTCATTTTCTATCGAATAAAGTAAAAAAAAATACCGAGGGTGTCATTTAAAAATCAAAAGTTGTAGTCAAAAATTTCTAGTATCTAAAAATTATACCGTATGATATAAAAAAGGCGTCCAGTTGACTTAGAAATGAACATCGATGACATTTCCCATTTAATTTTACATATAAAATGACAGCGACCTTTATTTCAAAATATTTCAGTGATAACCCATATGCACGTCCCTGGCGAATATGTCGACACCTTTTTTGAATTAAAATATGTCGCACTTATAGTTACTTTTACCCTCAAAATTTCATTCGAATTACTAAAAGTACTTGGAAGAAAATTATAATAAATCGAAAGATTATTAAGACTTTAACAGCGTGTAGCCATGAAAGAAAGCAGAATAGGACCTATGTTGATATGAAAAATAAATCTTATTTTTACGAGAGGAATCTCCCCACGAGAGATGGAACATGTCTTTTGAAACACCCTGCACATTATATCTCCTAACTCTGTGATAACACTTATAAAGGGTTGTTCACCACATACGACACGGAGTATTGTATCTAAATGATTAGATTTTTACAAATTTTAAGTTTTGGGTTCGTTGAAGGACTATTAGAGCTACAATTTAGAAATAATTTTACAAGATACAGAGTGTTCCAAATAAGTAAAAAATGCTATAGTTGTATTTTTTTAAATGGAACACCCTGTATATTATTCTATTTTTAGATCCTACGATTGAAATAAAGGTAAATTTTATTAAGGTTTATGACACTTAAACCTTACCGTTTTTGAAATATTTTCAATTTTGTGAAATTGCAGTAAAAATTTTAAGGCTTCATTTCTCCAAGGATATCAAAGTTTTTAGTACTAAATATTTACTGAAGTTTATTTATTGATCAGTTATTGTGTTGCAATAATAAAAATTATTCTACCTTATACAGAGTGTCTAAAATTTTATTTTAAATAATTACTAGCTTTAAACGGCAATAACTTGTTTAATTTAAATGGAACGCCCTATATATTTTAGGAGAATCAGATGCATAATTTAATCGTCTATCAAATTGTATGATACCACTTTTTACCTATCCCTTCAAGTTTTCGTAGAAAATGCATTTTCTTATAATTTTGACCTGATTTATCAATATACCCATGGAATATTGACATTTTAGATTGTTTTTAAAGCAACAAATGTACAAAATGTACAGGCTAGTAATATTATCGTTTTTAACAAAATTATAATATTACTAGCCCATTTGTATGCAAAAAGAAAACTATTTAAATCTTCATAAAAGAGTATACCATTAATTAAATATACCACCATTCTTTCCGCTCAAAATACTAATTAATTACATACTTAATTATGTTCGTGAATAAATTATTCTAAATAAATGTGGATTTGAATCAGAAATCAATATAATAAAAAGTTATAAAAATGAATGTCTCTCTGTTGTTACAAATAAGCATTTGTCAAAAAATGAAATATCATTTTTAAGGTGTTACATTTTACCACACTGTCTAATACATATAAAAAATTCAGTTTTTTAGTTTTTGGAGCAATTATTATTAATCAACGCAAACAGTCAATTAATGTAGTTTGAATACTGGAATCATATTAATTGGTCCTCTTTAACAAATATTTAAACAGTTTTTTTTTTATTTCTTAAAGAAATAAACAAACTATATCGACAATATTAGTATATGTACTCTTTAAAAATTTGGTACATCTTTAAAAATAATCTAAAGTGTCAGTATTCCATGGATATATTGATAAATGAATTTAAAATTAAAAGAAAATGCATTTTCTGCGGAAACTTGAAGCTATAGATAAAAAATGGTATAATACAATTTGATATACAATTAAATTGTGCATCTAATTCTCATAAAATATACAGGGTGTTCCATTTAAATTAAACAAGATATTGCCGATATGGGAAATATTCAGATGTGATTTACACTGAATGCGTCCGACCAAAAATCAGGCGGTGGGGGATCGTGAACGGACCGCCTTCCACAGCACACCCGCTCTACCCGACCCCTGAGACCGACCCGAGCGGTGTAGCGCAAATGGACTCTTAAAAACTTTGACACCCTTGGAGAAATGAAGCCTTAAAATTTTGACTGCAATTTCACGAAATTGAAAATATTTCAAAAGCGGTAAGGTTTAAGTGTAATAAACCTTTATCAAATTTACCTTTATTTTAATCGTAGAAACTAAAAATGCAATAATATACAGGGTGTTTCATTTAAAAAAATACAACTTTGATAGTTTTTATTTATTTGGGATACTCTGTATCTTGTAAAAATATTTTTAAATTGTAGCTCTAATAGTCCTTCAACGAACCCAAAACTTACAATTTGTAAAAATCTAATCATTTAGATACAATACTCCGTGTCGTATGTGCTGAACAACCCTGTATAACTATTAGTACTAAAATATTTTGCTTTAAAAGTTATTCCAATGAAGCTTTTACTTACGTTGAATTATTCAAAAGCATATTCAATTTAGTTCGAAGTTCTTCTTCAGCAAAATCGTGAATGTTGACCATTTCGGCAATGCCCTTATTGACACATTTATCGGCATTAGCAGGCTGATCTGCAAACACTGGCATTATTAACATAGGAACACCTCCATAGCCTCGTCAATGGATTGACAACCTAATAAGCATAGAAACAAGAAATTAAATTATCTGTATATCTGTAACAAGAAAAGCTTTTAATTATATGATTATTGATGGAACTTGAGCAACCGGGAATTCTCTCTTATCTACCTCTCTTTATTATGTTTAGGAATGCAATAAAACTAAATTTATAATAATATTATTATTACTTTATATACTCAGATGCAAAAAAAACGCAACGCAAATTTTTTTCTGCAAGTTTAAGTGTCATATTTTTTTACTTTTAGCCCTATTTTCATGATTTTTTTAGTAAAGTATATATAAATTTATCAACTTTAATTCATTAACTCAGATTTTTAGAAAATTTAGTATTTGGCTTACTATAAAGTGTTAATTGAAGGAATGTTTTTTATCTTGACTTTAAAACACCCCGTGCAATAATTTCGTGAGTAACTTTTCCTAAAATTGATCTGAACCATGTCTCCTGAGCATTTTTTGACTCATGTCAACAAATGCCTTGGTTAATTTTTAAGAGCAAAATGAATTGCTACCAACAATTTGCAATTTTTTCAACTATCATTACTTTACCATGTTAATTTTTAATATAACGTGGTGGCCTTGGTGACTATTGTCGTAATGTCATATAAACACTGATTAAAACTCTATTTTAAAATTCCAAAAACGTTATAATGTAACGATACAGGCTTGGTTTTAACAACAGAACTAAGGATATTAAAAAAATAACTGTAATATAACTAAATGTACAAACAAAAAATTTGTAAAAGATTATATAATACTTTGTTTTGCTTCCCTCAGCTGCTGTAACTGTCTGTAGACGTTGGTTCATACTGTTAAAGGCTGATTCATGGTACACCGTGACGGGCCGGGGCCGTGCGACGGTGAAGGCACGGCCAAACATTGTCAAATGTTATTTATACTGATGCATTCATGCTAAGCCGAGCACGGGCCGAGCTTCGCCGGAACGCGTCCGTGCCCCGTCCGAGAAATGTCGGTGTACATTTTTCCTCGGATCCGCTACGGTCCGGCCCCGTTGCGGCAAACATAATGAGTCGCCCGGGCTAAATACTTCGTTCGTCTACGGGCCTATAGCGACTGTTTTCCAGCAGTGTTGCCGCACCCAACTTTTAGCGCGTACCACATAAACTAAAAATGTACCACTTTGGTACAATTTTTTAAAGCACAACAAAATACATCTGCATATGACTTTAACCGGTTTGGTCGCTGTGAATTTCTTCATAAATTTCTACATAAAAAAACTTCCTGGAGAAAGACACAAATCGAGACGAAAAACATGAAATAGAAATTCAGAAAACCCAATTATAAGTATGTATAGGTTGAAGAATTCTAAGTAATTCTAATACTACACACAATACTTGGAAAACTTAAATTTTATTTAAAAAAAACGCAAATATAGAAGCATGTTAGAAACAGTAAATTTTCAAGTTTTTTCTTCGGGTTATTTAATATAGGCAACGCTATAGACATTACAACGTTTATAATACGTCGTTAATTAATGCGGATTTTCTCCGAATGGTATCGGTAAGCGCGTTTAATGCAATATCAACGACAATAATTATTAAATATCTATTCAATTTCGGTGCGCGTGGGAAATAATTATTGTACCAAATCATCCTGGATTTGAAAATGTAGTACCACTGTACCAAATAGAATTAAAAAAAATCAAATTTGGTACAAATGTACCACTGCGGCAACACTGTTTTCTAGAATATAATCGGCACGGACATGATCCCCGTTGTCCACTCGGTGTAGCATATATTGAAGGCCCGGACGTGGCTCGGTATCTACTTTACGGAACGTGCCCGGCTCGGGTACGGCCCGGTGTACCATGAATCAGCCTTATAATGCGACACATTGTGTTATGTTTTCCCATTCTTCCACAAGGACCAAACGAACATTCAAAATATCAGCCGTCTTCAACAAGACCACTGATTTTTGCACAATTTTCGACCCTAACAACCATATTCAATTGAATACAACAATAATCACCAAAGCCACCTCGTCATTATGAAGAATAACATCAAAAAGTAACGATAATTGAGAAAATTGCAAAATGTTTGTGGCAAGTTCATATTGCTCTTAAAAATTAAACAAGGCATATGTTGACATCAGTCAAAAAACAAAATATCTAGCAGACATGGTTCTGACTGAAAACTAATGAAAACTAGGAAAATTTGCTAACGAAATTATTGCACAGGGTGTTTTAAAGGTAGGGTCAAAAGCAACTCTTCGATTAGCCCTGTATAATAAGTCAAATACTAAAGTTTATAATAAATTAAGTTTAGGAATTAAAGTTGATATATTTATATACAGTTTGCTAAAAAAATCAACGAAATAGGACTAAAAATTAAAGAAATATAACATTTTAAACTTGACCAAAAATTTTTCCGTTGCGTTTTTTTGCATATGAGTATATATTACGATTATACCCCGTTTGTATCTTATCGATATACTAATATATAAAATCTTCAAGTGACTGACATACTGATTAATCACGATCCTGCTCAAACCACTCAACGTAAGAAACTCAATTTTGGCATACAGGTTGCTTCTAAGATGTAGAGGTTCGATAAGAAGGGATTTTTTGAAATTCCAGTTTCAAGAGGGTGAAACCACCCCTCAAATATTACAATATTTTTTATTTAAGAAACGGTCAAGTTTCCGAAAAAACGCTTACACGTATATTTTATTTTGTTTTTTTTACATATTATAAGATTTTTTAAAAATGTATACAGGGTGTTTCGAAAAATCTGGTCATTGATTAATCACGATCCTGCTTAAAGCGATTGACGAAAAAAGCTGATTTTTGGAAAACAGATTGACTTTAGGGTGTAGAGGTTCGATAAGAAGGGACTTTTCTAAACTCGAATTCTAAGGGGGTGAAACTATCCCTCAAATATTAAAATATTTTTTATTAAAAAACCGGTGAGTTTTTCGGAAAAACTCTTCCACACGTATATTTTATTTTGTTGTTTTACATATTTTAAATTTTTTTATAAATTTATACAGGGTGATTCATAAAATATGACCATTGAGTAATCAAGATTCTGCTTAAACTGCTTGACGTTTAAGGCTGATTTTTGGCCATCGGATTGACTGTGGGGTGTCGAGATTCGATAAGGAGGGGTTTCTCGAATCTCAAATTCCAAGAGGGTGAAAATGCCCCTCAAATATTACAATATTTGTTATTTAAAAAACGGTTAGTCTTTCGGAAAAACGCTTGGACAAGCATAATTTATTTGTTTTTTTACATATTTTAAAAGTTTTTAAAAAATCATACAGGGTGTTCCAAAAAGTTGGGTAATTTCTTAACCACGATTCTACTTAAACTGCTTGACGTAAAAAGCTTATTTTTGGCAAACGGATTCTTCGAAAGTCAAATTCCAACGAGATGAAACTACCCCTCAAATATTACCAAGTTATATAATAATATCGTCATATTGTTTTTTCTCATGCTGACATAAATGTGAGAAAATGTTAGCCAGTTCGTATGTTAATGGAAATTTTTGCTTTGCTTTATCATCACCATTACAAATGATTAATTCGACGCGAACGAAGTCGCTCAAGTCGCTGGTACACGCTAGTTATATTATAACTTACATACCTCCTTGTGTTATAAATAGTTTTACTTTCTCGTGTCCTAGAAGATCTTGTTGAGGATACCATTTTTGGATATAAAAATTTTTAGGAAGGTTTTTGGGCAAATTATAAAGATCAGATTTCCAGAGGATAGTATACGGCAAAGTCCCTAATACTTTCGTTATAATATCCATTGCATTTTTTGACATTTTGGACGATTTCACATTTGTACCCAAACTAAAGTAAATCACATCTGTCCCCAGATTATCTAGGTACTCTGCTAGATCCTTAAAAAACATATGGATTATTAATTTGTGTGACACTATCTAATTCTCGCAACTTACTTTTGGTAACGGCTGAATAGGGTGTACATGCAAAGAACTAACAGCAACATATTTTCCGTTTCTTGCCTTCGTGTTATCCAGCGCAAAATTAGAGCTCCCAATAACCAATTCTACTTTCCTCATTAACTGTTTGGCAGATTTCATGTCACTACCGAAATACCTCCTAATTTGATCATCAAATATCGGTGAGAGTTTAAATTTAGAAAATAATCTATATGCCCAAGAAAAGAACCAACTCTGCAACCTCTCCTTGAAGTTTTTGGCAATCGAAAAATCTAGTAACATCTCTGGGTCGACCACAGGGTGTTTCTCAATACCTATGGCGTCCGCGATGTTAACAGTAAGCGGAATAGAGAGTAGTCCAACCATCGGAACTTTATAAACTTCTTTAAAGGCGTAATAGGCTTGCCAAAAATATTCCACAATTAATAAATCGTATGTGTCGTTATTAACATTTTTCAGTAAGTCTTGTAAGAAAGGGTGGTTAAGTTGTGCTTCGGAAGCTTTGACACAAGCAAAAAGAATTTTCATTGCATCATTCGGTGCGCTGTCTGTATCTTCAAAACTACTATAATTTCTTAATATTTCATAACTAAAACTTAGGTCATATTCGGTCAAATTAGTTAAAGACTTATCGTTTAGTGGGCTCGGTGTATACACAGTTACTTGATGACCTCTCATTGACAGTTCTTTCCATACCACTTGAAAAACTTGTTGATGACTGAAACTCGGAGTCATGAATATCCCCAAAATTTTTGCCCCTTTGGTAAGGGCAAAGAATAAACACAAACACCAAACAATATTAAACATTATTACTTACTTCAAACTTAAATTAAGTTTATAATATACATATGTGTTTCGGAATAAGTGTCTTTATATAGGTGTCTAGATAACTCGATTATGATGATAGTACTTCTTTGTAGTTATTACTTTGTAACTATTAGAGATAATTAATTAGTATTGGTTGGAATTTTTAATTGTTTCTATAGTTAATGTAACATATTTATTTAAAAATCGATCAGCTTATTTTTGTTTTGACTAAGGCTAGCAATTGTTAACTTCTATCTTGTATCCCTCATATCTTTGTTGTTTTGATAACAATTAAATAGTATATTGTTTTATTAAGCTGCGTCCACATTCTCGTGATCCTGCTCGCGCTCTTGCTTCTGATTGTGCTTGCGTTGTTTGCGCTTCCTGTTTGTCGTGTTTCTCAAGATCTTTCGGCTCGCAAGCAACGGCGTCCACATTGTAATGTAGTGCTTGGGTTCGTGCTGTTCGGACATGGATGATACCGAAGTATTTTTAATAGCGGCTGCTAGTGCGATCATTATTGCAAAACGAAGGAGACAAAGAGGAAAAATGGCGGTGTTGGATGTTTAGTTAAAAAGTAGATCCCAGCACAGTGAAAGTAGACATACATCTACGTGATTTACAAACAGTATGTTTTTTAATATTTTTTATCGCATTTCAGTGGCGGCTCGTGGCTGTGAGACTGGGTAGGCGACAAAATTTTAATTACATCTATTTGTTCTCTAAAATTTACATAATATTTTAACCCAGTTCGTAAAAACCAATATGTTAGCTTATGGGTTAAAACATAGCTTAAGAATATTTAGGATAAAACTAAACTAACAGCATTCAACATAATGAGATAATAATTAAATATAATGGATATGTGTGTTTTATTTATTTCCTCAGATAGCATGCTAAATGCTAATGCTTGATAAATAAGGTTGATAATAATACCATGCAGTTCATCATAGGATTTTATTTTATTTCTATTCATTTACGTAGCTTAACAATAACTAAATATATTTACAAAGACAAATTAGACAAATAAAGTTACAAAGAAAAACAGATTATCTTATTCATATACATATTTCGTGACCCATAAACAAATGAAAAGAATAATTACTTTTTATATGTATATTAAATTGATTCGCCGATCTCTTAATAATGAAAATGTATTTATTATTATATCAGTAATGTAATCAGATTGTTGAAGGGCTATGAAAATATCATTTTCGATTGAAATTAAGGCAAACGACGATAAACGTTTATTTTTCATTGAATTTCTAGTGTAATTTTTAATGCGTTTCAAACATGAAAAATGTCTCTCAACCGAAGTACTTGTAAATGGTATGAATGTATTGTATACGTCGCATAAATTGTACGAATTTGATTATGCATATTGAAAATCAACATTAATTACTCCAAATTTTAATCTAAATTAATACTTATTCGTATCTCCTCCTTGTTAACTTACAAATGCACTGTACACAATAATTCAAGTCAATAATAGGCAGTCGATAAACAGGTTTTAATTAAAATTTGAAATACTGATAACGTATGATGAATAATATATGATGGGAACTTGGGAACCACTGAATTTCTAAAACCTATCGAGCTCCACGCGCATGCCGAGGCGACCGAAGATATCGCCTAAACCCCGCCTTAATTCGACGTAGTCATCGATTTCCATCGCTACTGAGTGATGAGTTAGAGAGAGACAAAAGACAGACACATCGACGGCTGAGTGGGAGATCAAAATTTAATTTGAAAGGCGATGTTATAGATCGGCGAACAAAGATGAATGCATTATACACCAACGGTTAAAATTATTTTAATTTCTAATGCTGCCATACGCCAGCGGTAGCTAATATATTAATATAAAAGACTACAAATATTAAATTAATATTAATTGTTACAACTCATTTCGGTGTATTAATAGTATTTATATATGTATTGGCAACATTAATAAAGATAAATATTATAATGTAAAAAAAAATCTGACAAAATTGTAGGGTAGGCGCCGCCTACCTTTTTTTTTCATAACAAGGGGCCGTCCTCTGTCGGAAACACTGCGACCTGTGAGGCCTATTGTGTTTGTCCCCCTTCTATATCTGCACCCATTCTCCTATCCCTGTGCCCTGCACTAGCTTATGCAGGTCCTTGATAGGATGGGAGCATGCTTCCTCCGGTTCTAGCCTAGCTTTCCCAAATAAAGAGTGTCGCTTGCGATCCAGAGCCTCGCAATGACATATTATGTGCTCCGCTGTTTCAGGATCTTTATCGCAAAGTCTGCAACAAAGACTTCCTTGATACAGGTTGAGCTTGTTCAGATAACACTTGACAGCCATGTGTCCTGTCAAGAGGCCTGTTGTAATCCGCACTTTATTCCTGCTAAGCATTAGCAGTTCTTTTGCGGTTTTAGAGCTAGGGCCTTGGATAAAAGCCTTGCTGTGCCTGTGCCCCTGTCTGTTTCTCCAATGGACATTGTGCTTTTCCTTGATCCAGAGTTTTAGTGCACTACGGGCCATACATTTGGGTATTCCCAGTACTGGCTCTGGACCAAGATAGGATGCCGATGATCCCTTGCCTACCCTGCGCCGCCTACCTTCCCTACCCTGACGAGCCGCCACTGTCGCATATCCCCTACTGATTTTCAAAGACTTATTAACTCAGTTGGCCCCCGTATAGAAAGAAAAACTACAACTTTTAGGAAATGTATTCCGGTTAAAGAAAGAGCTAAATAAAGATTGGCCATAACATTAAGATTTCTTGCAACTAGAGACTCGCATACCAGTTTGGGTTATTTATTCAAAGTTTCCAAGCAAATCATTTCAAAAATAATACCAGGCATATGCCAAAATATAAATAAAGCTCTCAAAGACCAGATTAAGATAAGTACGCAATATAAATATAGAGTTATATTTTTATTAAAGGTATATTTAATATTATTAATCCAAGAACAACACACAAATATTTGTAATTCTGAACAAAATAAAATAAGAAAAATTATGGTAGTCTCATCATACAAAGTAAATACCGAACTTTATGAATGAAACCGAAGAACTGATGAAATTAAGAACTTAACAAATAACGCAAACAACTCGAGTGCTTAAACCTGCGCCGTAAAATATGCTCGCATCTCGCATGGCTCCGAACAATACCACCTAGATATTATTGGTATATGGTATTGCTCCGAAGCGTCCCTTTGATGTACCGCGACAGAGCCGAACAGTCGAAACAGGCAGGGCCGTATCTAGACCAAAATTTCGGGGGGGGTTTGGCCTGGACGGGGGGGGGGGGGTACAAAAGCGGCTAGGAAAAAAGCATAATAAAAAAATCGCTTTGGGCTACACTCAAATCTTAATTGGAAATAAAATTTTAAAAAAGTAACAGGTAAAAATTATTAATCTTAAAGGATAAACTGGTCTTTTCCCTGGAAAAACGATTGACTACCTCTTCGATATCGATATTTATTTCTCTATGTACGCATAATAGAGTTACGTAGGAAGTCCTTCAATCAAATACGTTTAAATTAAAATATACGACGGCCTCCCCATAAGAGCAATGAGAGGATTTACGTCCCAGTATTGAAGGACAGAAAATCGAGTCTGAATGGTTCAGGACATAAGTTCATCCTTGTTTAGTCAAACCTTCTACAACACATATAGGATAGACTTATGTAGGAAATGCATTGAAATTCTATAGCCATCCTTCAATATCGAGACAGGAATTTAAGCGGTACCCTCCGTATATTTTATTTAAACGTCTTTGCCTTCAATCGTCTTATACCGCAACCACACATGCGGCATTTAGCGAACTCCGAGCGCTCGTCAACTACCGAACGCTTGTGATCGGACTTCGCCTTTCCATCCATACATGCGGACTCTGATAGCAACAACATAGAGACGAGCGCTCGTTCTCGTCGCCGAACTCCGACTTCCTCATCCATTCACATAGGAAATCGGCGAAGCTCCGATCGGAGATCGCCGAATACCGCATGTGCGGTTGCGGCATTAGGGTTGAAAAAGACCTTTCTGGTGTAGCTGTTGACACTGGTAGAGTTGCGAAGATCATTAATAAAATGTATATATTTGGAAATATACACTGGTTACACTCCGATTATCGTTTCGATGGCGTTTTTAGGTCGGTCGACTGCAGGTAGCGGCTTCCATTTTTGCTGCCAAGTCTAGTTCTGCCGCTAAAGTGTCATAGTCCAAGAATTCTTTGTCTAATAGCAGATCAATAACAAACGTTAATCACGTTAATGACCAGCAAAACACACAACATTCAAAATCGTCCTTGTCAAACTTTTGCTGTTTTAAACACTTGAATGTTGAAAGTCGAAAATGACATTTGCTTTCAAAGTGAAAAAGTGAGGTTAGGGTGTATAATGTATATTCATCAATGACTAAAGAATACAAGGACAAATAGCACCCGAGACCAAACTGTGACCATTCTTCCAAACAGTGCCATATTCTTCCAACTTCCAACAAATATTTTACTTAACATTGCCGCTTGAAGGGATATTTATATTTTTGATATTATATGTTTTCACTACGCCTATGGTGTATCGGGTGGTATCATACTAATTAATTACGAAAAAAACGTATTAAAATGCTGACAAAAAGTACATAACTAGTATCGACGTATAGTACATATCAAGTACATATAATATCAGAAAAAGAATTATCGAATTCAATAAAAAAAACGCTAAAAAGGTGTAGGGGACTGTTTATTTCCCTATAAAACGTAACTCCTGGCTCTTTCTTATCATTGCGCCTTTTACACTTGAAAGCTGAACAAATTACCATTGTAATAAAGTTTATACAAAGTTCACTACACACAACCAACTATTAAAAATCGCTAAAATTGTCGCTGATGATGTCGTTATGTCTAAAAAGTTGGCGTATAAGGTCACAAATTCTGCTGCAGCCCGTATATGGGCGTTACATGTCCTTGTATTCTTTAGTCATTGATATTCATCCATCTTCTTCTTCTTCTTTTTTTTTCCCTTACTTACTTACTTGATGATCATTACTTTTTAAAAATTTTCGGCCATAATTTCGGGGGGGGTTTGAACCCCCAAAACACCACCCCAGATACGGCCCTGGAAACAGGCATTTTATGAGATCACAATCACGTGGAGCACCACGAACATCTCGCTCCGACTGTTTGCCATGTTTCTCGTGTTTCACGTGTTCGTTCGGCCTGCTCGCGAGCTATGTGGACGCAGCTTTAGGAATAAAAATGACACTTTTTGCGGAACAGCCTCGCTGTTCGTTTGACATACAGGCCAGCCATAAAAAGTCACTTTTACTCCGAATAGAACAAGCATATTGTTTTCAAATGCCACAAATAATTTTTTAAATCATTTCAAACGTTCCACATAATATGAAAGATTTAAAAGTAATACCTTGTATGTAATATGTAATTATATGTATATCGAGAAGCTATAGTTATGGCTCGTTGAAATTGACACTTCATGTCAGTTTAATAATATATTTTGGTCCTTTTGTGCTTAGGCGTAAAAGTGTTTTACTTTTATGCCTGATATTGTGTTATTATCAGGAATTTAAAGACAACAACATTTTCAAACTCTTTTATTAATTGCTTTTCTGTTTTTTCTTTGCTTTAAACCGTTTTGAAAAACTAGAAACAATCTTTTTACTTATATAAACGAATATGTAAAAGATGAAACCGACAAAAAGATAAACGTCTAACAAATAATACTGGTAGAAAGGTAACGTTAAAGTTGCCGGTTGCAAATGCGACGCCCCTTTGTGCCTGATGACGTATTCAATCCAAAATACTGCTGTGTCTAGTGCTGACAGGGGCTGGTCTCGCATTATTTCTGCTAGTTTTATTATGTTCGCCTTGTACCTACAAAACAGATATACTTATGACACAATTAATACTAATTGCATAATGATTGAGCTTTGATTGTGAATGGGTGAGGGTGGTTTTCTTCAAACAGAAGATCCTTATAATATTGTATTTATGTATTTAGTTTAGATCACCTAATACATAATCCCAGGTTATTATTATACGTAGAGCAAGATCCCATGGCCGCTTAACCCGGGATGGGATTATGCTATTAGCGCTGATTAAAGAAATAAGAAGATGCGCAACCTTATGGGCCTTATGACATTTCGTGGCACAAAAGTTGTCCGAGATGTAACTGGCGAACTCTCAGCGTGTCCGACTTAGACAAGGAAAGAGAGGGGACAGCTAACACGCATATTCTCCCATGATCGGTTAGTGAGGCCAAAATTCGATCGGCGGCCATACTTTGGTGACAAGATTTCGAAGTGACACCGAGAGAATTTTTATGTTTTTTGTGACAACTGTTTTGTTTTAAATTTATAAACTGTATTGTTTAGTATGTGGTGAGATGTTCAGCGTATGGCTGCAAAGGCCGAAGCGAGAAAAAAGTGGCTGGAATTAATTTCACAGGTAAAAATCTATACACAACTTTTGTTATGTGGTCATAAAATGTACATTTTTTCATTATAGCAGTAAAAATATGTAAAATGCTTTTAATATGTTTTGTACCACATCCAAACCAAACTATTTTTAATAATTCCAAGTAGTATTTTCAATATCCTTTATTATAATTAATGTTTGAAATTATAAATAATGCTACTCAGCATGGATTTCTCCAGTGGCGTAGGGAATTATAATAAGAGAAATACAATTTCTGCAATAAACATTTTTTTATATATTTTACATGTAAAAAAATGTATAAAGTATTGTTATCAAATATGTAAAATAATTTTATATATATATATATATATATATATAGTGATATATATATATATATATATAAATATATATATATATATATATATATATATATATATATATATATAAAAAAATTAATATATTATAGTGATAAAAAATCAATATTTCTATAAATATATATATATATATATATATATATATATATATATATATATATATATATATATATATATATATATATACAAGTTGTCCCAGAAATGAGTGCAGATATTTTAACTGGTAGTATAGTTCAACCCCAAGAAACACGCCTATGAGGGTTTTTTGCAAAAAAAAATGTTGAAAATTTTATATTTTTCTTGACATTTTCCGGAAAATGTTGAAAAACTTTTGAGTGCCACTGTTCACTCCCGGGAAATTCGTTTAGCGGGCATAGAGAGTGTCGGAGAGAATGCAACGTTGCCACCTCCTACCATACCCACATTCTGCATGTTTATCTATAAATTCAATTATTTTTAGTTGCTACAGAAAAAAATACGAAAATTAATTTTATTCATATTAGTGCAGATTGCTCTACTAATTCTAGAGAAACGCGCAATATTTTAAATACTTTTTACAGTGGAGTAAACTGAAAAAATAAATCTTAACAATTATAGCTTCTTTTTTGCCATATTAGGAAATATTTTCAATCGTTTCAATAAACAATTATAACCTTTAATGTTTAGTTAGAGCTTACCCTTTTAATGAAAGTGTTTTTTATCCAGCACACATATACGCAAACACATACACACCAAATATCTATTAAACTGAACATCACAAACCTATCACATGCCTATCACTTTTAAAATATTATTTAAAATTTTTCACATGATAATAATCAAACACTAAACTCATAAATACAATAAAAAATGTTAAAAAAAACTTGCTTTAATAACTACTTATATCCGGTGGCTGATGGTAGACAGCCCGGGGTTTTCTTTGACATTTCTTCAAAACCGACACAACCCCGACAACGATTTCGAAAACACTGAAGGAATTAGAAATTACAAATTTTTATTTAGGAATTTGTTGACTTAGCGTCCTCTAGATGATGTATTACTATTGGACTGATGTATTACTATTATGGGTCAACGTTTTGGTGGTTGTATAAAGATAGATAAATCAATTTTCTAAATGTTTATGTATGGGTAGGGATATCCCAAAAAATAAAATAAAAAGTACAAGAAAGAATTAAGGTAAAATCAAAGAATATTCTACGTTATCTAAAATATAAAAATATGGGAAGCCCCGACAAAAATCTGACACCTGATATCAAAGTGATAAACAAACATCGGCGCATGCGGCAGCGACCACTTACACTTAATTTTTCAGTTCATTGCTAGATGGCCTTTTACTAGGGATGCACTGCAAACAAATATTCCAGCAAAACTAAAGTGTTTTTTCTTATTCTAAATTCTAACAAATAAATAAACCTGTAAAACTGTATAAATAAAATCGGTCTTCGATTTAAAAAAAAAGATCGATTATACCAAAAAATCGTTTGATAAAAATCACGTCGATTTGATAATAATCGATTCGAATCGTACATCCCTAGTATGGTGTGTAGTTTAAGGTTATGTTTAAGGTTAATCGTGGGTTATTAAACTCGCACAAAAACAAAACAGAAAACAACAAAAAACAATGCAAACAATGCCAAATAAACCTGTAAAAAAGTACTTTTATTATTCAAAATGAAATATCATATAATTCAGTTGGTATACGAATATTTTTTGATTTATTTATAATGTTTGGTGTCAAAAATATGTGAGAAATGAGGTAAACAGTTTAAATGTCTTAATAAATTCGTTTTTAATTTATTAACCTTTCAGGTATCTACCTAATGGTAGGAAGAAATTAATTATGTAATGGTAGGAAAAATAATTTCACTTTAATTATGTATTAGAAAATCAGTAATCTTAAATTAGGATGCATCAATGGAGAAGAAGGCAATTGTAATCACAATACAATAATAGATCTACAAATACCAAGCAATACATTAAATCAAAAATCTCAGTAACACTGTTATTATGTACTCCCTGTGGTCTTATTAAGTTAAAGTTTTGTTTTACATGAAAATAATTATCCCATTTAATTATTCATTAAATTTTAGTGTCAGCTTATTGATAGCTCGATTACCAGTCAAATAGTTTCGATGTTTTCTATACTATGAAGAAAATTTGATCTGATTAGATTAATTCAGATGTAAATTTATGTTATACGGTAAGATATTTTTAAACAAACCAAGAAAGTTCTCTTCAGACAAGTTCTGGTCTGAAATTGCAAATATTAATGAAAAAGTTATACATGTAGTTTTCTATTCATAAATGATATTATTGATTTTATTCTAGGTGAATGTATCGAGTCATATTATATTCTGCAGAATATATTGAGAAAAATGGTAAACTAACTAAAAGTGCTAACAAAATTTCTTAGGAAGTTATCGATATACCTAATTATTAGAAGCTGTAACAAATGTTCAAAGAGTCAGAGTATACTTTATTAGAAGTGTGTTAGATAGAATTATACACTTTAAAGAAAATATCTTTTATTATTGCAGGTAATACTGAATGTAATGCATATAATATGTGAAATCTATTATTACATACAAAGATTGAAAATTATTTAAACAGCTACCTGTATGTTGTCTCACAATCTCATTTAGTGAATGGGTTATTAAAAATTGAACATATTTACACACAGAATATTGTGGATATGGATATCTGGAAAGCATGTTATAACCATTTTTATTTTTAGGATTTATGAAATGATTACATAAATATACTAACAACAAATTGCAATGCATCTGTATATTAGAGACAAAGATGAAAGAGAGTAACAAGAATATATGTATTCAAAAGAAAAATATCAAGACCATTTGTAGTAATTAAAATTAAAGAATAAAATACATAAAATGTACCATATGATCGAAAAAAAAACGGCGTCCAGTTGGCTGGGAAATGACGATCAATGACATTTCCTATATAAATTTACATATAAAATGACAGCGACCTTCATTTCATAGCCATCGTTGACGCCGTTTTTTCTCGATCATACGGTAGTTTATGTGTGAACAAATTCTCATTTCATATAAAAATTGGAGCTCTATCTAGAGTATATTTGAATATAAATGTTTTTATGTATTGGAAGGGGGACTGTAGTTTTCAAATATAATAAAGAAAATAGACTAAAAAAACATGTGTGTAAGTTCTTTTTTAAACTATTCTGTAGTTACGTAAATGTGTTTCAAATAGGTTGCTTTTCACAATAAAGTCAATACACAGTAATTATGCTTTACTTTTTCAAAACACACTCTTGTTTTTTATTATCAGAGAGTTATTAATATTAGAAAATTTAGTTACATGAATATAATAGGAGCAAATATTATGTTTCAAGTTTCAAGTAATTAGAATATGATATGAGTCATAATAGCTTAAATATGATTGCTCATAAAATACCTAGTATATACACATTTAGATATATCTCTTTAAATATAAATTAGTATTGCCACCATGCGATTAATGGGAAATACAATATGGTCGTGAAAAAAAAAACGGCGTCAGCGATGGCTATGAAATAAAGATCGCTGTCAATCTATGTGTAAAATTTTATGGAGAATTTCACCGACCGTTATTTTCAAGCCATTCTGGACGCCGTTTTTTCCGACCATACGGTATTTCTAGGTATGGAATTATGTCTCTAATATGTAGTTAGGTAATTTTTTCCATTTGCCTATTGTTAATTATAACGTCGTCAAACTATAAAATTTGCTATATTTTTTAGTTAATTTTTTTTAGTAATATCAAAACATGTTTTGAATAGTTTAATTAGTAATAAAGCTACTAACATGTTCAGTTATTTTTTTTTCTATAAAGCTTTTTTGATAAAAAAATAAGTATACCTGCTAAGACGTTAAATTGCCTGAGAAATTACGATCGATGCCATTTACCATCCACTTTTACACAATAAAATGCCATCGATCGTAATTTCAAAAGCAGAAAACTTGCCGCCGTTTTTTCCAATGAAATGGGCGGTGGGGAGAAAATTACAGATTCCTGTATTATATTAACGACTAACGACATTATTAATCGCATGTACACAAAGCATGTACACTATTAGAAATCGATCTAATTTCTAATATTATCGAGCTTTTAAAATTCGAGAAAGTGATCGGAGATTGTGTTTAAAGTGTTGTGAAATGTTCGTTAGTGCATATTTTTGTGTCGGTAATCGGTATCGGTATAGGCAAATCACGATGGAGTATAGAAATCCGGAGAAGGTGGATATGCTAAGAGCATAGGTACTTTCTGGCAGGGGAAAGCGCTGTAGAAGCTCGGAGACTTTATTCCGAAGAGTATCCGAATAGATAAATCCCTAATGCTCGAACCTTTGTAAGTATGGTTCAGCATTTGAGGGATACGGGAAAAGCAACGAAGAATTGCTGCAAAACGTTAAAAATTCCATGCTCAGAAGAAGGAGAGCATCTATTGGAAATGGAGGTCGTCATTTTGAACAATTATTATAATAGCATGCAGTCAAGAAGCGAAGGGTATACCGGGTGGTGCATCATCGTTGGAAATATAGGATATCCCATGCAAATTTTGAACTGTCGAGATATCGGATCCCCTTATGCAAATTTGTAATGTATCTTTAAAAACCATTTACGATTTAGCTCTAAAATTAATAGGGGAGCCAATATTTCCACAGTTGAAAATTTGCATAGTGTTGTTAAGTATTGTAGTGAAGTGATGTTATTAAGTGTAGTGTTATGTGCAATTTTAAGAGTGGTAAAATGGAAAAAAAAGAAAGCTCTGCAGTTGTATCTCTCTGCTATAGGGATATCTTGTTTATTTGGTAAGTTTTTTTTTCTTTTAGTTTATTTTGTGGAATGTGGAAAGTAGGGCTACTGGCGATCACCCACTTAAAAAAAGTAACGCACCTCTGCAGAACCTCTTGGGTGGTGTGGGATTTTGCAAGTACTTTTTAAGTTTTTCTAGTCGATGTGGCAACAGCGGGCGGCGAACAAGCCGAGATCCGCGAGATATCTCCCCCGCGCCGGGGGATCCGCGAGATTCCCCGGCGGCTCTCAAAATGTCGCAATTTTTTTTTAAACTTTCAAAGTTGAATAACTCGGTTATTTTCAATCTATTTTAAAAATGGTAAAGAGAAAATATGTTTCTTTTGGCCAGATCTACCACCCCTTAAAATATCTGCACTCATTTCTGGGACACCCTGTATATATATTAACATATTATTATATATATAACAACTATTTGTTATATAAAACTTAAATTTACCTGCCAAGATTTGCTGGGGGTGGACAAACTTGTGGTGGGCTACTTGTTACTACATATATTTTTTTAAATATTCTTTCAAAAAATTTGCTAATTTAGGTGCATAATAATAGTCTCAGTGAGTAATTAATAAAAATTTAAAAATAAATAAAATAACACAAAGCTTCTAGAATTGTTTATTTTTTTGTGGAAAATTAGGATATTCTTATGATTGAAGGTAACAAATATTAAAAATTACGTCATTCATTGAATCCGTACGCAAGTGTGAAGGGGAATGGCTGGATTCATTATTATATCGTATGGTCGGAAAAAAAACGACGTCCAGTTGGCTTGTAAATGACGATCGACGACATTCCCCATATAATTTTACATATAAAATGACAGCGATCTTCATTTCATAGCTAGCGATCTTCATTTCATAGCTATCGCTGACGCCGTCTTTTTTCGATGTCGTTTTGTATAGTTTTTATGTCATTTTATATGGGGAATATCATCGATCGTAATTTACAAGCCAACTGGACGTCGCTTTTTTTCGATTATACGGTATAATAATGAATCTAGTCAATTCCCTTCACACTTGCTTACGGATTCAATGAATAATGCAATTTTTAATATTCATTTGTGAAATTGTCATTTTCAAACAAACAAGACGCCGTTTTTTTCGATCATACAGTACATAGGTATATACACGTTTAAAACATAATATGTTATTACATTATTTTTTATTTAATTATACATTATACACACGTTAATAAATAAATAATTGTCTTGATAATCAGTCCACTGTGACTGTTAAATAAATTTTGCATTATCGACTTAGATATTCTAATATTATAAAGGTGAGACTATAAAATACAAAATTGTATATGCATTACTCAAAAATGAACGATATATTAGTTTACGTTTTAATAAATATTTTGTACCGTCTAGGTACAAGCTAATTTCTGATGCTACGCCATTGGAGAATCTCGCGTGGTTTGATCGCCACTTTACGAACTACTTTCAATTTAAGACATGTTTCACTCAACAATTTTAAATACGTATTTTGTTTTTTCGCTATTTTTTCGATGTATTTTGACAGCCCGACCGTCGCGCGTCGGCCAAGAGTGCCACGTGTGAACTGGTCCTTTGAGCTTTGAGCCGCGCCGTCGTGGCAGGCTTGCGTCAGACGACGATGTTAAGCAGCGTTGCCGTAGTTACAACAATTTCAAATTCAAGAGATTCGAAGCAATCAAATTTGTATTAAATTTTAAAAATAAAACAGAGAAACATGAAAGGAAACAAACAAAACGAAAATGAATTGATTATTTGTCGGGCTGTTTTCGATATATTGAATTCTGAATTACGATAAACAATTTAGAAATTTCTTTTTTGTGACCTTATCAATAATCAATTCATTTGTGTTTTGTTTGTTTCCTTTCATGTTTTCTGTTTTATTTAAATTTAATAGAAGTGATTGCTTCAGTATCTTGAATTTGAAGTGATGGCCGGCAACCTCTGACGCAAGCTCGACACGCCGGCGCGACAAAGAAGCAGTGAGCAGTTACCAACCAGTAATGCGTGGCTGTCTTGGCCGACGGGTGGTTGGGCTGTTGACGGAATTGTCGAAATACATCGAAAAAATAGCGAAAAAGCAAAATACGTATTTAAAATTGTTGAGTGAAACATGTATTTTCTTAGATTGAAAGTAGTTCGTAAAGTGGCGGTAAGAGACAATAATTCTCAACATTTATTCATTCAGAAAGATATGCAAAGTAATGTGTAATGTGTGCTTTTCAAGGTGTTTTGTAAATCAGTGGTTCAAATTGTGATGAAGCCTATACGAAAATAATGTGTTAAGTTAAAAATGGGGACTGTTATTTTAGCAGTTTTTATAATAGCACGTACAAGTAAAGCAGCACAATGGAGTGTATTTAGTTAAGCGTGTATCGAAAAAGAGAACTGTCGCAGTTACATCGATCTGTCATAAGTATCTTTTTTAATGTTGGGTAAGTTTTTTTAATTTAACTTTTAAACATTTAACTTTTAATTTATTTTATGTAATAATATCACAATCTTAAAAATGTAATGCATCTCTGCAAACTCCTCAGGTGTTGTGATTTTATGACTTACTTGTAAACATATACTTTCTTGTCCATATGGCAACACAGTGCGTCGAATTAACTGAAATCCGGGTAATTGGATGTAGTTGGCAATATCTGCCGGCGGTTCTCAAAATGTTGCGATTATTTTTTTAAATTTTCAAAGTTAAATAACTCAGTTATTTTCAATTTATTTTAAAAATGGTAAAGAGAAAATATGTTTATTTTGACCAGATCTACCACCTCTTAAAATATCTGCACTCATTTCTGGGACACCCTGTATATCTTTATTATTTGACATTTTAAGCAAAGTTTAAAAAATAATTACAAATGTTAGATTATACTAAAAATACTTTTTTTCCATAGCAACTGTTAAAATTTCCGTATATCTATCAAAAATAGTAGATAAAATAGCACTTTAACCGCAAGAATAGATTAAATGATACTTTAACAGCGAGGATAGGTTAAAAACTTTATTTCTTCTCGCACGTTTCTTAATTGCTTCCAATTTTGAAAATTTTTGTATTCCTTTTCATAAGTTATTCGGAATTTAAATGGAAGTAGTTTGGATATGGCATTTGTCGCCTCAGCCTGAATATTTGTTGGTAATTTACTTATTTCGTTTTGAGCCATATTCAATCAGCAATCGACACGGAAGAGAATTATAAAATATTGACTCAAAACTGACAACTAAAAAGACAGCTTTATTTATTTGTCAAATTACATAGAAACCAACGCCAACCCAGCACAATATTTTTCTACTCGTAATAAATTCCTTGAAACAATAATTTCTGAATATTTTTTAAAACGTAACTCGCTATGGAAAAAAAATTGTTCTATACACGACGATAAAATTGCATTATCGTCTTGTATAAAAAACAACAATTTTTTTAATTGAATTGATTTTGAATTTGAACGGTCCGTACTTCTGCTTTTAGTCGGCAGAGTGGGTGGTTTCCGGAGACTGTGTTGCCAGAACTATGGACTAACCCGTAAATTTGCGGATTTTGAGTACGGTACGTCAATAATACGGATTTTCTATCATTAAAATCTAAAAGTTTCCATCATATGAGGGGCTCATAGTCCATAGCGAGCGATATAATTAAAGAAATATAAATAAACCTAATTTTAATCAAGATACTAAAGCACAGAAATATTTTTCTATATATCTAGAATAATTATTTGTGTTGTTTATTCTATCTATAACACGAATAAATGTTCAATACATAAACGCGGATTTTTTATCCAAAGACATTTTCGTCAAACGTATTACAGATATTACACATCTGGCAACACTGTGCCTTTCAGTGCCACACCGTCACTAATCTCCAAAAAGTGAAGCCCAAACAGTGAAAGAGAAATATGGAATTCTGCATAAGTCTATTTCACCCGGATATTCATTTAACTGCGCATGCCTTACCTGAAGAAGTTTTCATTGGTCGGTTTTTTAAAGGGAAGTGGTTAACTGACATTTCACCTAACCTTCAATTCTATTTATATTTGTAATATTTATAACACATTATCGTGGAGTTAGAAAAATATCAAAAAATAGTTGAAAACAATAAACTAAACAAAATCATTATTTTACGCACACAAATAAAAAGTAATTCAAATAGAACTAAAACAACAATCAATCGGAGTTTGGCGCAATCGCAATTCAATCGATATCCGGGTGAAATAGACTTATGCAGCATTAATATGCAGCTGAGTTATGTTGTCTTTTTCTTACGGCACGAAAACTGCACACGGGGTTAAATAGAGAACACTGAATATATTTTAGTTATATGTATATGCTTCGATATGCCTACGCTGGCCGAATTAGATAAAATGAGTGTTGGCCGCAGAACAAGTTGAGGCTCCACCGTACTGCACTTGAGACGTAAGGGGAAATCAAATCAGTCTTGTCATGAATTCGCCCAATAGGTTGCGTATTTTCCCAATACTTTTAATCAACGATATTAGGATATTAGCAAGGATAACTTGCTAATATCATAATCAAATAAGCTCCTCGTAAAGCCAACAATGGGCCCAACTACAATGAGAGTATCTAAATATGTAAGGGAAGCTCTCGGGGAAGCTACATCTTAATACTGAAAATGAGGGTGATGATGACAGACCGTATGATCGAAAAAAAGGGGTCCAGTTGGCTTGACATTTCCCATATATTTTTTTCCCTATGACATTTCCCATATAATTTTACATATAAAATGACAGCGATCTTCATTTCATAGCCATCGCTGACGCCATTTTTATTCGATCATACGGTACTTTAGGTATGGATTTAAATAAAGTTCCTAAATTTATTATTAAAAGAGCTACAGATCTCCGACGCACTGTTGCAGGGCCCTGTATTTTATTTATGTATTAAAATCAATGACTAAAAAATATAAGGACATGTAACGCCCATATACGGGCATACAGAATTATTTCTTATTAAAATTTTATTTAATTAATAATTATTATTCTTCTTTCTATTATCTGGTCTCCAGCGACAATTTTAGCGATTTTTAATAGTTTGTGTGTAGTGAACTTTGTATAAACTTTATGGCAATGGTGATTAGTTGTTCGACTTTCAAGTATAAAAGCAGCAGCGATAAGAAAAAGCCAGGAGTTACGTCTAGTCACCTGTTTAACGTTTTCTTAGTTTTCTTATTGAACTCGATAATTATTTTTCTGATATTATATATACTTGATGTGTGCTATACGTCGATACTAGTTTTGTACCTTTTGTTAACATTTTAATACGTTTTTTTCGTAATTAATTAGTATGATACCACCGTATACACCATAGGCGTAGTCAAACCATTTATCAAAAAATATAAATATCTCTTCAAACAGCTAGGTTAAGAAAAACATGTGCCACGACACTGTTTGGTGACATCGTCACAATTTGCTCTCGGGTGTTATTTGTCCTTGGATTCTTTAGTCATTGATTAAAATTTATTTTTAGGAACCAATTTATCTCCATATTGCTTTTTAAAGCAGCAAAAATACTTAACTAATTCCAAACTAATGGCAAAGTATTGCCAATGGGGTAAAAAAAATGAAATAGAATAATCACAAATAAATGGAAATTAAATAATCACAAATAAATGGGAAATAATGCTCTGCAGCACTACGTCGTTAACAGGTCACGAGCCGCCACTGATATAGACAGCAAATTATATACTTGGTGATGCTAAATATACCTAGTAAAAGATTGATTTTGCTTAAAATTAAATATTAACTCACGATGAATTATTTAAAAGTGTGTCCAGTTTAGTTCGAAGCTCGTCGCTTGTAAAATCATAAATATTAATCCTTTCGGCGATGCCTCTGCTGACGCATTTATCAGCATTGTTTGGCTGATCCCCATACACCGGCATTATCAACATAGGAACCCTTCTATCCACTGCTTCGTCAATAGATTGACAACCTAATATGCAATAAAAAATATTAATTACTTAGCAGCAATTTATAAATATAAGTAATTTATTTAATAATTATATACAGGGTGGCGCCACTCATACGCCGCGGAAGCTCCAAGGAGAACGGTAGTTTATATCGAAATGAAATTTTGGCAGCAAATGTAGGTTAACTGAAAGCATTTTATAAAAAAATTTATAGAATTATACAGGGTGTCCCCAAAAAAGTTACACATCAAAGTTGTGTTTTTTATAACGGAACACCCCTACATATTAATTGATTTTCGGATTCTAGGAGAAAAATAAAGGTGAGTTTAATTAAAGAAGCATATGCCTAAAATCTAAGGATTTTGACATATTTCACATTTTGTGAAAATGAAAAGCAAATTTTAAATTTCGATAACAGCTACCTAAATTTTAGTTGTCTTTGTATAGCCTGATATTTAATTACAGTAACCATTGTATGTTAAACCAAATTTAAATTTGACCCGAAAAGTTATACAGGGTGAGACAAAATTAATATGGAACGTTAGTCACTTTTAAAAGCAAGTTACTCTTTTATTTTAAATGGAACACCCAATATATTTTGCCGGTGTTCAATAAGGAATTTATATATCTTCAAAATATTATTAAGGTTGCCTACCCCTCAGACAAAGATTTTCCTAGACATTTTAATTTTTATGACTTTGCGTCAGTAGATCTTTATTATTTGAAAAAATCTAGGTGGCTGTGTGATATACCTTTTGTTAAAATAACAAAAATTAAAGATTGTAGAGTAATACACTCAACGGTAATAAAAAGATACACGTTTAAAATATATTTTAATTATTACAGAATTAAAACTAGATATAAACCTATAATTATGTGAAAAAAATCAGCTAGATGAAATCAAATGCTCAAAATGCTTCCTTTCCTGTTAACTGCATAAAATGATTGTCTTTTCAAAAGGATCTTTTCATTTTAAAAGGCATATGTGGAGTTCGACCTCTAAAAGCAGCTACAATAATTTCTCTCATGTTATCGTCAATAATTGGTCGAGTTTTGTAAGTACTGTCTTTAACGCATAAGATAATAAGCATTAAATATTTTTTTATTCATTCACCAACAATTTTTTTTTTCACCAAATTTTATGCATTCACCAACTAACAGAATCATATCAATTCTTTCTGATGTAGGATAAGTTTGCATTTTTGGCAAAATTTTGATTTTTTTTTCTTTTAACTGATACAAAATTTAGTTTACTATTATATTTAGAACTTCAGTTAGTTTAATCATTCTGTTAGTTTCTATTAATTCTCAATTAATTCGCTCAAAAAGTAACTGAATAATAATTGGTGGAAAGTTTACAGGTATAAGAAGTGTAGAACTCTATACATATATTTCCGTGGTTACATTTTAGGAAATCAAAAAACTAATTACATATTCTCATAGCCACTTCATTAGGGCTATCTGATAGTAGTATTAGATTTTCAAATTCGCTGATAAATTGTGAGATACAGAGGCGAACTTAATTTTTTTAAATACGGACCTGCATTTTTTATTTCAGGTTTTGAAAGAACTCGGTCTCCTGAGTATAAGGATATGCCATACTTCATACTTATTTTTTGTTTCGGGTACCTTAACAACAACAAAACTATTTAAATATTATTTAAAATAATTTCAAGTACGACTGTGTTTTTTTTTTAATTAATTTTAATTTTTAATCTGATGATATTCATCGCAACAATATTGATCAGCGCTAATTAACGTTGAATAAAGAAAATTGAGCCAATTCAAAGATTCAAATAAATGATATCAAATAAATGATATCAATGTAAGTAAGCAATTTAAAGATATTATTTTTAACTTTTTTATTGTAAATTTGGAATCTCAGTGTACGATCTATAAATATTCATAATATTGATCGTAGTTATTATAAATAAATCAACTTCTATAAATTAATTTCTAATGCTCTACATGTTCGAAAGGGTTACCACCCTCCCTCTAATGCACACATTTATTTTTTGTTCAATCTTATTTATAGCTCTTTGGACATAACTTCTTGTTATAGTTCCGAATGGGTATTTTGTACTCTTTATTGTAAATGTTGAGATGTATTGGTTTCACTTTCGCAAATGGGACGCCAAGTAATGCCCGTTTAGTTATTGCATTTGATTTTCCGTATTCAATGTTCTACCCCACGTCATTGTTAAGTTTGAAAGCTTATCAATATTGTAACGATGAATAGATTAAATATTACAAAAACAGAGCCGGACTTGACATTATTTTAAATAAATTGTGTTAAAATAACCGAAACAAAAAAGTATCAAGTGTGGCATATCATCGTACTCAGGAGAACGAGTTCTTTCAAAAACTGAAATAAAAAATGCAGGTCCGTATTAAAAAAAATTAAGTCGGCTTCTGTATCTCACAAATTATCAGCTAATTTGAAAATCTAAAAATACTACCAGATAGCCCTAATAAAGTGGCAATGAGAATGTGCAATTAGTTTTTTGATTTCCTAAAAAGTAACGCAAGGAAAAAATAAAAATGATTTTCAAAAAAATCCATTTTTTCCAAAAAACTCAGCAATCCTTGAAATTTAAAAAAAAATTTGATGGCATCTTGGTGAACATCTTAAAGCGCAACTTTGCCCCAATTTAACCATGTTCGTATCTATTACGGTTACGGAGATACCAATGCTCGTACCTCGAATTTGTAGCACCCTGTATAACCATTATAATTTGGCTTTTTACGATATGAAAGCACTTATAGTTAGAATAGTTTGTTATTACCATACATACCTCCTTGTGTTATAAATAGCTTTATTTTCGCATGTCCCAAAAGATCTTGTTGAGGATACCATTTCCGAATATGGAAATTTTTGGGAATATTTTTTGGCAAATTGATAAGGTCGGATTTCCAGAGAATACTATAAGGCAGGGCTGCTAGAACTTTTATTATAATATCCATTGACTCCTTGGGTATTTTAGAAGATTTTACATTTGTTCCTAAACTAAAATATATCACATCTGTTTTTAGATTATCTAGATACTCTGCTAAATCCTAAAATAGAAAGAAAATATTAATGGCGTTGACACTTTATTGAAGTGAAACTTCTTTACAAGCGTTAGGAGAAGAATTCAAGACCGTGATATACAGAATTGAATTTTCCAGCTCAGAATTAGAATTTAGAGTTAGTAACTCGCATTCATTGGAGGACAATGTTCAAACCAATAATCAACGAGAATATTCGTATAATTTAATAAAATTAATTACGCTGTAATTTCTGTATTATTAATCCGGTAAATGATGGAGATAGACAATTGTGATTGATTAAAATTTTATTTTAATATGAAACTTTTGTTAACAATATTCTGAGAATTAGAATAATGAATTGAATAATGACAAGACAAGTGACATCTGTCTAAAAAAGACAGCGATTTAAAGTGACAATTTAGTTATGTAAAATTTAGAGTGACAATTTTGATTTTACAAAAGGAATACATATTCCTTAGTTTACTGGTTGTCTGGCCAATTAATATTAATTTAAAAATAAATCCCCAACATGATTAATGAACAAAACATTTAAATAAAAACAGATACAGACCACACAAAACAAATTGTTGGAGTAGCATTTAGTAGTAGTCAGTGATATGTAGTATGAGATGTAGAGAATTATTTTTTTTTTAATAAAAATTAAAAAATATTAAAAAATTATAAAGCTAGAATAGTATACGGTTTTATATTAACTCTAATTTTTTGAAATTTTATAAAAAGCATTCATAAAAAAATATATATTCTTCCTTCAATTTAATAGATGTTAGTAAGAAGTTTCACTTCACAATATGCGCACATGGTGCACACACAATTTTTTAAAAGTCCATTTCACTAGTCCGAAAAAGTAGCAAATTAAGCGTTCGGCATTTAACGTTTTATGTAAAACTGGCTAGGTATTTTTACACAAATGAAGAAGAAAATTAAAGATAAAGAATTATACTATATTCGTATTGTAGCACATTTTTAGACAACTTCTTTATTTTTAAGATTTTGATGGTCAAACATCAACAAAATATTCCTTATGTGTGCACTAAATTTTCTGGAAGATAAAGGCATAATTTAAAATTCCGTTACAATACGGAAATAGACTGAAATATTGTGATTACAGTGATATATAATTTATATTGTTTTGTAACAAATTGCTCGCTATTTTATGGCAAATGCTAAGTTCTGTAAACCCTAATCAATCCTTAATCAAAGCATGTGTGTTTGGAATTTTGGGTGTGGCTTAACACGACAGGATCGGGCTCAGCCTAAGGTATGTTCGGCAGGTTTTTTGCGCCGCGCACGACGTGTTAAGCTGAGCGTTTAACATCATGCACTCATTCCCGCGAATTTCAATAGGAGTGTTTTCCTAGAGGGCGCATTACACCAGCGCAGAACGTGTTACGTCGACGCGATAGACCCGACTGCTTTTGGAGGAGTCAGTTGCGTTGTACGCTACGTGATTTGACCAGTTTGTTTTGAAAATTGTTAAAAAAATGTCCCTAAAACAAGGAAAGAAAGTGTTTCTCTCCAGAAATAATTGACAGAGAGGCAGCAAGACAGAGGACATTTTAAAAGGTGCATCGAAGATCTCCTATTTATATTATAATTTTTCTTAATAAAAACGCAACAATTAACTTCCTTTTCATGCACATAGTCGCCATTCTACTTGGTTCGCGACTTTCCTAGGCCAACTGAACCACGCCACTTTTACGCCGCGTAAAAAAATGTGCGCTTCTGCCGACGTTTTTTTAGAAATTCAGTTACTGCTGCGCATAAAACCTGCCTCTAGGAAAACATACCTTTAGGCAGATTTCTGAAATATAATATAATATCTGACAAACGAATCTAAAACAGCGGAAGGAATTCGGGCAAAAAAAGTCGATGTTGTCACGTTTAATTATAGAAAAGCAAAGTTGCTCGATATTACCTATAAATTGAATATATTTTAGTTCATTTCAGCATACATAATTATAT
Organism: Sitophilus oryzae; assembly: GCF_002938485.1. Classification (NCBI taxonomy): domain Eukaryota; kingdom Metazoa; phylum Arthropoda; class Insecta; order Coleoptera; family Curculionidae; genus Sitophilus; species Sitophilus oryzae. The sequence goes on from NW_022147296.1 coordinate 1,082,801, forward strand.
ATATGCTAATATGTTGACGTAGTTCTTATTGTAATAATGTATATTTATCTAATTAACAGTTTTCGTTCATTCTGCCTATTATAAAAGGTAAAGTATTTCCTTAAGATAATGTCCGCTTCGGGTAAGCTGTCAACGCTGACAAAATTCATCATGGCATCCCGGATTCAACCAGTCTGACTGGACGAGATTCTCGCACGTCTTGCCGCCATTACCCCCAACTTTATGCCCCTCTCTAGGAATAGTAGAAAGTCACTACTATTGAAAAATCCAGTGGCGGGGTTATTGTATTGTGTTTTATATCTTTAACTTGATTTGTGTTTATTGTAATTAGTACACGCGTTTTAACAAATATTATGGCAATGACTAAACAAAATGTAGGTACATTGAAAGTAAAATAATATTATAAACTTTACTGGAAAATATTATAAAAATTCCTGATATATTTTTATGAAACGCCGCACGCTCGTGGATATTTTATGAATGAAATCGGTCATGATTTTAGAAAATTGCGATCTCGTCACCGTTGCCCCGTTGTTTCAGATCCGTTTGTCAGACTGTATATTTCCTTCGGCTACACACCCGCTTTACCCGACCCCTGAGAACGACCCGAACAGTACAGCGTAATACACTCTTAAGTAGGTAACTTACTTTTGGTAAAGGCTGTATAGGTTGAACGTGCAAAGAAGAAACAGGGATATATTTTCCATTTCTTGCCTTCACATTATCTAGAGCAAAATTAGAACTTCCAATAACTAATTCTACTTCTTTCACTAACTGGTTGGAGGATTTCGTAACATCGCTAAAATACTTTTTTATCTGTTTATCGAAAACAGGTGCAATTTTGTATCTAAAAAATAACCTATACGCCCAAGAAAATATCCAGCTCTCTAATCTTTCCTTAAAATTTCTGGCGAACGAAAACTTCAGGAAAACATCCGGATGAACTACCGGATGTTTGTCGATACCCAGAGCATCCGCCATAGTAGTACTAATCGGTATAGACAACAGTCCAACCATAGGAACTTTATAGACTTCCTTGAAGGCGTAGAACGACTGCCACATGAATTCCACAATCAGCAAATCGTACGTGTCGTTATTAACGTTTTTGATTACATCCTGTAGGAAGGAATGGTTAAGTTGTGATTCGGCTGCTTCGTTAAGTGCCAAAATCACATTCATAACGTTCTCATCTGATGCACTATCGGATATTTCAAAGTTACTGGCATTTCTAAATACTTCATAACTAAAACTCAAATCGTGTTCGGTCAAGTTAGTTAGAGATTTGTCGTTTATAGGACTGGGCGTGTATACAGACACTTGATGGCCTCTCAAAGACAGTTCTTTCCATACCGGTTGGAAAACAATTTGATGGCTGACACTAGGGGTCATAAAGATACATAAAATGTTTGCCCCATATGTAGACACGAACAATAAACACAGACACAGAGAAATATAAAACATTGTTTACTTCAACTTTACACGCATTTTATGGCAGTATTTGTTGGAGATGTTCTATTTTATAAGTGGATAGCAGCTTAGTTTCAATTATCTCGAAAACACTCGTTAATAGTATTTTAACCTCAATAATATGCAGGTGTATACGTGTTATCAGAGATTGATTATTAAGTTGTGTAAGGCTTTTGTCCGATATCACTACTTGTTTATCGATTTTTAATAACCATTTCCTGAAAGATCCATATATACGCAAATTATTATTATTGTATGGTTTCAAAGATATGAAAAAAATTATCAAGCGCACTTGAAGATTAAGTCAAGTAGTGAAGTTTTCGTTCAGATAGCATACACAAAACCAAACTTATATGAAATCACTCTTTATTTCTGACTAAATTTCTTGCAAGGATAAAAATTGGTATACGACTTTAAGATAAGGCTTTTTGTTGTAAATAAACATAACAATGAAGAATAAACGACTGCTGCGATTTACTTTCTTTTGAATTTTGTGTTCAGTAGTAAAATCACGATTGTCTGGTAATTTTCATTCGATCTAAAAAAAAATAAAAAATGCCTTATGTTGTATTAACAGATGTATAGAGGGGAAGAATTATTGCTCTAACCGAACATGGAATACTCCAAACAGACGTAGCAGAGACAGTAGGCGTTACCCAGGGTGTTGTATCGGAAACATATGCAAGGTACTTGAAATTAGGAACACACAAGAATAGACCCAGACAAAGTCGTCAGAGAGTCACAACTGAACAACAAGACCGCCTTGTGCGCCATATTGCTAGAATAAATCCCAACATTTCTCATCCAGAGTTGCAAAGACAACTTCTGGCAGCTAACGTTTTAGTTGAAACCATAACAAAAAGGCTTCATGCTTGAGGATTTTACAGTAGGAGAGAGTTACGGATCCCACAATTATCTCGGCAAAATAAAATTGACCGGCTAAATTGATACCTTCAACATCAAAACTGGACAACTAAGAATTGGCAAAATGTTATTTTTTCGAACGAGACCAGAATTTGCCTAAGATCAGATAACCATCGAATTCGGGTTCTCATAGAGCTCCAAAAAGACGAGCGCGATTTCAGGCTGCCAAATCTGTACAAAGATATAAAGGTGGAACTATAATGTTCTGGGGAGGTATTATACTGGGAGCAAAAACTCCATTGTTACCACTTCAACATACTTTAACGGGTCGGAGACATGTTGACTTGGTGCTAGACCCAATCGTTAGTTTATGGAGAGCTGCAGTTGGTTATAATTTTAACTTCTTGTACATATACCAGCAGAGTGACTAGAGAATGTCTTAAAACGGAAGGTGTCATAGTTTTGAAATGGCCTGCATATTCACCAGATATAAACCCTATCGGACACTTGTGGGACTAGCTCAAAAACAATCCAGGAAATCTTGCACATTTTATTGATGCAGCATTAGCAGAATGGGAAAAAATACCCCAAGACAACGTTGATAATTTAATAAGAAGCATGCCAGCGTGAATAGAAGCTTGCATAAGGGCTAGAGGTAGCAACAAGGAATATAAAAATTATCAATTTTCTTTTTGTTTTTGCTTTTTAGCCATTAAAAATTTAAATCTTAATTTCGTTTCAGAAACCAAAAAATACCATTTTGTTTATTTTGGGAATTCAGCCCCGGATCTACAATTTTTTTGAACCAGGGTAAAAAATTGATAGTAGCGCCCCCTCTCTCCAGCGCAGCGTTTGAAATAAATTAATTTAAAAAGCTTACAAATATCTAGATATAGTTCATATCATATAAACTTTTAGTCACGTGACTAAGCTTGACCGGCACAGCGTTGTCCACTTTTATATATTTTCTTTTAATCAAAATATTTTAGGTAACAAAAATAAATTATTTTTAAATATGTAAACAGTTATTATTTACATCAACAGAACTCACCTTTTTAACAGCACTTAAGGGACATAAAGGGCCTTTACTTACTCTTAAAATGTTCTCTAGTATGCCGGAATATACATTAAACCATCTTTCAGCCTTAATTAATATGTCATTTGAAGATGGTGCTTTTCCAAATTGCCTTAAGTCGGCGATAATTATTCCTTTGCATAAAGGAGGTGATAAAGAGCAAGCTTCCAACTATCGTCCAATTGCACTCCTTCCCACGTTATCGAAGATCATGGAGAGACTGGTTAAAAAGAGGCTTGTATCATTTCTTCTAAAATACAAAATATTCACCCCCTTTCAATTTGGGTTCTTGAGTAACAAATGTACAAATGACGCTATGTTTTCGCTGTTTAATAATGTATACTCCAGTCTGAACAACCGTCTCGTTACAGCAACAATTTTCTGTGATTTCTCGAAAGCTTTCGATTGTGTTAATCATAACATCCTAACTAACAAATTGCAGTACTATGGTATCAGGGGAACGCCTCTTGAATGGTTTAAGTCCTACCTTAACAACAGAAACCAGCGTGTGAGGGTTGATAAGACTGTGTCTTCTTGCAAGCCAATAGAATGCGGAGTACCTCAGGGCTCAGTGCTAGGTCCTATTTTGTTTCTGTTGTTTATCAACGATATTGCTAGTCTGGACATCAGTGGTAAAATCTGTCTCTTCGCGGATGATACTTGTTTCACATGGAGCAGCCCGGACACCACGGCACTTCATAGAACCATTTCCAGTGACTTAATCAACATAAAAACATGGTGCGATTCTAATTATCTGTGTCTCAACGTCTCTAAAACTAAAGTCTTATCATATAAAAGTACGTTGCTACCTTTTCAACTTGATAATACCACCATTGACGTCGTTGATTCTGTGAAATTTTTAGGCCTTGTTGTGGACAACTATTTAAAATGGGATTTGCAATCGATGCTTTAGCTAAAAAATTAAGTTCTGCCTGTTTCGCACTTAGATCAGTTGCTAATGTGCTTAATTTGTCAACATCTAGGACAGTCTATTATGCCCTTTATGAGTCGCATCTCCGATACGCACTTCCATTCTGGGGTGCGTGTTGTGCGACTCAATTTGAGCGTATCTTCAAATTACAAAAGAGAGCTGTGCGATATTCACTGAGGCTAACCAGTTGTGCTCACTGCCGGGACTTGTTTAGAAGATATAAAATATTAACTCTTCCTTCCCTATTCATACTCGAATCCGTCTGCCTAGTTCGCAAGCACGTATCGAGTATTTCTCTAGAGCCAGTTCATGGCTATCCAATTAGGAACGCAGAGCATAACATGTATCTGCCAACCCCTCACTCTGAGTTAGTAAAGAGTTCCCAATTGTACAATGCAAAAAAAAATGCACTATCATCTGCCATCTGAAATTAATTCCATTTCATCCTTTCCTGCATTTCGCAGAGCCTTGAGATCATACTTACTGGAGAAAGCCTTTTACGCGGTTAACGATTTTTTTATTAATATCTAGGGTTCTAAATTTAACACACATTCACTAAATTTAAGAAATGATTTTGTTTTCTATCCATTTAAATTTAGTATTGACATTATATACAGTTGTTTATTTACATGTATGTTTATATTTTATTTATATTTAATTAAATAAATTTTTGACAATGTACAATTTCTATAATTGTATAAAGTATTGTTTTAGTTTTGTATGTTTGCTGTTAGTTTTATATGTTTTTCTATTGTTAAGTGAAGTTTTGTATGTTTTTTATATTCTTTTTTTTTAAGCTTTGTCAACAAAATTGTAAAAATTGTTTTTATGACAATAAAGCAATTTCTTTCTTACTGCTGCTTTTCGATAATAAATTTTGCGATGAGTACTATCTTGTACACTTCGTACTAAAATAGGTTCTAAAAAGAACAATGTTCGACTGCAAGGTCTGCTAGTAAACATTTTCGAGCTTAAAGTATCAAAACACTATTTATTTAAACCAAAAACTCGTAATACAAAACTAAAGTGTTAAAACGAATGACAATGTTAGGAAATAAATAAATAAATGCGGCAACTTGACATTTTTTTACAGCAGAGCTACCACCTGAATCCTCAGCGCGAAATTTAAATTTCAGTTAGTCAGCACGGCGTCGAATATGTCCATGGTTGGCAACAATGAATTTAAAAATCGCGCTCTCGATTACGTAGGGGAAAACCGCTATGAAGTGGACATATTATTAAAAGGAGTTATATTAATTATTAATCGATAATGAAATGAATTAAAAACTACATAGGTTGAAAGCTTCATCAATATGCTTTTAAAATATATTACTAAATTTATTTTGGAAATATTGTAATTGGGAGTAATATCTAAGTTTGAAAAAAGTTGCTTTTGTCCATTTCAAAACATCGATGTATTGGAATGGACAGTGGTGGTTATGAAAAGGACATTTATGTTAAAAGACATTAATTGCTTCAAAAATAACTTTAATTTAAACAAACTATATCTTAAGAGCAGTATTACAATAAAAATTTCGAATACCCTGAATACCACATGTTTCATGTGCCCAAGAAGAACATAAGAAACACTTTAACCAGTCTGTCTTGCTACATTGATACGCTTCCTTGCAACAGACACAATTATCTTGATTTATTACGTTATTGTTTTCGTTAGGTTGAGTGTTGGGTTCTCTGTTTTCTCTTGGTATAAATTGGCATAGAGGAACTTTCTTACTTGACTGCTCACTTTCATTAAGTTTCTTCCGGTGGAAGTAATTCACATCCAAAAATCCTTCTTCCGTCATTCAACCACTTGGATTGGAAATTTCTTTTGCGACACTAGGTCCTTCTTTCAGCATAATTTCCTTAAAGTGCACTCTGGGAAATATAAAAACGGGAGGAATTGTTCCTCCAGAGGCATTAATAAATCCAAGCATCGTAACTAAATTACCTCTTTCGACTGAAGTCACTTGCCCGACCTGTTTTGAACCTCTAGTTGCTAAAACTTTTGAAGGATTTGTAACCGTGAGACAGGCGGTTTCGTCTAAATTCCAAATCATATGGGGCTTAAATTTATGTTTTTCCAGAGCTCGCTCCAAATTGCTATAAAAATTACTGACATTCGTTGGATTGAATGAAGTCGCTCTAGAGAGAGAAGTGTTTTCTGGGTTTTCTTAAATTTAATGTTGAATTTCTTTTCATAAAACCAAGTAGCCAGTCTTTTGATGTCATCTTCTTTTCTTTCCAAGGTTTCGATAAAATTCCCTGAGCCTTTGCATACTGGTAGGCAAGTTCCTTGACTTGCACGGTTGTGAGACCGTAACACATCTTTGATGATGTTTTCAGATAATCAACCAATAATTTTTCCTGTTCAAGGGAGAAAATACGTTTATTAACTATGTTAGGTCGATGACGATAATCTTCCTTCTGAGTTCTAGCTCTTTTACAAATTGAAGCTAAGTAAGGTTTGGAAAGTTATGGGCTGCCGCTACCGACCGGATAGATTGATTTTTATCAAAAACTTCTCTTACGGCGGTTTCGATTACATGACTGGCTGGTCGTAACCTTTTCTTTCGTGTAGAAATATTGATCTGAAAAATAAACAATTAATTTTAATGAAAAGTTTAAAAATTATCTACTATTCCTTAACAAACTTGTCACAAAGCCTTGAAAAGGACATCGTGTATTGAAACGGACACGTCCATTTCAATACGGCGTCTTGTGTCCATTTCAAGACAACACCCACTTAACCACTAAATGACAATATAAAGTGTAAATAGAGAAATATTTTATACGGTCTAAATCTTCATTTGTGTACTATAATAACTTAGTTTTAAACTTATTAATCTGAATTTGACAAAATTTCAACAGCTTACCTGTGACATAGTTCGATATTTTCACAAAGAAAATTAGTTTTTTAACACCTAATATTAAAATTCTTGCCGCCGAGACACGATCAGCCAGTTCAGCCCGCAATTTTGGTGGTAATGGAAGCGGCGCGCGGGGTTGCCAAATGTAACCGTAAAAGTTTCGGCTATTCAATCAAATAGGACTTAAGAATAGATAATAAGATAAATAAGATATATGTCCGTTTCAACACCCGTCCGTTTCATAGCGGTTTTCCCCTAACTAAAAGTTTAATTGATATGAAATATAGGTAGGTATTTTTCGTAAACGGGACAGTTTAGACTAACTAGACGTTTTAAAATTAAATGAGTACTTGATAGAAGAACGTAAGGTGCATACTAGGCGCTTTGTGGAGCAATTTTCTTGATTTCAACAAAATTATATTATGATTTTGGCGCCCCCTGACACGGCGCCCGGGGCAGGCGCCCCGGTTTGTCCCCCCTTAAATCCGGAGCTGTGGGAACTGATTATCTTTTTTATTGCTATATGGATTATTTTTCATTAAAAGTCATTGGTAGGGACTGGTGAAACATCTAGACCCTTAAATGTTTGAATTAAAGAACACAAACATTATTTAAGAATTGGCGATTTATACAAACCTAAGAAGCTGAATTAAGTTAGCATGGAATACTTGTGGAAGAAACTCAATCATATTCAAATCTAGAATGCCGCTCTGTCTGAAGAAGAAAACATTCGACCAATGTGTAATACCAGTCATGACCTATGTATGCGATACCTGGACACTTAAAACAAACATAATAAAGAAACTGCAGATCGCACAACGCTGAGTGGAACGAAATATGCTGAGAATAACCAAGAGAGACCGTACAAAAGACCCAGGTAATTGATGTCGTCCACAGAGTCAAATCTCTCAAATGGTAATGGACAGGACACCTAGCAAGAAGAACGGACAACAGATGGACCAGAAAAGTTACAGCATGGAACCCACGAGGAATGAAGAGACCTAAAAGAAGACCGATCCTGAGATGGGACCATGATATTAGGAAATTAGCAGGGATAACTTAGGACCGCATAGCCAACAATAAACAACAATGGGTCCAACTACAAAGAGAGTATATAAGTCTGTGAGGGAGGATGATGATGAAACAAATCTAAGATTTGTCAGAATTCATGGGATACAGTTCGCAGTGGTAAAATACCAATAGGACATTTTTAAAGACATATATTTTTGTAATTTACTGTAGAAGATAGATCTTCTAGCAATAGTACAAGTTGTTACAGTAAAACTGTAGTTTAACCTTTTACATTTTTTATGTTCATTTATATATCCAATTTATTATTATTATAATACATAAAGCACACTTAAATTAGTAAAATAAAATATATATATACAGAAAAATCTGATGCAACTGGTGAAGTAACTAAGTTATTTCAAACCCCCAGATGTAACTGAATGGTAACTAGTGTGTTAAACTAACAAAACAGTAATATAAGGTAGTAGATATCTCTATATAAATTAATCTTTACCTATATCTCATTATACTTAATTATAAATGTAAGCTTAGTTTATGCAGGGCTAATCTTAAACAAGTTTAAATATTTTTTGGTATAGTATTTTCGCCTATGAGGTTACTTTCGCGAAAAAAAATTGAAAATTTGGAGTTTTTCGAAAAAAAATCTATTTTTTTTTAGTTTTTAGTTAAAAATCATAATTTCTTGATAATACGGCAACATGGGTAGTAGATTAAATTTACAAGAAAGAAAACCCAGAAATGATCCAGTGGTTCTCAAAATTTAAGCAAAAATTCATTTTTTTTAAATTTTTGAATTAAAATACCTCAGTTATTTTGGAGTTATTTGCAAAACGGTAAAGAGAAAATATGTTCCTTTTATCGAGATCTACCAGCCCTGAAAATATGTGCACTTATTTAAGACTCGCCCTGTATATGCAAATTTTGGACATATTGGAGATGAAAACACATTTAGCGGTTATTCAGATTTTTTCTTAGTACTATTATCATTTTTCCTGAATAATTTTGATCCTAACTGAACAATAAACTTAAAGGAATAATATAAAACAAGAACTATAGCTAGGAAAATTGCCGAAATGAACGCGAAAATATCTAACATTAAATATTTCCACCATGGAAGGTCTACAGCTGTACTGCGAAGATGTTTGGCTCCCTTGTGTCTTATTACATATTCGATCCACCAGATGGCTTTCTCGAGTCCATCCTGGGGTTGGTCTTTCATTAATTCATCAAGTTTCTTAGCATTCTCAGCATAACTGTAAAAATGAAAAATATAAATGCATAAGCAATATCCATCATGTGACTTTTTTTATTTGCTTCATTTTAAGGATTTTTTTTAAAGTTTCAAATATTTTTTTCTGTAAAATAAAATGGGGAAAACTTATTCATCATTTTCAAAATTTACATGGAATGTCCTACCATTGCAACAAACTGTATATAATTTTTATGATATAACGTGAATGATACCGTATGATCGAGAAAAAACGGCGTCAAAGGCGGCTGGGGAATGACTATCGATGCTATTTTTGACGAGGTCGAACTCTGCTCAAAGTTAATTAACTTTATTTGGATTTTTTTAGTTAATTAAAATTCTTCTTCTTTTCACTTTAAAGATCTTCAAAAAAATTAAATTTTAATTAAAATGAATACTAAATGTAGAAAATCTAGAAGACAATAGTAAGTTCCCGGATACAGAAATCTATATCCAAAAAAAAATTTTTTCTGATAATTTGAACTATACCAGTTTTAATTAATAAAAAATCTATATTAGGTAAATCCAGTAAATCGTAATTAATACTAAATGCGTCTTTAAAAGTAAAGAAGAGAAAAATCAAAAAGGCTCTAACCTAACAATCGCCCGTCCCAGTTCCAGGCATTTCGATAACTCTTAGAGTTAACAAAAATCAGATTATTCTACTGTTAAAATGTATGGATTATCCTTTGTAATTGTCTAATACAGACTAGACCCTTCAGATTTAGTAAAACTGTAGCTGTAAACCAGTTATGTGTATTCATTACTATACATGGAAGAAGTATCGTGTTTATCAACAAGGTTAATTGTAGGCCTTTAAATTTTGCTTAATATGGTCATATTTTGTAATATTCAACTCATAATTGTTGATACTTCTCATGGATGATGTTCAATTTTATACATGTATAAAATATAAACACACTAACTTGAAGTACTAGAAACGGTAAGGTGGGATATTTTTACGAATCTGTATTATTACTTTTTTACTTATAGAATATCTACAATTGTGTATAACCTCTAAGAAACAAATTAAATGAACAAAACTATGTCCAAGAAATAGTCTATTGTATAGAGGATTTAAGAAAAACCTTAAAATGTTTGTACAATTTGTTTTTGAATTTCTTCTAGGTTTCTGCATCTTCGGTCAGTGAAAGTAGAAATATCATCAGCAGTTTTTTCAGTCCATAAGATTCAACATTTAAAAATACAGGGATACTTTAATCATTAATTAATCTTAATTATTCTTTTTTTTGAGATATAGGCACTATAGGCAGCAAAATATTAGCCTTATAATCCCTGAAGCTGTGGCCAATAAATTAAATGATAAATAATTGTAAATTGTTTATACATATATAAATCACTTGTTTTAAAAATAAAAATTGGCATTTTAATTTTTTATTGTATTTATTTATTAAATGATAAAATTATAATATTTATATACTACATATGATCTAACACTGTAAGTCTTAGTTTCTTTGGTTTGGTTTTTACTGTTTGCCGAGTATTATGGGTATAGTTCATTAAATTAATAGATTCTTTTCTTATGATTGACATATGCATATTAATTGTTTTCTTAAGTTATGTTACAATGAAACTCACTTTATAAACATTATAATATAGGTATTTATTTTCTTTCGAATGGTATTACAAAATATTTTTTACTGTGAACCCTACTAATTAATATACTATGCCTGGTTCAAGAGTCTAAATTTGTACTTATTACATTATCATTTAATTTAATAACAAACCTAAAATATTTGTTTGCGACTTACTAAAAAAAAACAATTATGATTTTCGAAAGTGATTAATACAGCTTTTTGTAAAATTATACATTACTTCTTGATGTATGTATTATATTAATTCATTTATTTACTTAAATTGTTCCAATGTGTATATTATTTCCTGCAATCTACCAGTAGTTACGTTAAAAGTTAAGTATATAAATAAATGACTTAGGAGCCTAAAATTATTGATATTAAATAACGTAATATATAAGTAAATAAAACTGACAATACACCAATAAAATATTTTAGCAATAACCATTAATTCCTGCATGGAACTTTGCTTGAATACAGCATTACCAATTTTGTTTTCATTAAATTCTCTAGGCAATAGATTATTTCTTGGACACAGTTTTGTTCATTTAATTAATATGCTTCTTGGAAAACAGAAACTTAGGCATACACAGAAACAGATACTCTATAAGTAAAGAAGTAATAATACAGGGATTCGTAAAAATAACAATCTCACCTTATTGCTTCTAGTACTTCAATTTGGTTTGTTTATATTTTATATATGTATAAATTGAACATCATCCACCAGAAGTATCAACAATTATGAGTTGAATATTGCAAAATATGACCATATTAGGCAAAATTTAAAAGCCTACAATTAATTTTGTCGATAAACACGATACTTCTTCCATCAACTAACGGATTATTTACTGGTATTAAACACACATTTTTATTTACAGCTATAATCAATGCAATATTAGTAAATCTGAACGGTCTAGTGTGTATGAAACAATAATAAAAGGCTAATCCGTACATTTTAACAATACAACAATAAAAAATGTTGTCGAAATGTCTCGGTCGGAGGCTTGTCGGACGACGAGATTTAGTTTGGTTAGAGTCTTACTGGTCTTGCTCTTCTTTATTTTTAAAGGCGTTTACTGCATTAAGGATGATTTAATATCGATTTTTTATTGAGTAGAACTGGTGCAGATCGAAACATTTGAAAAAACAATTTTTTGGAAATAGATATGTGTATCTGGAAACTTTCTATTCTTTTCTGGTTTTTCTATATAAGGTATTAATTTTTGACAAATTTTATGTCAGTTCTCAGTAACTGACGTCTAGAGTTCTATCTCGTCAAAAATAGCATCGATAGTCATTCCCCAGCCGCCTTTGACGCCGTTTTTTCTCGATCATACGGTATATTTGGATTATTTACTGTCCAACTCAGTTTAGAAAAAAGAGAACTAGAAGTGTAGATTTTCAAGCAAGAAATAGCTATTATATTATATGTAACAAGTTGCAAAATGAATGTGTTTAAGCACGGGACGCAAAATTGGCCGAGGCGAAAGCCGAGCTGGACAATGCGTCGAGTCACAACCCAACTAATTTCGTACAAGATTTTTTGTGAAAGCGGATAATTTGATATTTTCGTGCTATTATTATTATTTATTTTTAAACATGTTTTAAAATGTTCTGGTAATCGGTTTCTAAGGCATTGTTTATGCATTGTTTAATGACAAGGTTCTGTCAGGTTCCAACGTCGCCGTTAAAAGCAGTTCACGTAGAAGCAGGAGCTACCAGCATTGCTAGTACAAGAAATTTACATACTTATTCCGACTCCTACAACTTGCATTTCTCTTATGGTGCGTCCAGACCTGAGGAGTCGAGTGCGAGACGAGAGCAAGACATTTTCTATCCATTTTTTGACACAAGCCTGCCGCGAGACAAGCGAGTTGGATCATAGCACAGAATATCTAGCTACGCAACAGAAAAATACTCGAAATGAAAGAGCTAAAATTGCACAAATAGAATACTAGATGGCGCGACAATATCATAATCAGAATATAATTAGAAATTTTGAACTTTCGGTTTTGGATCGACGGCTCGTCGACGGCCTTATAGCTCGGCTAAATATGCACAGTTGCCAGATTCAAAAGACGTGAATTGGCATCCCATTCTTTTATTGTGTATAATGCAGTATGTGTTTCTTTTCTATTCTTCTTTTCTTGTCAAATACACTTATATTAATTATTCCTTTGGCTATTAAAATAGTTTTAAGTATATTATTACAAAACATATACATTTTTAATATACACTATACCTTATAATGTTAACTAAGAAAATACCTTTTAATTACCTTTTAAAATTAATAATATACAGGGCGATTGATAGTGATATTTATTAATGCTGGAACGTTAGTAATGAAATATAAGTTTAATAATAATGGAAATAATTTTTTAAAATGCAGTACAAAAAATGTTAACTGATTAAAAAATACTATAATAACAAATTTCTTCCGTTTGCCACGTTATTTATATCGACCTAGGTAGATTTTAAAAAGTGACACAGGTACAATTAATAACATATTAGTTCGGCATAAAAGTTGCTGTCACGACATCGAACAATAAATTAAAATTCGTAAAATAAATTAAAATTATTAATTAAACAAATCTTTATAAAGAAACGCAAGTATACCAAATTTGGGCCCAATCGAACTCCAGGAAATGATATCATAATAGTGTACTATATTATGGTACCACTCGATATACTTTAAGGTACCATAATATTGCAATGTCACCGAAGATCCGTAGTATACCAAATTTAAGAACAATCGAACGCCATGAAATGGTATCGTAATATGGTACTATATTAAGGTACCACTTTATATACATCATAGTTCAATCATATTACAATATAACCGAAGATACGTAGTATACCAAGTATGAGCCCAATCGAACGCCAGGAAATGGTATCGTAATATGGTACTATATTAAGGTACCACTTTATATGCATCATAGTACCATCATATTACAATGTCACCGAAAATGCGTAGTGTCCCAAGTTTAAGCCCAATCGAACGCCATGTACGTAATATAGTACTATATTATGGTACCAGTTGATATGCTTCATGGTACCATAATAATGCAATGTCATCAGAAATACGCAAGTATATATCAAATATGAGCTCAATCGAACGCCAGGAAATGGTATTGAAATATGGTACTATATTAAGGTACCACTTTATATGCATTATAGTACCATCATATTACAATGTAAACCGAAGATACGTAGTATAACAAGTTTAAGTCCAATCGAACGCCAGGAAATGGTATCGTAATATGGTACTATATTATGGTACCTCTTATTATGCTCCATGGTACCATAATATTACAATATCACCGAAGATAAGTAGTATCCCAAATTTAAGCCCAATCGAACGCTATGTACATAATATGGTACTATATTATGGTACCAGATGATATGCATCATAGTACCATCATATTACAATGTCACCGAAAATACGTAGTATACCAAGTTTAAGCCCTATTGCCGCCATGTACCTAATATTGCTATGTCATCAAATATGGTACTATAGAAGGTACCACTTTATATGCTCTATGGTACCATGGTATTACAATGTCACTGAAGATATAGTATACCAAGTTTAAGCCCAATCGAACGCCATGTATCGTAATATAGTACTATATTATGGTATCACTTGATATGCTTCTGAAAAAACGGCGTCCAGTTGGCTGGAAAAGAACGATCGCTGACATTTCCCATATAAATTTACATATAAAATGACAGTGATATTCATTTCATAGCTATCGCTAACGCCGTTTTTTTCCCGATTATACAATATGAACTTGGTATGAACACAATCGAACGTCAGGAAGTGGTATCATAATAGTAGAACAATACTTATTATATTGTCGCCGAATTACAATGAAAATTCAGGATTCAATTATACAATCAAACGTCAGGAAGTGATTGTAATTTAGCTCATAAGATCTATTTTAATATGTTTAAAATGATGTAGCAAATTTGAAGGTAGGCTTTATCAGGAAGTATTACGATATGAATTACAATAATGGCAACACTGCACAAAAAATCTTTTAAATTTTGTTTGTAGAAAACTGTTTTCTTTTAAATTTATTGCCCTCTATTATGTAGTAGCGAAACTACCACATCAAAATATCTGATTTGGAGACAGACTTTTAAAGCCTGTCTCCTTTTGCTACCTACAGTTTTATACATGTAACGAGGCTTCTGTTGCGTAGCTAGATATTCTGTGATCATAGTGAAAGGTGACCGGTTTGTGTAAACATGTCCGATGAAAAGCTGTAGCAAATAATAACGCATAAGTAATAAATTTATGTACCTTTAACATGATATTTGGTTCGTCCTATTTCATTCATCGTCATTTTTTCCCCTTTTACCCTTCATTTGTTTCGAGACACGACGCGACGTCTTTTACAAAATCCGTTTTTTAGAACAAAATGTTAAATAGAAAAGTTATAGGAAAGGTTAGGAAGCACATTTGAAAATTACTGGAGAGTATACAGGATACTTCAAAAAGTGTTACGGATATACCAGGTGCGTCTCAAAAGTGGCTCACCCCCTATAACTTTTTTATTTTTTCAGATAAAAAAAAACGAGATTTGGTATGCTAGTATATGACATAAATTAGGATTGATTGACATATTCAATTGTTTTCGGCCACTTCCGGTTTCACGAAATGACTACAACATGTGATTTTTAAATGGGACCCTCGGTATTTTCTTACTTTATTCTAGAAAAAATAACACTCTGAATCTCTCACACGCGGTATGTTTTAATGCGAATACCCTATTTTTTTATTTTATTATTAGATTCTACGTGCAATTCGGTTTTGCATATCATATTGTATACATATCTAAAATAATCGATTTTGTAATAATTCAATTTGTTTAAAGAAATATTAGATTTCGGAACGGTAAAAAGTGTCAGTGACGCAAAATTTGTAAATTCTATTAATAGAATTTACAAATTCTATTTTAAATAGTCGAAATTCATAAATATATGTTGAACACACTGTAGCATCTAAATAGAATTTACAAATTCTATTTTAAATAGTCGAAATTCATAAATATATGTTGAACACACTGTAGCATCTAACTCAAATATCTTTACCTATATCTCTTTCTTCGTCCCTATAAAACTATCAAATTAAACTAACTTAAATAAAACTATTAAATTAAATTAACTAACAAATTTTAGCAATCCAACTTCAGAAACAATAGCATTAATGACAATTTTTTACGACTCTGAAATCTAACATTTTTTGTTTAAGCAAATTGAAATATTACAAAAACTATTAGTTTTAGGTATATAACATTATACCTCGCATTATACATAAAAAAGTTATAAAATTTTACGCAGAATCTAAAAATAAATAAAATAATGTATTACATTTAGAAAACTATGTTATATCCGTAACACTATTTTGAACCACCCTCTATACTCTATAATAATTTTAAAATGTGTATCTTAACCTTCTCTACAGTTTTTCTATTTTTTTAATAATTCTAAAACACTTTTTAATAATTCTCAAAACAAATAAAATAATGAACTTTATCGTTGGCTCACCCTGTATATTTAATTTACTAGGTAACAAGATTCAATAATAATTAATGTTCCTATAATAACCTCCTTCCTGTATGTTGCCAGTAGAGCAATAATTTTTTACATTTTTCCCAAGTTTTATTCACATACTCGTTCACATATCTTAACCATCACGCATCGTGTTTTTTTAATATTCTTTAACTTTTGGATTGCATAATATTGGTTTTTCTTTATATAAATCGATTAATTTCAGCTGATCTTCTTGGCTGCGAGTTTTCTTTGATCTCTCTCTCTCTCTCTCTCGGCCGTTGAAAAACCGACAGGGAACGGATAGCAACGAGGCTCCGTGGGTTGTCTCGCGAGACGGTCGCGAGGCTCTTGCGAGACCCCTCCATCCTTTGAAAAATACCGCAAATTTGAAATGTCTCGCGCTCGTCTCGCACTCGACTCCTCAGGTCTGCACGCACCATTAGAGACGAAAAGTTGGATGCCGCTTGTATTCACTTTAATAATTTAAGTAATTTTACCTTTAAGATTTATAATAAATAAATATTTTCATTGTTTCTAACGTTTCATTTTTTTACTTTTAGGCACTAGTGCATAAACAAGTGTCACTTTTAGATACTAATGTCTAAAAGAATGTCATTTCGAATCTCAAATAAATATCAAAAATGTCAATTGCGAAAAGCTTTCACAAAAAAATATTTAAATGTAATTTCAAAGTAATTTCTTCAAAATCATAACGTCAATTCGACAAAAAAAACCTATACATTACCTAGGATTATTAATTATTTCTAATATATAACTTCTTAATTTTTCGGCGGTTAAATCTTCCAGTTCAATCATTTTGCCCATACCATACTGTACGCAAGTGTCTACATTTGTAGTCTGATCAGAATGAAACGGAATACCGATAATAGGTTTGTGAGCCGCTATCGTTTCTTCAGTCGACTGTAATCCACCTTGCGTTATGAATAGTTTAACATTAGGATGATCTGAAATCAATACATACAGGGTAATTCAAATTGGAACTCTACGATTGTAAACTCAAGAACTATAGAAGATGCGAGGATGATTAAGTTATAAGCCATATAGATACCAATTAAATTTTTAGTTACGCAATCGAGGGCGCGAGTTTTAAATTCATTGTTGCCAACCATGGACATTTTCGAGGCCGGGATGACTAACTGGAATTTAAATTTCCCGCTGGGAATTCAGGTGGTAGCTCTGCTGTAAAAAATGTCATGTTGCTACATTTATCTATTTATTTTTCCTGACATTGTCATTCTTTTTGGCACTTTAATTCTGTATTATTTGTATTACGAGTTTTTTGTTTTAAAGAATTGTGTTGTGATATTTTGAGCTTAAAAATTTGTACTTGCAGACCTTCCTGGCGAACATTGTTATTTTTAGAATCTCTTTCAGTGCAAGTGTACAAGATTAAAAAAAATATCGTTATTTCAGGATATTTAAATCGTTTTTTGTAAGTGCTTTTTATATCCTGTGTAGTTACTTTGTTACTCCCATTTTTTTTATACATTTTACACTTTGCAATTATTTTTTACTACCAGAATCGCGGTTTTTAATGCTGTCAAGAAGTTTTATTTAACTGTCATACCTAATACATTTATCTGCGGAATCCACTTGCTGAGAAACACATTATCAGGTTTCTGATCCATGGTATTATTTTCCCATTTCCATAATACATTATATGGCAAATTACGAAAAACGCTAGTAAATAACTCAACAGTTTTTCTAGGTAAGAATGTACCTTTTACGGTCGATCCCAAACTGAAATAAACGACTCCATTTTTCGAGTCGTCTAAGAATTTTTTCAATTCCTTAAATATGAAAAATGCAATTTACCATTATCCCATTAAAATTATGTATGGTAACTTGCCCAATTACCGTCACTGTCTTAATCATCGTCATATTTCGATATTTTTAAAACAATTAAGAAGCTCAAGGAAAAATTTCATAATAAATTATGTTTGATATATCTGGAAACGCCGCAATACACCTTTTTTTAAATGGTGCACTTCATTCACGTGGAGTAATGTCTATTTTGGTTGGAAGTTAGACACTGACGAGAAGCCACACATTCTAATAAGCTAAGTAGAGTAACAGTCTTTTTGTTTGACAATAATGTAATTTAGTATACTAAGATTCAAATATAATTAATTATATTTGGGGATTTTTTTTTTAGGGATCTCTACTATCAGCTACCAGAAATCAACCAAAGAATTAAATTAAGCATGGAATGCTTATGGAATTTCAATATGACATTTCATCAGTCATGACATGACCTATATATACCAAACCTGGACAGTCAAAACGGATATTATAAGGAAACTGCAGGTCGCACAATGCTCAATGGAACGAAATATGCTGTGAATAACCAAGAAAGACCGTAAAAGAATAGAGTGGATACGACAACAAAAAACAGGTGATAGATGTCATCCATAGAATCAAATCCCACAAGTGGCAATTGGCAGGACACCTGGCAAGAAGGACGGACAACAGATGGACCACAAAAATTACAGACCTATTTATTTTAGATTTTTTTATGCTGTATGGTTTACAACAAGGTTTACCAAACAACCTATATTAAGAGAGGCACTCGAAAAGGCGGTACAGGAGAAGTTTAATTAAGTCGACCGGTCGTTCTGTGAGAATAGCTAGAAATTCAGTTTTAAGAAGATGCATTTATGTATTCAAAACAATAGCGGATTTTTTGAACATTTTCTAAAATAATTTAAAGTGTATGTAGTGATATTATTTTTTTAAGTTTTAGTTTGTGTAATGTAAATTTGAAAGAGCCCTTTAATAATATATTTTGTCTTTTTATAAGTTATAAATCATAAAATAAGAACACCATGCCTACTAAGTGAAATTAGTCAAGAAAGATAAAAATTGGCTATAACTCAACAATTTTTGGAAGACGACTAAACTTGTTTCCATGACTAACTAAGTGAAATTATTCAAGAAAGATAAGAATTGGCTATAACTCAGATATTTTATGAAAGAAAAAACATATTATAGCTTATATCGCTGAAAAGCTTAAAAAAATAAA
Organism: Sitophilus oryzae; assembly: GCF_002938485.1. Classification (NCBI taxonomy): domain Eukaryota; kingdom Metazoa; phylum Arthropoda; class Insecta; order Coleoptera; family Curculionidae; genus Sitophilus; species Sitophilus oryzae. The sequence continues at coordinate 1,102,483 of NW_022147296.1, forward strand.
TTAGAAATTTATTTTTTATTATTATTGAAATTAAAAAAAATGTGCTGTAGTGTCAGATTTAATTTCCTTGTATGCTCTATATACCGGGTGTTGCATCGTCGAGCGGGACATAGGAAATCCCATGTAAATTTTAGTGGGGTCAATTATTGGCTTCCCTAATTATTTTAGAGAATAATTCTATTTAGGTTTATTGAAGAGCACTAAAACCCACATTCAAAAGAATAACTTTAGATATTTTTGATTAGCCCGTTTACGAGTTATCGCCGATTTCTTTTTAAATATTTCTCCTTTCTTATGGCCCTGGATTTACTTATGAGCACCAGTCAAGGTAAAAGATAACTGTCAAATGAAGTTGTCATTTCAGAAATTTATCTATTATTATTATTATTCAAAACGCATACCTACATCGAAAATATTAGCCATGAATTACACTACCGATGAAAAGTATTGATGATTTAAATGGTATTATCAAGGAAATAGTTATCAAAACGTGTCGGACATGTTTGCTGCTCTGTATCCGAATAGACCGATACCTGGAAAATCTACAATCGCAAGGAATATCCAGAGATTTGAGACCAAAGGTACCCTAATAAATAACTGCAGATGTAAAGCAAGGCAGGACCAAAGAGAAGATGCAAGAAATGATACCGACTTGGTAGTTTTATTGTGCGTGGAAGAGAACGATGGAAATATCAGCACAAAGAAACTTGAGGATGAAATAGGAATAATCACACTACAGCGTTTCGAATTACGACACACAATTTTAGTCGAAACGACATAAATACTATTCCATCAAGTATGAAAAGCACCAAGAGCTACGAGATGGGGAAGAAATACGGCGGCAGGCGTTTTGTTTTGATATGATGGAAAGAGCAAACACGGGAATTTTTAAAACATATGTTTCACTGACGAATGAACGTTTACCTTAAGTAATGAACCCAATGTTCAAAATTATCGATATTGGAACAAAGAAAGCCAACACAGGTTTGTCGAAACAAGGACGCAATATCCACAGAAAGTAAATGTTTGGGCAGGGATATTCGGACACAATATTATCGGGCCATTATTTCTTACGCGAAATTTAAATGCAGAATATAGGAACTACTCGAAAATCATATTTTACCTGCTTTACATGATGCCGCTAGGGTAAATCAGCAAGTTTGGTACCAAATGGATGGCCGGATAGTACCCCGGCTGTTCGGGAATATTTAGACAATAGTTTTAACGGAAACGTTATTGGCCTAAATCATACAGCAAATTGGCCAGCAAGGTCTCCTGATATTTCGCCAAATGATTTCTTTCTCTGGGGCCATTTAAAAAACAGGATATACAAGGATAAAAAATACCCAAATCTAGACGAGTTAAAAAATGCTATTTCTGCCGAAGGCAATATAATTTCAGTTTACCAACTAGCGAATGTAAGAAGAGAATTTTATGATCGCCTGGGTTATTGTCTAGCAGTCGATGGAGAAATATTTGAACATCTTCTTAAATCCTAAAGTTCTAACAATTTAATAGTACCTAAATTAATAAGTTATTGAATATTGGAATAATACTATAATTAACCTTGTAATTGATTACTTTATTTTACTTTAATTCATATTAATTTGTATTTATAAATACATCTTTAAGATTTCCTATGTAGGAATGAGTTTTCAATAATAATAAAGCACTAAATAGGTAAATTTCTGAAATGACAACTTCATTTGACAGTTATTTTTTACCTTGACTGGTGCTCATAAGTAAATACAGGGCCATAAGAAAGGAGAACTATTTAAAAAGAAATCGGCGATAACTCGTAAACGAGCTAATCAAAAATATCTAAAGTTATTCTTTTGAATGTGGGTTTTAGTGCTCTTCAATAAACCTAAATAGAAATATTCTCTAAAATAATTAGGGAAGCCAATAATTGACCCCATTAAAATTTACATGGGATTTCCTATGTCCCGTCCAACGATGCAACACCCGGTATATCTACCAATAATTCGGATTTTGGCTAACTGAACGGAGATATTCTCTTAATGTGACGATAATTGGGACATTTACCATACCACTTACAGTTCCTAATTCCTGTCGTTCCTTGGGAAATTTAATACCACCTAGTTCAATCGTTGCAGGTGTTAACGACATCAATCTATGAAGGATGGAATTCCTGTTTAGCAACAACACACTAATTTCTTTCTCAATATTGCCGATATAAGGCAGCTCCTTGCTGAGGAATGCTTTAATAGAAGCATCCTCTCTAGGCAAAATAAGTAGGTGATAATGTATCCTGACGTAAATAGAGTAAAGTACTGTCAAAATCCGATCTTTCAAGCTCATACCCCTTGGTAACGGAAGGTTCATATCAGGTGATATTATTGGATGCCATGGATTTCCCACTGTATCCATAGAACTCAAAGGAGCTCCCAAAGATGTCACTCCAATCAGTGGTGCCTTGAAGAACGGAGCAAACGCACCCATCGTCGGGTATAACCACTCAACTATAACCGCATCAAAGTTAGTATTGCTGTTTATAAGCCTCCTGGTTTCGTTGTGTTGCAAAACCGCCGCGTAGAATCTGGTCCACACTTTAGTAATATAATAATCTTTTATAAAAGCTGTATGGAACTCAGGTTTTTTTGTATAATACTTAAAATCTTCCTGATTGGTATTTTTCAGGAGGTTGTAGAAGTCACTCAAATCGTATTCATGTAGGTTATTGAGGGTAGAAATGTTTAGTGGGTTAGGTGTTAAAGCATGCACCTCATGTCCTTTTTCTGCTAAGGCTCTCCATATCGCTTGAAACGGTTTTTGATGGCTTGGTGCGGGCATACAAGCGATAAATAGTATTTTTGATGATTGTACATTAATACAACAGTACACTAGTAGTACAAACACTTTAAACACAGCCTTCATGTTAAATAAACTTTATTAGTACTGGCATTTTTAATAATTCTATTCACTTATTACTTATAATATGTTTTCTTCATTTCAAGTGTATCAACAGTTTCGATAAGATTAAGTTATCTAAATGAAATACATATATATGATTAATTTATTTATATAATGATATATCTAATTATATTAAAAATAATGTTTTTGTTTTCTTGGGTATGAGGTTTTTTTAATTAAATTCTGCTATATATTTGTTCCGCCCAAATATTAATTAATTACATTTTTAATTGTGCTAGTTACTAAATTATTCTAAATAAAGTTGGATTTGAATCAGAAATCAATATAATAATAAGTTTTGAATGTGAACGCCTCTTTTGTTATAAATAAGCATTCGACAAAAATGAAATAACATTTATAAGGTTTTACTTTTTACCACACTGTCTAATACAAAACATACACATACACAATTCAGTTTTTTTCCATAGCAACTGTTAAAATTGCCTTATATCTGTCAAAAATAGTAGATAAAATAGTACTTTAACCGCAAGGGTAGATTAAATGATACTTTAACAGCAATGATAGGTTAAAAACTTTACTTCTTCTCGCACGTATTTTAATTGCTTCCATTTTTAAAAATATTTGTATTCCTTTTCATAAGTTATTCGGGATTTAAATGGATATGGCGTTTGTCGCCTGAATATCTGTTGGTAATTTATTTATTTCGTTTTGAGCCATTTCTGGCTCCAATTCAATCAGCAATCGACACGAAAGAGAATTAAAAAATATTGACTCAAAACTGACAACTAAAGAGCCAGTTTATTTATTTGTCAAATGACATAGAAACCAACGCCAACCCAGCACAATATTTTTTCTACTCGTAATAAGTTCCTTGAAATAATAATTTCTGAATATTTTTTAAAACGTAACTCGGCTATGGAAAGAAACATTGATTTATACATGACGATAAAATTAAATTAAATAAAAATTAATTTTTTCGGTCGACGATAAAATACCATTTTATCGTTTTGTATAAAAAAATAACTCTTAGTATTTGGAGCAATTATTAATCAACGCAAACAGTAAATTATTGTACTTCGAATACTGGGATCATATTAATTTGTCTTCTTTTACAAATATTTAAACATTTTCATTATTTTTTAATGAAATAAGTGAACTAGATCTACAATATTAGTATCTGGTACTCTTTGAAATTTTGTTACATCTTTAAAAATAATCTAAAATGTCAATATACATGGGTATATTGATAAATGAGATATAAATTAGAAGAAAATGCATTTTCTACGAAAACTTGAAGAGATAGGCAAGAAATGGTATAATACAATTTGATATAGAATTCAATTTTGCATCTGACTTTCGTAAAATATACAGGGTGTTCCATTTAAACTAAAAACAACTTATTGACGTTTAAAACCAGTAATTATTTAAGATAAATATTTAGACACTCTGCATAAGGTAGTATTATTTTTATTTTTGCAACACAAAATTTAATAAATAGAAAAACTTCAGTACAATATTTGGTTTTAAAAACTTAAATGCGCCTAGAGAAATGAAGCATTAAAATTGGTAACTGAATTTTCACGAAAACGTAAATATTTCAAAAACTGTAAGATTTAAGTGCGGTAAACCTTAATCAAATTTATCTTTGTTTTAATCGTAGAAACTGAAAATGTAATAATATACAGGATAATTCGCTTAAAAATACAACTTTAATATTATTTATTGATTTGGGACACTCGGTACCTTTTGAAAATAATTTTAAATTGTAGTTTTAATAATCCTCGAACAATCTCATCACTCACAATTCTTTTTGTGTGTTAAATGACCAGTTATCGAGTTAAATGAGGTGAATAACCGTGTGTAAAAAAAATTGGCGCCGGGAGGCACGTATAGCCGACCATACTAAAATATGTTAATAAAAAGTTGGTAGGCAGTTCTTTTAGTTTCAAAGTAAAGGAATTTTTCCAATTTTTTTATCTCAAAAACTGCGACTTTGCCTGATTTTGATGTTATTACAAATTTTGTTGCAAATATTATTCCTAATCTTAAATTGAAAATCGCGTTTCGCTAGCTACTGTAATTTTGGAGTTACAATTTTTATAAATTTTTAACCCCCTCTCATACCCCCTTACCAACGCCCCACCCCCACCAAAAACTAATGGCCAGATTCTCGGGTGCCACAGTATTTTTGTGCCAAATTTGGTTAAAATCGGTTTAGCGGTTTTTGAGTTATCCTGTTAGACGGACAGACAGACAGACACCATGAAAATATTTTGTATTTAGGTCATTTATGACACAAATAACTCATTTTGAGTGAAATTAAAAAAAAAATGCCGATCTTAGTAGCCTACCATACCTGTTGGTATGGTCGGCTAAAAAAGAGTATATCTAAGTGGCCATACCTAAAACAACAGACTGATTTAACCATTTGCTGACAAAAACGTTTTCTGGTTTTGATTCCATCGTGTCATTTTCGAATTTCCATAGCACATTATAAGGAAGTTTATTGAAGACTGACTTAAAAATTTGAACTTGATCTGGTGATAAAAAGTCTACTAGCTTTATAGCTGCGCCTAAACTAAAATATATCACTCCATTATTCGATTTGTCCAAGAAATCTTGTAAATCCTTCAAAATAAAAACACAAATATAGTGGAATCAAAGATATTTAAACTCGGGAGATACAACGATCCATTCATAAAACGCTCTAAATCTTCATCACACTTTGGTTTGCAAAAATCAACGAGTGCGAGAGAGAATGGACAAAGAAGGGAATAGGGTATCGGCGCAACGGCAACAATGTAGTGTTTACAAAGATTAGACGGTTGAGGTCAATTTCCAGTGGCGTGCCGATCGACCGATAGTATTTTAAGGAAATTCAAATAATCGTTTAATAAATTTTAAAAAATAATAATAACTGTTACATATTTGTCGCATTGTAAAAAGTTGAGGGAGGATAGTAATAGGAAAAAAATAAGTAAGAGGAAGGATAGGAAAATAAATAAAAACCGGCATAATTTTTTATTATAAGATGGCTTTTCGCATAAGAATAACGATTAAAAAAATCAATAAGCTTTTTTTACTTTATTTTATTAAATAAAATATCAAATTTTGGGTGTATTAGTAAATGTAGTTTCAATATCTTATTCCAAACCTTGATCATCTCCGGCGAATGAGACTCCCTCTATTAGCAATAACAAAATAAATCGACAGGGGGGTGCCGAGGAATTTTTTTTACGAAAAAATTTTGTATAACCGATTTGGTTATTTGATAATCTGTTTTAGACCCAAACACGTACTTTACAAAACTGTTTCGTTTTTGAGATTTGCACATTTTGTTCTCGAGATATTCGCTGCTAAATGTAGCGATTTGTTAGCACATTTTCTCAAATTGCTTGAAATCTATTCGAGATATCATTCTGCGGTTTTTGTCAGTGATGTCAGATTTTTGTCAGATTCTACGTAAAATTAGCTATCGGTAAGTATATTTTAGTTGCAATCTGAGACATTTTCATTTTTGACAAAATCGACAGGGGGGTGCCGTAGTGATGGGTTGTTATTTAACTATCTGTTATTTTATAACAATTATTTATAAATAACATAACGCAACCGTTACTACTTCTAAAAAATAACGACAGGTAGAGATCGGCCGCTCGTAAAACGAAAAACGAAGTCGGCGCTCTGCACCGTCACGAAATTCTATGCTGCTCGAAGCAATTCCAAAAAACAACTAGTATGGATGGAAAACATGTTATTTCGTCAACCATCGATACAGGCGGCGAGACAACGGACAACGGAGTGGGGAATGCGTCAGCGAACGTAGCTGCTTCGGTCGATACCGCTTAAAAATAATAGGATATAAAAGAAGCAGGTTTTTTGAAACAGTTGCGGGCATAACGCCTGGCGGTCGAGATAACAGGAGTGGGAAAGGAAAGCTGCTGCATCGGTCGATTGTCGATGGAGGCTCGCAACGGGTTGGAGAAGCAGTCATTTTAGACACGTTGTTTTTTCAACCTGTTATGAGCATAACAGGGCGGTGGTCGAGATAATCGGGGTGGGAAAGGAACGCTGCTGCATCGGTCGATTGTCGATGGAGGTTCGAAACAGTTTGGAGAATAACGCATCAGTTATTTTAGATAGTACATTGTTTTTCAACCTGTTACGAGCATAACGGGCGGAGGTCGAGATATTATGGCGCTGTATGTTTCAGTACTTACTTATTAAGTTTCAATATTTAGGTCTTTATTTATTCTGAAAAATTTTCAGAATAATATTTTAAGATTTTTTAAAAATGTATACAGGGTGTTTTGAAAAATCTGGTGATTGATTAATCACGATCCTGCTTAAAGCCCTTGACGTGAAAAGCTGATTTTTAGAAAACGGATTGACTTTAGGGTGTAGATGTTCAATAAGAAGGGATTTTTCGAAACTCGAATTCTAAGGGGGTGAAACTACCCTCAAATATTAGAATATTTTTTATTTAAAAACCGGTGAGTATATTTTATTATGTTGTTTTACATATATTCAGATTTTTAAAAAATATATACAGGGTGTTGCATAAAATATGACCATTGAGTAATCACTATTCTGCTTAAACTGCTTGACGTTTAAAGCTGATTTTTAGCAAACGGCTTGACTGTGGGGTTGAGGTTCGATAAGGAGGGGTTTCTCGAATCTCAAATTCCAACAGGGTGAAAACGCCCCTCAAATATTACAATATTTGTTATTTAAAAAACGGTTAGTCTTTCGGGAAAACGCCTGGACACGCATAATTTATTTTGTTTTTTTACATATGTTGACATTTTTTCAAAAATCATACAGGGTATTCCAAAAGCTGAGTAATTGATTAACCACGATTCTGCTTAAACTGCTCGACGTTTAAAGCTTATTTTTGGCACATATGAGAAAATTTTATCCAGTCTGTATTTTAATGGAAATTCTTGTTTTGCTTTATCATCACCATTAGAAATTATTAATTCGACACGAACGAAGTCGCGGGTACACGCTAGTTTAAGTGTACTTCTAATTCGAACTCTAGTGTGTAGTTGGTTTACTTATGAAGAATATACTACACATTTTCTTATATTGCTATTTTTTGACCGCAAATGGTAAAATCATAACTAAGAGCTTCTCGCCCGTCGAGTAAGATGCACCCTGTACACTGCTACTCAATTCAGGATCTACGCGGATCGAGGGGCAGGGCGTAGGTAGATCGGAATGTATAGGTATAGACGAGTGGCGGAATTTTGGCTTTTTTTATATCGCAATTTGTAAACAGCGCTTATTTGTAAACAACCACCGTTTTTAGAGAGGTATTTTAGATAACAATCGATATTTAGAAATGTTTTGACACCCTGGAAATATTACCACCGAGCACGTCATTGTTGCAACTTGCAACTGCGTTAATACGCCTGGCGGTGACCGCCTCATACTTTCAGATATTTAGCAGTAAAATAAAGAAACCTGTTATTTTTAAGCTGTTATTTTAAGCTGTTTTTTATAAATAACTATAACAGTTTCAACTGTTATCTAAAAATAACAGTTTTGCCCATCACTAGGGTGCCGAGGAAATTTTTTGACGAAAAAATTTTGGATAACCGATTTTGAATATCTGTTTTAGACCCAAACGCATACTTTACAAAACTATTTCGTTTTTGAGATTTGCACATTTTGTTCTCGAGATATTCGCTGCTAAATGTAGCGATTTGTTCGCACATTTTCTCAAATTGCTTAAAATCTATTAGAGCGGTATCATTCTGCGGTTTCTCTCACTACGTAAAATAAGCTATCGGTAAGTATATTTTAGTTGCAATTCCAGACATTTTCATTTTTGTCAAAATCGACAGGGGAGTGCCGAGGAAATTTTTTGACGAAAAAATTTTGGATAACCGATTTTGATTATTTTATATTATCTTGTAGACCCAAACGCGTACTTTCCAAACTTTCGTTTTTGAGATTTGCACATTTTGTTCTCGAGATATTCGCTGCTAAATGTAGCGATTTGTTCGCACATTTTCTCAAATTGCTTGAAATCTATTAGAGTGGTATCATTCTTAATCGAATACTAATATCAATATACAGGTAAATCTGACAAATGTTTTCGGGGTAAGAGAGATGCGAAAATAAGGATAGAATAATGGCCGCTGAAGGAAAAAGATAAACAATTGTATCTCTTGAGTTTAAATATCTTTGAGTGGAACGCTTTAAGCCCTTATGGGATACAAACCTCGGAATTCATTTACTGTAAACGATTTTTTATAAAACTTTTTGCATTGTATTGTTAATAAGATATATTACAAAGTTTACCCATTTAAATTCGTTGCTTTCACTTTAGTATTTAAAGATGGCTCCGTGTTCCGAAAAATCTCTTATCGGAATTCCTATTTGAGATTTTCACTTCAAACATTTTACAAGATATGTGTTTAATGGTAGCTCACATTTCAAGAATCTTTTTATACCTATGATGAAATGATATATATGTATATGATATAATACCTATAATGAAATGCTCTATATATGTTTAGTTCAGTAAATTTGCTATAAAATCCAGGTTTCAAAAATACCTTAATACCATAGGGTATACTAAGTGGTTATTGAATTATGACCACGTCCAAGAGGACGTCAATCTAGACGCTCAGGGACAATCGTATGAGAAATTCTAATCGAGACGATTGACTATTATATACTATTGTAAGTTTATTGCTAAGAAACCGCCGCTTACCAGCTTTTCAAATTTATAATGAATTGCACCTAGAATTTTTAGAATTTAGAATGAGTGGGAGGGGGGTTGATCACTTCGACCTTACAGATCCATTGTGTCCCCCTTTCTTGAATCATAACTCATCATACAGTCCCAGGGCTTTGACAAAAGCCAGTATCTGGGACGGTTTTATAGAGGGTAGTTCTCCATCTCCAATATCAGTCGTACCAAAATTCATGGCACGAATGGTTGTCGTCTCGGCGCACTCAGTGATGAGGTGTACTGGTGTTTCACCATCTTCCCCACAGAATCTGCATTCGCCGTTTCTTCTTAGTTTCAATCTACTGAGGTGTTCATTGAGGAGACAGTGTCCTGTTAAAACCCCGTGACAATCCGAAGATTGTTCTTACTCAGACCCAGGAAGATCTGTAATTTTTCTTGATCATAAGCCCTCAGAAACTTCTTCGAGTGTCTTAGACCATTGCAAGATTTCCATTCCAGGTTGCGGATGGAATCTTCCAAGTTCTTGAGTTCCGCCTTGAGTTGGTTACCACTTGGAAAGCAGAACGGTTCTGGTCCAGTTAGTGGAGTGTTAGCTCCTTTCCTAGCTAGATTATTTGCTTTTTCATTGCCTTCTATCCCTTGGTGAGCAGGCACCCAGAGTAGGAGGACTTTGTTTTCTTTGCCTAATTTATTCAGCTTCTCTATGCATTCTTTGACCAATTTCGAATTGATTGATACTGAGTTGATCGCCTTTAACGCTGCTTGACTATCAGATAAGATGGCTATTTCTTGTTTCCGATAGTTCCAATCTAAGATAAGTTGTACGCATCTCTCGATAGCGTAGATTTCTGCCTGTAGGATACTAGGGTAAGTGCCCATTGGTTCGAATTGCACCTAAGGAATGTACATATTAACTAACGGACTATAAGAAGAAGACTAAATGAAGCAAATCTTGTGTCAAGAAGGCCTGCTTCGGGACCAGAACTTACTAGATCTGTTGACTAGGATTAAAAGCAAAAGCATGGTCTTAATGTAAAAATTACGAAAAAATGTTAGTGTCTTCTTCAAAAGCGAATATGTCCTATAAAAATAAGTCTAATGAAGTGAACCAAGAAACAAACTATCGAGAAAGGGCGTATCTAGGTGATAAAATTTTTAAATGTCTTGCTCTTTTAACATATTCCACAGGGTGTTTCAAACTTTTACCAAAATATCAACATCGTATAATTAACAGATGGGGAATTTAATTTTTAATTTAGAAAGAGATACTAAAAAGTCAAATAATTTGGCTACATACTGCTTAAAAAATCATCAAAATCGGCCCACTAGAACAAATTATATTAAACTTTAAAATACATCAAAGTTTTAAGGTGCCCATTTTTCGTGCCACTGAATGTATTTCAAAAACTATACATTTTAGTCATATACCTTTCTAATGAAACTCTACTTTATTTTTTTCAAAAATATCAATAATATGTAGTGTGTTCAATTACAAAAAACACAACTTTGATGTGTAACTTTTTTTGGGGACACCCTGTAGAACTCTATAGACTTTTAGAAAATTCTTTAAATTCACATACATAAGCTCACAAAAATTCACTTCAATACAAACTTTTGTTCTCCTTGCAGAAACCGCGTCGTATATGACGCGTCACCCTGTATAATTCGATTTCAATCAAAACTTCAATGATTAGAATATAAGCAGAATAGATATATCGTTTATCTCAATAAATTTACTTTAAAATTTTTTAGAAATCAAAAAATTAAGAAGGAAATAACTAAGGATGTACTAAAATTACTAAAATAAAAAATTCACTGATTTTGCAACATGTGCAACCATCATAGGCGTATTGAAAATACCAGACACAAGTCGGCGGTTGTTGACAATCACCTGTTTTTTTACATTTTATATTAACTTGTGGCGTCATTTGGGAGAGCTCAATAGAAATATAAAAGAACTAAACCTTGTTCGTTGAAAAGCAATTTGACATTCGTGACGACAGCACTCTGGCAGTCTAACGCAAACGTATCATTGATAGCTATTCACAAATATATTCCAGATACGTATAGTGAACAAGTTTAACGTTCGCAACGTTAAATAATTTTGATATATGATTTTTATCGTGATGGTTTTGTGTAAAAGTGTGAAAACAATTTAGTGACGAAAATATTAATGATGGATATGAACGTGTGCGGATTCGTCATTGGTCACGATCACGGTCACGACACTATGACGGGCTCCTATACCCACGTAGGAGCCCAAAATATGCAAAAAGGGGGTCAGTTTAGCTTAAGTTTAGATTAGGTCTATATTTTTTATTAATGCAAAACCAACTAAAACCTAATTCTAATCTAACCTAAACTCACTTCTTCTTTTGCATATTTCTGGCTATTACCTGGGTATTCCTAGGTTTAACCAATATTCGAACTTAGGTGTAAATTTAAATTTATGGATGGCCCATAAATTTATATATTCGCCGTACAAAAAATACTTTTCCAATTTTCACAATAAAAATTAAAAGTTATAAATCATAATATTTTTTATAGAAATGAGGGAATAAGGGTGAACGGGGTGCCGCGCCGGTAGACCAAGAAGATACTTAGAATGTAAATGTTAATTTATACTCGAATGGAGTTGCCTCACAGTATAGGCATATTTTGAATCCCTACCGTGCATAGTTACTGTAGATAAAAATAAATTAAAATATAGTTGGCTCCAACGATAATTTAGTTTGCAGCTTCTTTTCATCATGCCTAATAATAAACCGTCACAATCACTACTCATAGTATGTACCTATGTATTTTTAAACATCATTATGAAATTAAAAATACATAGGTGCCCATAATATGAGTAGCGGTATTTTTTTTCGTTTCATCATAACGGATTTTGTTGGGCTGAAAATAAGCAGCAAAATATATTATCGATTGCAACAACTATACCTAGTTTATTTTTAGTATATTCAATTAATATAGAACATTATAACTATGCATACTTTTAAAAATTTGCTACCAATATATTGTGATAGTTGAGTATTTGAAATTATTTGTTAGCTTCTTAAACAAAACAGACCCATAATAATTCAAATCTTTATCATTCAAGACTTCCAAGAATTATGAAGTAATCTCACGTCAAAATTTTTTAAAATTATTGCATGCCTTAAGTATTTGCAAAGTTAACAAAAATATTTCTTTGGGTACCTTGCAATTAATATATTTATTCCAATTTATCAGTTCTGCATCATATCCGAAATTTAGATTGTGTGTGACACAACGAAGAGTTAAAGTGCAACGTGAACGACCAGAAAAATATCAAGTAAAAAAAAATTGTTAAGTTTTAATTACTAGTTACGCAGTCCTTCCCCCCCCCCCATATTGGCTTCCCTCTTGCCTAAAATCTATATTGTCTTTCCTAACATTTTAAATATAAATGATTGAAACTCATACAAGTTTACCATAATTTAAACTTAAGATAGTCCCTAATTATATTAAAAAATAACACTTACGAAGTTAATAAATATTAACCATTTCTACTTATTTTTAATCATTTAATAATTCTGATAAAAACACGCTTGATTTTTTTATTTTAGAAATCATACGGGCTATAATAATTAGTATGACTATATTAACAATACTTAAATATTAAAATTTATTTGAAGGAATGCTACTGTATTACAATAATTGTAAAACACGTATGTTTATCGATGTCGGCGTCTTGTCACTTTTATTTAGTCTTGTCAGTATAATTTTATTAGCCGTTTAGGTATAGTTTGATTTCAGATAATGCAGATTTTAATGGGCCATTTATGGTTTTTTTATTTGATTTTTTTTGCATATTTGGTATATTCTATGAAGTGATTTTAAGTGTTCCTGACCATTTTTCAATTATTAAAGTGCCTATTTAGATACATTTAAAATGAATTGATTAATGTATAGTATTTGTATTATGAGTTTGTTTATTTCTGAGATGTATTTTTTTCTCATTAAAATAAACATAGCTTACTAAATCACTAGCTAGCCATTTTTAAATACAGGGTGTTAATTAAGTATCTGGCCAAACTTCAGGAGGTGATTCTTTGAGTGTTTTAAGGTAAAAAGTTCATATAAACATGTGTCCGGAAATGTATAATTTTAAAGATACAGGGGTCAAGGTGTTTTCTAATAGACCTTTTTTATTAATATCCCAAAGATCCGTTAGCCGATTTTGTTGAAATTTCGCCATGTTGTGAACTTTGCTAAATTAGCACTAATTAAATGATAATTATTATTTACAACAATATTCAAAGGATAAAATCTTATTCCAATAAATATTTGGCAACGCCTTGGATTCATGTGTTTTTACGCCTGTTGGCGGTGGAAACCATGCAAGCTTTTTCTTTGGCATAAGTAGTTAATTAAAAAATAATAATCATAAAAAATATAGGTCCTAATAGCCTAAATTTTAGCAAAATGTATCAGCAGATCCGATGAGATCCGAGTTATTATGTTTTGGAACTTAATTATTTAATTAATTATTCCTTTTAATGCATTTACCTATCCTACGCGCCAAGAAAAAAATATTGCATTAGTCTAAATTTATTATTTATGGGATTCCACTCTTTCACGTATAATTTGCCCCTTGCTTCTCATACGGAAAGAGTTAGATTAAAATAGCCAAACTGTACCTAACAACCCATATGCCTTGACGCATATTCTTTTTATAATAATATGGGCTTTCTTTATCCGCCGGCCCAGACAAACATCCATATCCATAAAATAGTTGGCCCACACACACACACACACATTGATAAATTAATAAGACCTCATTTCGGCCATCAAACGTCCTTCGATGATCAACGCTGGCTAAACTATCGACTTACGTGTTGACAAGTTGATTAGGCAGGTTATTGAACTCGTGTGGCATCGAGAATGTTGTTTTTTCAAAGATGGGTATTTTTTCAAACGCGGCCAGAAGTATTTTCAATACTAAAATTAAAAGCAACGAAAAAAATGGGTAAACATTTTAGTATTTTATCTAAGACACAATTCAGAAGGTTTTACATGAATACATTCACAGTAATTGAATTCCGAGGTAAAAATCTCTGGGCACTCTACTAATATACTAAATTAGAACATATAAAAAAATACTTACCGGGTTTAGAGTTTGTACAGCTCTATTATAGTTAAGTCCCCCAAATTCAATTACACCAGGAACTACAGGCATTATTCTATGGGATATCTGATTTCTATTCAACAGTAACACACTAACATTTCTCTCAATTTGTCCTAAATATGGAAGGTTGTTCTCAAGTACTTCCTTACAGTCTTGTCTTCCATAGGGAGAATATGCCAATGATAATAAATTCTGATCCAAATTGAATAAAAAATAGAAAGCAAACGATCTCTAAACGAAAAATTTGATCTTCCTATTGGAACATTTTGATCGGGCGTTACTACAGGATTTAAAACGTTCCCTATAGCATCTAAACCATTAGTTGCAGCACCTAAGGAACAAATCCCAATTAAAGGTGCCTCATAGTATCCTCCCAATGCTGCCATAGTTGGATAGAGCCATTCAACTATAACGCTATCAAACCTGAGTTTAGGTTGGGCATTAATCAGCTTCGAAAATTCTGGTAAAGTTAAGGCATATTCGTTTACAGCATGCCAACCTCTGGCTACCGAAAATTCTTTCGTAAATGTATCGAAAAAAGTTGGTTTCTGTAAGGAAAATTTTACCCGTTGTTTAAATTTCTTATTCATTTCCGCTGCCCAGCTGTAAACAGCACTTATGTCGTACTGTTTCAAGTTGGGGATCGTACTGTTCACTAGGGGGTTTGGTGTTACGACATGTACCTCATGACCCCTCAATGCTAAAGCTTTCCAAATTTCTTGAAACGGTTTTTGATGACTGGGAGATGGTGTGACAGAAACAAACAAAATTTTAGCGCACGACACATAGCAAAGACATAGATATAGCACAAAAAATTCTTTTATCCACATAATTTGCACCTTTTAAAACCACTTTCTTAAATCAAAACGCGTTGTGTGTATTTTAATCTATTATTACCTTATCTCTGTATTTATTTAAAGTACCCTGCAGATTGATAAGTTCGTAGATAATATTTAAAAACTCTAAATATAAGGAACTTTATAATAAATTTAATAATAGTATATTGCTTTATTAGGAGTAAAAATGACATACAGGCGACCCATAAAAAGGCATCTTTACTCCGAATAGAACATGCTATTTTTTTCAAGCTCCACAAATAATTTTTTTAAACAATTTCAAACGTTCCAAATAATATAAAAAGATTCGGGAAACTATGGTTACGCTCGTTGAATTTGACACTTTATGTCAGTTTAATAATTATATTTTTATACTTTTGTGCTTAGGCGTCAAAGTGCTTTACTTTTATGCCTAGGCGTTAAAATGACTTTTTATATTGCCAATCACGTAGCAAAAATTAATATTTATGTGACGTTTGAAAAAAAAAGAGATTTGGTATATTAGTATGTTACATAAATTAAGATTGACGTGTTCAATTGTTTTCGGTCACTTCCTGACACCACGGTATTTTTACTTTATTCGATAGAAAATGACACTTCGAATAGAATGACATATCATATGTCAACTATTGACATTTTAGCATATGTTTTATTTGAGATTGTAACATGCGGTTTATAACGACAATTTGACTCAAAATATCAAGAGTGTGGTATCAAATTATGTATTGTTTGAAGGTATTATTTGAGGAACGACTGGGTTTTCGCTTGATGATACTTAAAGGAAACGTATTTACGTGTAAATGGGCAAAGAAAAATGATTTTAAATATTTTCAAGTTGACCGCTACTGGGCGTAATAGCGACACAAAATCAATAATAACAATTATCTCTTAAATTTTTCTATTAGAGAGATATAATATTATGGGTTGACAGCCTGGGTTGACAGCCGACGTCATTTATTTTTATTATTTTTTAAATAACCTAAAAAATGAAGTGTAATTAATAAAAAATATCATATTAAAAGGCCTTTTTCTATGAAACTGTGTATTGTGGTATTGCAGATAAACCTATTTCTGATTGTAGAAAACTATTTATAACAGGTATAATTAGCAGAAACAACATTTAAAGGACAAATTCATTAAACGAATCTGAAAAACATGTTTATTTCCGTTTAATAGTTCCAGATTTTATATCATAATACCATAAAATAGGTATATTTTAATTTTAAATGCTCAAAAATAGCACAAGTTTAAAAGGGCACTTTATACACTATTGAATAGACCGATTTATCGACAAATATTAAAAAATTATTGGGAATTTGATGACTATTCAAGTTCAAATTTAGCATTTGAGAGTCAGTGGAAGCTCTTTATGCGTTTTTGAAATATTTATGGATAAAAATATTTTTACAGAAAACTCGGGCGGTCTGTTATGATCCCTATTATTGTAAAAAGCTTTTCCAGCAAACATTTGCTATTTTAGATATTATTTATTACTAGCGTGTACCAGCGACTGCGTCCGCGTCGAATTAATCATTTGTAATGATGATGATAAAGCAAAGCAAGAACTTCCATTAACATACAAACTGGTTAAAATTTTCTCACATTTATGTCAGCATGAGAAAAAACAATATGGCGATATTATTATATAACTTGGTAATATTTGAGGGGTAGTTTCATCTTGTTGGAATTTAACTTTCGAAAAATCCGTTTGCCAAAAATAAGCTTTTTACATCAAGCAGTTTAAGCAGAATCGTAGTTAAGAAATTACCCAACTTTTTGAAACACCCTGTATGATTTTTAAAAAAATTTCAAAAATATGTAAAAAAAAACAAATAAATGATTATGCTTGTCCAAGCGTTTTCCCGAAAGACTAACCGTTTTTTAAATAACAAATATTGTAATATCTGAGGGGCGTTTTCACCCTCTTGGAATTTGAGAATCGAGAAACCCCTCCTTATCGAACCTCTACACCCCATAGTCAATCCGTTTACCAAAAATCAGCTTTAAACGTTAAGCAGTTTAAATAGAATCGTGATTACTCAAAGGAAATATTTTATGAAACACCCTGTATAAATTTATAAAAAATCTTAAAATATGTAAAACAACAAAATAAAATATATGTTTAAGAATTTTTCCGAAAAGCTCACCGGTTTTTAAATAAAAAAATATTTTAATATTTGAGGGATAGTTTCACCACTTAGAATTCGAGTTTCGAAAAATCCCTTCTTATCGAACCTCTACACCCTAAAGTCAATCTGTTTTCCAAAAATCAGCTTTTTTCGTCAAGCGCTTTAAGCAGGATCGTGATTAATCAATGACCAGATTTTTCGAAACACCCTGTATACATTTTTAAAAAATCTTAAAATATGTAAGAAAACAAAATAAAATATACGTTTTTTTAAGCGTTTTTTCGGAAACTTGACCTTAATAACTTGACTTAAATAAAAAATATTGTAATATTCCACCCCCCTTCTTACCCCCTTAGGGGATGAATTTTCAAAAATCCTTTCTTATCTCACGTAAACATCATAAAAGGAACCCCGGTGCAAAATTTCAGCTTTCTAGGGTCAGGGGTTTGGTTTGGGCGTTGATGAGTCAGTGATGAATGAATCAGGACTCTCTTACAGATTTATATACATTCATATATAGATTTCATGTTTACCTATAAATAGATTTACCTAATACAGTTATAATTTTAGACTCAATATTCAGATTTGTTATTTTTGTAGTACAATCGAAAGTTATATTTTTTGTAAACGAAGTGTGTCGTAAAGTCATATACAAGGGATGAAAAAATAAGAAACGGGTTTTAAAAGTTAGGATTTTTTTTAAATACAACGTATAAAGGTTGATTCTCACTATACCTTCCATATTCCAAATCAGCTCCTTTCCGTTTCCCCTTTCGTTTACATAAAATATTATATCGTGTAAATGAATAGGACAATGCACACTATCCGTTCCATATCCTTTCCTTCCATTTTTTTGGCGGACGGACTGAAGCGTATCGGAAATAGCGTTGTCAAGTTCTTACATTTGTACCAGCTCTGTTAAAATTTTGCTGATATTTATTTATTCTTTCGCCTCTTAATTAAATCTATTACCTTTTCCAAAAATACAAAACTTTCGTAATGATATAAATTGCACAATAAAAAGTATAGAACTGATACGGAACGGAAGCTTACGTACAGCGTCAATACAATAAAAAATACGGAACGGATATTGAATAAATATGGAATGAAAACGGAAGGTATAGTGAGAATCAACCTTAAAGAAGATAAAAATGTTCTTGAAATTGTTATATTAGCGGTTTTTTTATAAATTCTACGTAAAAAATTGAAAAATAAAACTATTTTTTTGAAAGGTTATACAGGGTGTTTCAAAAAATATGTGCCATCTATTTTGGGGAAAATTTGAAAATTTATTTTTCACATCAGCATATGTCCGATTCTGCTTTGTTTTGTAGATACAGGGCGTTAGTGTCTTAATATTTTTTCGATTTATTATAATTTTCTTCCAAGTAATTTTAGCGTTTCGAATGAAATTTTGAGGGTAAAAGTTACTATGAATGCGACATATTTTAAAGCTAAAAAAGTGTCGACATATTAACCAAGGACGTGCATATGGGTTGTCACTGGAATATTTTTCTAAAAAAAGCATATACGCCACTGATTTATTTTTCTCTTGTTAGCGAAATAGTGTAAGCAGTTTAAAGCCGATTAAAGATTGTCTCTTGATATTTTGTCGATTTCGGCCCCCTTGATGAGTTAAACGCAATTTTATTAATTTGCTTTGATCCAAATCTAATAGCAACCTTTAAAAAAAAATTATTTTATTCATTAACTTGCGACAGTTTTAAATAAGTACTCATTGATTCCTTATCAAAAAATGTAAAAAAGGTTCCTATAAAGATGGGTATGGAAATGCATAGTTTTAGAGTTACAGGATGTTAAAAGTTTTTAAACTTAGTTTTTTATATCATATTTTTCTATTTGAAATTGTTGTATGTTGGACTAATAGAAATAATATTTAATAATAAATTAGGTAAAATATACCTATGGTCTATTAATTTTATTTTTATTTTAATTTTAATTGTGATTAATATAATTGCGTTTATATCATCAAACCGAACATCAGGCCGAACTGGAAAAAATATCAAGAGATTTAATTTAATAAGAACTTTTAATTGGCATTAAACGGCCCACACAATTCTGATTTCAAAAGAAAAAAGTCAGTGGTGCATATTTTTTTTTGAAAGTGATAAATCATATGCACGACCCTGATGCATTTATTGACACTTTTTTAGCATTAAAATATGTAGCACTTATAGTAACTTTTACCCTCAAAATTTCATTCAATTTATTAAAGTACTTGGAGGAAAATTATCATAAATCCAAAGACTATTAAGATTTTAACACCCTGTAGCTACGAAACAAAGCAGAATCGGGCCTACGTTGATATAAGTATTATTTTTACGTGAGGAATCTTCCCCCGAGAGATGGCACATGTTTTTTAAAACACCCTGTATACAATACCCAGGAAATCGACAAATTGATAATTTTTATCTGAAATAACTCTAAAACTATTAATTTTCGCAAATATAGTTTAAATAGTGCAATTGTAAGGCTCACTAACTCTATCCATAAAAGGGTAAACGATCATTTAAAATATGTGCATGAAAAAAAAAGGAAATTCATGAACAATTCGAGATATAAAATACGTGGACGAAGTCGCGGAATAAAGCTAGTTATTATAATAATTCGTAGTTATAGAGAAACGATCAAATTGGAAGTCAGTTTTTGCTGACCTGCCTCTATCGTATCCAGAAACACAAATTAACTTTGTCGAACATAGATTCTCCGTCAGACTAAAACGAATTAATTCCAATCGATGTTTCGATCATTCCGTTCTGTGCCCGTTGACCAATTCGGAATCCCGCGAAGCATACATTTTTTGCCGCTGATCCCGCTGCCTGTTTGCTTTGTGGTTTTTGTGCTATTTTGAAACGTTACTTTTCAATTTTTTATTTCGGTAGCTGCTGCGGCGATCCATATAGTCACACGCAATGAAAAAATGTTTCCATTGTCCTAATGAACGATATTTACAGTGAGCAAGTTATTTTTTAAAATCGCTTAACAAAACTTTTTTGAAATTGTTTTATAATTTAGTTATAAAATAATCTTGCTAGAAAAGGAACGAGCAGTCTTACTTACTGGACCAGAACCGTTCTGGAACCGTTCTGGAACCGTTCTGGAAGAACCTGGAAGACTCCATCTGTAACCTGGAATGGGTGTCCTCCAACGGTCTAAGAGACTTTAAGAAATTTCTGAGAACTTACGACCGAAAAAAATCAAAGACTTTCCTTGATTTAAGTAAGAACAATCTTCGAATTCACTGTCTCCTCAACGGACACCTCAGTACCCAAGTAGCATTTTTAGACACAAAATCGACACAAAATCTCAGCTGAGAAACATTGCAAAACAGTTTCGACAAATTTTTGATACATATGTTTCGTAACATAAAGCACTTTTTGTTTCGAAACATTTTACGAAAATATGGTTTCGCTCCATAAGCTATAACAAGATCTTAGTGTCAGAAATTTTTCGAAACTTTTAAGAAACAGATGTGGCATTTACAGATTTAGTACCCGTCTTGTGCCTGAAAAGTTTCCATAATGTATTTGATATTCTGTGTCAAATATGAGAACATAACGTTACTTTATTGTTTTGATTCCCTTCTGCATTTAAGCATTCTACAAGTTTTTTTATAGTACTATAATTAAAAAAAGCAGAAGGAAGGACATATTTATGGTGAGTATAAATACAGATATTTTACTTATGCGATTTTATAATTATTTATTATACGCATTACAGAGATGATTTGTTTTAGGAATAAATGTAATAACAGTCACTACCTATATCCAAAAGGAAAAGAAGACCGAAGAAAAATGTGGCCAGCAAACGTTTGTTTTTCTTCTTTTTCCACAATAGAATACATATTTTTATGTTTTAATTGTGTTATAATAGGTAAACAAAAAAAAATGTCTTAATTATTTTGGCCAGAAGTTTTGATTGGCGTTGTTGACAGGTGACTAGTTCGAAATTTCTACACAGAAAGCGCTAAATCGAAACATTTTGGAAACAAGGTTTCCATTTATTGTCCATTCATTTTCGAAACACGAGTTTCTCTCTTTTTAGAGACAAATATGATATAATATAGATGATTTGTGTCCGACTCTATGACAATTTTATAAAATAATAAATTCTTAACTAAAAGTATACATAAATATGTTTTTTTGGGCTGTTGAGCTTTTAAACGTATAAAAATAAGAACGCGCATATATTTTTATTCTCAGAACCATGATATAAAAATAAAAATCTATATTTTAAACAAATATGTTTTGTAGCAACAAATAATGAAATATAGAAGGGACATTAAAAATATGAAAGTACATTATTAAATTAAACGACGAATTTACTTTTGCCAGACATTTTTTGTGTGAGAAACCCTAAAAATAAAGATTTTAAGACAACAAAATTATGACGGAGGTTGACATTGTTGATGGTTGTTTTCATTTTGAAATCCACACACAGACATAGACTATTTTAGTTTGGTATTTTGTTTCTTCACATTCATAAACAGTGACTGCTGAAAACGGGAACATCTTGGACACAAATTACAGAAAATGTTTCAAAACATTTCCTCTAAAAGTTTTGATTCAGCATCGAAACATTTCAGGAAACGGCTATTGCCACCACGTTGGAAACACATGTAATAAAGCCATATAAAATAGGTTTCGAAAATGTTTCCTATATGTGGCAAAGCACGGAGAGTTGACAGCGCGCGCCTCCACAGAATAGTAACAGGATTGTGTCGAACGATCACAGGGTTGGCGACCAGGGAACGTAAAAATTACGCGTCAAATAAACTATCCGGCCTGACCGAGAGGGAATCCGGTGATGACAGGCCAGACATCATATATTATATATAAAAAAGACATGTAACGAACTAAAAACGTTACAATACATTGATGCGGATTGTCTATGAACTCTTTCTGAAGGTCACAGAAACCTGAACGCTTAATTCGGTGTTCTTTCGCATCTGTTGTAGTTAATTTGTGCCAGAGATATCAGAGATGAAGAACTAACCTCTGTAAAGCCGTCTCAGATACTGGCTTTTGTCAAAGCCCTGATGAATTATAAAATAAATTCTAACGATGCTTTTATTAATATTTAATAAATTATAACCCATGCTTTTTAAGCTTAAGAACAAAATATTTGAAATACTTTATAACAAAAAACATTGTTGCAGTTTTTTCTATAACGAGCAAAGCATTAAGGACGCGAAGGAAAATATACCTTTTATGCCACCCCTAAATCACCTCGTCTGTATACACAGTGGCTACATTTACATTTTCATACTATATAGAGACAATAAAAAAATCTCTCATATATAAACTTTTCATTCCGCCTTTTAAATTTGTCACATGTGCTGCACATAAAGTTAAATTAAGCTCGAAAAGTTGGGTAAGAAGGGAAAAAGCTATGGCGCTGTAACATTTGTTAATTAAATAGGTGACCGCGGTCCGCGTCATAAAAATGTTAAATGCTAGATGGCACACGGGAACGTAAAACAGGGAGCCAGGAAACAGAGAAAAATCCCTGAAGAGAAACCAACAACACCTCTATGACTCGGGCCCTCTTTTCCTTAATTACTAAAGTTTCAAATTATCTGTGTGTCTGCTCGATAAAGCAGGAATGGCTCGACGTATCAACTAATTTCGTTTTGTTTAATACCGACCGGGTGCGTCTCAAAAGTGGCTCACCACTATAACTTTTTTATTTTTTCAGATAAAAAACTACCTTTTCCTTGTTCCATCCATTGTTGGATATAGGTCTCTTCTAGGTTTTTCCATACTTCGCGATCTGTAGCCAATTTTATCCCTTGTCTTCCAGAACAGTGGCAGTATGCCACTGTTCTGACGTCATCAACCCATCCCTTTTTTGGTCGGGCCACACTTCTTTTTGTTCACATAGATCTCCATAGAATGACTTTTTGGGGCCATCGGTCTGGATCCTGTCTTGTCGCATCTCCGATCCATTGCCACTTCAGACTTGCCACTCTTTTAACAGCATCTATTAGTTTTCTTTTTTGAGGTATGTGGGGTTCCTTATTTTTTCTCTCATGGTGACTCCTAACATGATTCTTTCCATGGCTCTTTGTGCAACTCGCAGTTGTTCTGCTGTTTTTCGGGTAATTGCCATAGTCTCTAAGACATATACGTAAGCACAGATAGGATGCAGATGTCGTAAACCTTTTTCTTTAGGTTGATAGGCACCTTTTTGTCCTTGAAAATATCGCTAATATTTCCAAATACCAAATTGGTCCTGCGTGTTATCTCCGTATTTTGGTTCTTTACCCAGCTTGATTTTATGACCTAAATATACAGGGTGATTCCTGTAAGTCCGTCATGCTTTCGAGGAATGATAGGGGACGTCGAAATATTAATTTTGATATAGCACACTATGGGTCGCAAATGCCTCTTACGCAAGATACAGGGTGTTAAAGTTTTTGAAAAATTAAAGATATTCTTTAATGGTTTTTTAACAGTTGAAGGTATCGTTATAAAATTTCATTATTGGAATCTACCTAACAGAGACACTTTAAATGTAAAAAGAGGTTTTAGTTTCAACCAGTGGCGTAGATGTAATACGCATCGGGTAACTTTTAAAAAAAATAGTACGCCACAGATAAAAATAAAAATTTCGGAGTTTTTTTATTTACTCGGTTTATTTCCAAGAAAAAATGTTTCTTGCAACTTTGTTCTATCTAACACTATTTTGTCACAATTTAAAAATACATATTTTTTTGATGAGAACCTTAAATATGCGAATTATTATAACTACCTGTGTAACTACCTTAAAACTACGAATTTTAGTATTAACAATAAAAAAAATTCTAGTTTAAATTTATAATTTTTTAAAAATTTATTTGGAGCTAATAGTAAAAAGTACTAAAGTTACCCAAGATGAAGGGAACTAACGATCGTAATGAAGTTCATAAGAATTTCTACACTCACTCCTGGGACATCCTGTATATTGTGTTAATTAATATTATACTAGAATAATAGAATATAATAATAGACTTCATTTTCTTTTAATAATGACAGTCAATGTATGTTATTGTTAATTGTCAAATCATTATTGTAATGAACTTCATTAGTGTTCCGATTGATGAATTAAATAAGTTAAATATTTAATTGCCATATTGTAAGAGAGTTTTGATCGGTTTTGGTCGCTATAGTTTAATACGTGAAATCGAGCCGTTCGCGCAGATCGCCCTACTCTGCTAGTGCAGGTTGAGTGGAAAGGAGCGCGAGTCGAGTACCTTGGCTGCAGCAGTTCCAGAGGGACAGTTTGTGGTCGCACGCGAAACAGTGAAGTCGAGTCCGGAATGCCCTGCCAAGTGACCTGCTCCCAGCCGCCGATCGTCGCCGCACTGTACAAGGTAAGCACCCACCGCCAAAGTGATAGAGGGTAGGTCGTATTATTTTTATTGTTATTAAGCGTTTACTCGACTACCTGGACGCGATATAGGGATAAGGGAGTTAGATGTCGGGATTGTTAGGATATTAAAAGCGCGGGAGAATAACCATTGCCGACCAGGCAAAGAGGGACTACGCTGTGCTACGGGCAGGTCACCAGGAATGGTGGCCCTTTCTTTTAAGGGTTCTGTCTGACATCTGCTCAGGTATGGCATATCCTTCGGTTGCGGAGTCGAGAGTTCTTAGTTTTCTTTATTAATATTAAAAATTACCAGGGTTGCCGACCAGGCAAAAGAGGGACTACGCTGTGCTACGGGCAGGTCGCCAGGAATGGTGGCCTTTTCTGTTAAAGGTTCTGTCTGACATCTGCTCCGGTTCAGTGTATCTCTGGGGAAAAGCTAATCACGGGCTAATAATTAATTAATCTTCTTAAGGGACAACCGGGGTAGTTCAGTAAACGCACGGGTCGCGAATATTCATGGAGCTAGAACAAGATCTCGCCCAAATCCCGAGGCTGGTTTTGTAGCTCCCCTATTTCTCTAGGTGTGCCGCCCGGACGGCACCCTGCAACAGTGACGCTGAACGGGATCTCGCCGAAATCCCGAGGTTGTCCTGAACGGGCGGTATGTGTGCGGGCTGTGGTTATCCGAACGACATACAACTCGCCGAGACGTCGCTAACGTCAACGTCACTCCGGGACTCGCGTTTGTGTATCCCACGGGACGCTGTTGACTTCGCGATCGATCCAGGACTCGCGTTTATGTATCCCACGGGACGCTGTTAACTTCGCGATCAATCCAGGACTCGCGTTTGTGTATCCCACGGGACGCTGTTAACTTCGCGAACGATCCAGGACTCGCGTGAGGGTGTCGCGGGACGCTTTTAACTCCGACGCCGATCCGGGGTCCGTATTTTGCTGTCAAAACGGACACCGTTCCGAGAAATATTTAGCTGTAACCATCGGGACGCCTGTAACGACGTCGCCACCGTTTAGAGAGTCGCGTCGTGGTAGAGTGTGTTGCTCCGGTACCTACGTGTCTGTGTTCATTAGGACGTCGCTAAATTCGACGCCGATCAGGAACTCGCGTCGTCGTGTTTAATAGAACGTCACTTCGGGAACGCGTTTTGAATTCGCGTGATAGAATCAGTCAGAGAGTTACGTATCGGGAATAATCGATCAGAACTCTAGAGGTACGCGGTTGTTAGTGTAAATTTTGTTCTACGAGGTACTAAACATTTATTTTATTTTTATTATTGTTACAATTAGAGAACGCGAACTTTCTTGGATTACTTTTGTACATATTTAATTTATTAAATAAAAACCTAGTGTTACGCTGTAGTTAATTGTGAGTTTTATTTTCTTTTCATCTCATCACTCCCTCGTATCTCCACTGTATAAAAGCTACCCGTATTGGCACTAGTGGTCTCTCAAACACTTTAAACGTTGGGGGTGGCGCCCGAGGAACCGAACCAAGGCAACTCGGCGTCCGTGAGCTTTTTCAAAAACGGGGGAGCCTCACACGATGCACATGTTTCTGCCCTCTAGTTAGAATTATAATAATTCGCTGTATATTTAAGATTCTCATTAAAAAAATTATTTATTTTTAAATTGTGACAAAATGGTGTTAGATAGGAGAAAGTTGCAAGAGACCTTTTTTCTTGGAAATATACCGAGTAAATAAAAAAAAAACGAAATTTGTATTTTTATCAGTGGCGTACTATTTTTTTTTTGAAAAAATTACCCGATACGTATCACATCTACGCCACTGGTTGAAACTAAAACCTGTTCTTTTTACATTTAAAGTGTCTCTGTTAGGTAGATTCCTATAGTGAAATTTTATAACGATACCTTCTGTTGAAGATTGAACTATTTCTTCGTTGATAGTATTACTCAGAGGTATTACTATTGCAATTAAAAACTTGTATTAAAACAGCGGACGTATTACTGACTACTTTATTGTTCCGCCATCTTCTTTCATCCTTTTGACAGACGACTCTCAATCTTAAGGTCGTCCCACACGTACAATAACTAAAGGTAACTTTACACATAAAAATAGGAAAACAGAAAACAATAAAAACACTGAATGACCACTAAACATGCCCCCGGCCTTGAAAGAGTCAGCTTTCAACCTCAATCGGCAATACACAAAACTTAGCAAAACTCCGTTTCACAGTTCCACTTGATGTCTTGATAGTAGCTACTCGAGCGATGCCGTCTGATCCTGGATGAAGTAAGACGATTCTACCGAGTTTCCATTGAAGTGGATGAGAGTGGTCATCTCTGAGAACAACAAGAGACCCAACTTGAAGTGCTGCTTGCTGAGTTTTCCATTTGGTGCGTAACTGAAGCTCGCTAAGAAACTCACGAGTCCAGCGGGACCAAAAATGTTGTTGGCACTGCTGCATCAGCTGGTATCTTGAAAGGCGTGACGTTGAAATGTCTCTAAGGTCTGGATCGGGAAGTGATGTTGCCGGTTGTCCGATAAGGAAATGAGAAGGGGTTAAAGCGGATAGGTCATTGGGGTCTGAGGACATGGGAGTGATTGGACGAGAGTTTAGGATTGCTTCAACCTCTGCCAATATAGTGCAATACTCTTCAAAAGTAAGTTTTACGCTACCGATTATTCGAGTCAAGTGTCTTTTAGCCGACTTAACACCGGCTTCCCAAATTCCTCCGAAGTGAGGTGAGAATGCGGGTATGAAGTGCCAATTTACGCCAATATTAGATATACTATCTTGTAAAGAATGTTCTTGCGATTTTAAAAATTGAGATAATTCTCGTAACTCTGAATTGGCTCCTACAAAATTTGTTCCGTTGTCGGAATAAACATTACTTGGCTTACCACGGCGTGCTACAAACCTCCGGAAGGCAGCAATGAAGGCATCCTTTGATAAGTCACTCACCAATTCTAAATGAGTGGCCTTGGTCACAAAGCACACAAATAGCGCAATATACGCTTTAGAAACCTTGGCTCCTCTTCCCTTTTTTGAACTCAAATATACTGGACCTGCGTAGTCTATGCCAGTATTATAAAAGGGTGGAGCAGGAGTAACACGCGCTTTTGGAAGATTACCCATGATTGGAGAAGGTTGCAGTGGTTTGCAGCGGTAGCATTTTATGCAGGAATGAACAATTTGTTTAGCCAAATTGCGACCAGCCAGTGGCCAATAACGTTGACGAATTGAATAAAGCAGTTGTTGTTGTCCAGCATGGAATAATCTTAGATGCTCGTGTCTAAAAAGCAATTTTGTAAGATGGTGCTTGGACGAAAGAAGTATTGGATGTTTGACATCAAAACTAAAATTTGATTGACTAAGACGTCCACCAACACGTAAAATACCCTCATCGTCTAGAAAAGGATTTAAAGAAAGAAGCTTAGATTGCCTTGGCAACGCATGACTCCTTTGCAACGTTTGAATTTCTTCTGCAAAATCATCCTTTTGAGATATCGTAATAAGGTATCTAAGAGTATCAGATAAATCCTTTGCCTTGAAAGGTTTAAATTGCTTGTCAGTGGGATTTCGACAATTGTATATGAATCTAAGACAATAAGCGACCACCCGTTGAAGTTTCATTAAGTTTGAAAATTTATTAATATTAATCCAATTTGAAGTTTGAAAAGCTGCGAGAATTATTTTTTGTTTCTTAACTTCTGGGAGTTCTCCTTCAAAAGTAGCTGCAGAATAGGGCCATTGATCTTTAGGTTGGCTAAGCCATTGTGGGCCATTCCACCACATAGTACAATCCAAAAGAGCCCTAGGCAAAATACCTCGGGAAAGAAAGTCTGCAGGATTGTCGGCGGTTCGAACATGATGCCATTGGTTAGGTTGTGTTAACCTTTGTATTTGAGCGACTCTGGTTTGAACAAAAACTTGCAAAGTACTTGGAGAAGTACGAATCCAGGCAAGAGAGACAGTGGAATCGCACCAAAGAAATATATCATCAAAAGTAAAAGTCATTGAATTTTTCACTCGATCAACTAGCTGTGCTAACAAGAGAGCACCGCACAGTTCTAATCTTGGAATTGTTAACGATTTTAGAGGACTAACCCTACTTTTAGCTGTCAAAAGCTTTACCTGAATCTCTCCGCTGGAAGATATACTACGAATGTATAGACATGCGCCATATGCTTGTAAAGAGGCATCGGCAAACCCGTGTAACTCCAACTTAACGATTGACGTATTTGAAACAAATCTGGGTATTTTTAAAATGTTAAGTACTGGTAGTTCTTGCCGTAATTGCCGCCATTGATTGTCTATAGTAGCTGGAAGAGACTCATCCCAGTCAAGCTTTAAGGACCAAAGTGATTGAAGAAGAATTTTTCCTAAAATGATACATGGGCCCAAGAGTCCCAAGGGATCAAAAATCTGAGCTATATCAGACATTATAGTACGCTTGGTAAACTTATTTAAACTGATAAAATCAGCAATAGTGTACATTAGCTGATCGTCTTCATAAGACCAATACAAACCTAGAATCTTGGTTCGTTGATCCTTGCCAATTTTAAGAATAGTAGAAGGATTTTGAATGTGCTGAAGAATTTTGGTACTATTAGTTGCCCATTTTTGAAGTTGAAAACAGCCTGAAGAAAGTATTTTTGAAATTTCGTCACATATTGTTAACGCCTCACTTTCTGAATTGCAACTTATCAACAAATCATCCATATAGAAATTGGATGCCACGAAATGAGATGATTGTGGGAATATTTTGGAATAATCTATGGTCAATTGCTTTAAACATCTTGTAGCTAACCAAGGAGCTGATGCAGTACCGTAAGTTACTGTTTGTAATTCGAAAGTTTTTAATTCCTCTGAAGAATCGAAACGCCATAGAATATTTTGGAGATGTTTTTGTGATCTATGAATCTCTATCTGCCGATACATTTTAACAATATCCGCACAGATGACAATAGGCCCCTGTCGGAATCTTAATAAAATGGAAAAAAGATTATCCTGAATGGTAGGACCAACTAGCTGCAAACTATTAAAAGAAATTCCATTATCAGTTTGTGCCGAGCCATCGAACACAACCCTAAGCTTAGTAGTTTGATTATTTTCGTTAACAACTGCATGATGTGGCAGAAAACCAGAATTAGAATGTTCGTCAATTTTAGATATTTCTCGCATATGACCAAGTTGAATATATTCGTTCATAAATGCTGCATATTCTTCCTTTAACTTTGGTTCACGATTCAATTTCTTCTCCAAAGAATAGAATCTTTTGGTAGCAATTTCACGAGAATCACCTAGAATAATAGGATCGCATTTTAAGGGAATATGAACAATAAATCTACCGTCGTCTTTTCGCTCGGTTGTTTTAGAAAATATGTCCTCGCAAAGCTGTTCATCTGAGGAGAATTTCACATTTGAACCAGGTGGAACAGTTTCTTCGACTTCCCAGAACCTTTTCAATAAAGAATAGATTTCGTCGTTTGAACTTGTACTAAAATTGCACATGGATTGCGCAGCAATAGGATCATTGTATAATTTTCCAGAGACTACCCATCCTAGAACAGTTTTTTGTAACGTAGGTAAATTAGGTCCTAAGCGGAACTGACCAATGCATAATAAATTGTAGAACCATTCAGCACCAATTAGAATATCAATCTTTGAAGAAACCGATAAACCAGGATCAGCTAACCTCAAATTGGAAGGAATATTTAAATTTGAAAGGTCGAATGACTGGAATGGTAAACCTTTATTAATTGTAGGTAGAAGTAAACATGAAATATCAGCTTTGAATGAGTTATGCATGGACACTACAGTAATATTGCATCGCTGTTTGATTTGAAAAGGAGTTTGAACGATACCCGAAACAGAAATACTTACTGGAAATGTCTTTAGACCTAATCTCTTACATGTATCTTCTGTAATAAAATTGGATTGGGACCCAGAATCTAATAAAACTCTGCATGTTTGAAAATATCCCTTTGAATTTTTAATTTGAACTAGTGCTGTAGATAATAGAATATTATCCGAAGCAATGCTTGAAGTTGCAGAAAATGCGTTATTTGATGAAGTTGTTGGACGCTCTGGTCTTGAATTTACTTGAAAGTCGTTATGAAGAATTGTATTATGCTTTTGAGTACATTTTTTGCAATGTCCTGCTAGGCAATTGTTGATCGTATGAAAACCGCGTAAACAATTTAAGCATAATTTTCGATTCTTAAGCTGATTAAGACGATCTTGAGTTGAAAGCTTTAAAAAATCATTGCAATTTTGTATATAATGATTTGAACCCTTGCAAAAAATGCATTCAGTTTTGAACTTTGTTGAAATTTGATATGAATGAGATTGTATCTTGACCTCTTTGGTCATTAAAACTGTTTCTAAGAAATCGGCTCTTGAACGTAAAAAATCTTTGAATGTTTTTAATGTCACCGTATCCGAATTGCCCTGAGTTGTCGCTGCTTTAACTTGCTCCCATGCTCGAAGTGTTGATTTGTCTAACTTATGACTTAATACAAAAACAAGAAGTGTGTCCCAGTGCTCAACCGGTTGATTTAAGTTTTTTAATGAGCACAAATGCTTAGAGAGGCTATCTAACATTTTTCTTAAGTCACTTGCTGACTCTTTAGATAATGTGGGCATTTCGAATATGGCTTTGACATGATTGTTTACCAGAACGCTATTGTTATTATACCTTTGAAGTAAAGAATTCCACGCTATCTGGTAATTGTCAGCCGAAAATTCTATAGAACGAATAACTTGCATGGCACCGCCGTCCAATGCTGCCCTCAGGTAGTGAAATTTTTGAATGTTTGTTATACTTGAATTTTCATTGATAAGTGAATCGAATGTATCTCGAAATTCTAACCAATTATCGTAACAACCTGTAAATTTCGGTAATTTTATTTCTGGTAATTTTACATTGAAATCATTTTTATTATTGTTACTTGAGCCTACATCAAAGTTACTTGAATTACTCGATTCGCTATGAGAATTTGGAATTACCTTGTCAAAGATGCTTAAGAATTCCTTGCACTCAACTAATAAACTAAAATAATTTTTCTCAAAAGTTTCTCTTTCCAACGTTTGTGTATCTAAATCATCTGAACTTATCTCTATCTCTGTTTGAACTATCTCGTATTCTTGTATTAATTTCTCATATTTTTCTAAACGTAACTTTAATTCAGCAATCTTAAACCTTTCACGATCGGTAGGCGAAGTATCTTGAAAGGATTCCTTTAGGGTTTTAAAATATTTTTCAAATAATGTATGTCGTTGTTTGAAAACTCTACGTTTCCCTAAAAGAACCCTTGTCTCCTCGTTTTGCATTTTGATATTAAAACCTATTAATAAGAACTTGGAGCAAACCTATCTTCCCGTTGAAAGAAAAGGATAATAAAGGTAAATAGGAACGGACTCACCGGCAATTTGCGTCGTCGTTTTACCAATCCCGGGCACGGCTCTCAAAACGTATTTTTTTTCTGCTTTCGTCGATGTGTCCTCCCCTTTTCCGATGCAGTTGGACCAGTCCACTCTTCGCACCGCTTTTACTACGCAACTCCCCTATTCTGGATCGTCTTGCGCAAATGGACTCGTCCGGCTTCGACCTTGAACGATAGAAATTGATCGGAAAAGTATGGATTTTCTTTGAATCTTTGAAATAATTGAAGATTTCACCCAGCTATCCGGCTCGAAGGACCAAATATGTTGAAGATTGAACTATTTCTTCGTTGATAGTATTACTCAGAGGTATTACTATTGCAATTAAAAACTTGTATTAAAACAGCGGACGTATTACT
Source organism: Sitophilus oryzae (assembly GCF_002938485.1). Lineage (NCBI taxonomy): Eukaryota > Metazoa > Arthropoda > Insecta > Coleoptera > Curculionidae > Sitophilus > Sitophilus oryzae. The sequence goes on from NW_022147296.1 coordinate 1,135,355, forward strand.
GACTACTTTATTGTTCCGCCATCTTCTTTCATCCTTTTGACAGACGACTCTCAATCTTAAGGTCGTCCCACACGTACAATAACTAAAGGTAACTTTACACATAAAAATAGGAAAACAGAAAACAATAAAAACACTGAATGACCACTAAACACCTTCAACTGTTAAGAAACTATTAAAGATCTTTAATTTTTTAAAAAATTTAACACCCTGTATCTTGCGTAAGAGGCATTTGCGACCCATAGTGTGCTATATCAAAATTAATATTTCGACGTCCCCTATCATTCCTCGAAAGCATGACCGACTTACAGGAATCACCCTGTATATAATGGTCTACGTTTTCAATAACAACGTTGTCTACGGTAATGTTATGGCTATTGTTGCTTATTATCTTGGTCTTCTTCAAGTTCATTTTAAGGCCAATTTTCTCGGATTGGTCATTTAGCTCCTTTAGCATGGTGTTCAGTTCTTGAATTTCGGTGCTCAGCAAGACAATATCGTCTGCGAACTTAAGATGGTGATTCCCATTCAAATTCCTTGAAGACAGTTTCCAGTGCCATTGTAAATAACTTGGGAGAGATGATATCTCCTGGTGTCTCACGCCCTTGCTGAGAGGTATTTTTTCTGTTTCGAGATCATCATCTAATTTAACTTGGAAGGTTGGACTACCCAGATTAGTTTTTATTAAATGTCACCCTCGGTATTTTTTTACTTTTTTCGATAGAAAATGACACACTCTGAATAGAATGATGTGTCAACTTTTGACATATTCACTTTAAAAACTTTTTTGATTTTTTTTAAATTTCAATCTAGAGTGTCATGACTGTGTTAATATACACTAATTTTTAATCAACGAGTCTTGGAAAAATATATTTGATCGTCTAATGTTTTTAGTGTCTTGTCCTGGCCGGTTGAAAGATGCCCAATTCGTATTTTTAATCATATCTCAAATTTTTCAAATGGAACGAGGGTGGTTCAGAGTAGCATATTTGGAAAAAGCATTTTTTTACGAATAATTTTGTACCACATACTTGGTATTTCGAGTCAAAATGTCGTTATGGATCGCATGTTACAATTTCAAATAAAAACCATTTTATTCAGAGTGTCATTTTCTATCGAACAAAGTGGAAAAATACCGTTGTAGCCATTTCCGGTGAAACAGGAAAAGACCGAAAACAACTGAATAGGTCAATCAGTCCTAATTTATGTCATATACTAACATACCAAATCTCCTTTTTTTACCCGAAAAAAATAAAAAACTTAAGTTATGGTGGTGAGCCACTTTTGAGACGCACCCGGTATATACAAGGTGGTCCAAATTATATTGAGGAAAATTATATTCTGCAGATAAAAATAAGTGAAAAATTTTGTATAAATGTATAGCCTAAATGCTTAGTTTCGGATATACAGGGTGTAGAAATCTCGTTTTAATTTTGATTTTTTTCTCAAATCATTTCTGAAATAACGTCAAAATATTTGGAAGAAAATTGGTGTGTGGGAGTTTATTTAAAAAATCAAAATAAAAATGAAACTTCTACACCCTGTATCTACGAAACGAAGCATTTTAGGACATAAATTTATACGAACTTTCTTACTTATTTTCATCTGCAAAATATGCTGCCGAAGTTTCCCGAATGCAATTATTCGGACCACCCTGTATATTTTATTATTACCAAACATTATTTATAGAAAAGAAAATTACAATTATCACAATATTACTTTTCGTGAAAACTACCCATATAAAGATGCCTTGACCAGTAAATTTATGTAAACTCGTAAATTTAAAAATATTAATGAACATGTGTATAAATTGTTTAAATCTAAAACTAGGGTGTCATGACTGTGTTAATATACACTAATTTTAATCAACGAGTCTTGGAAAAATATATTTGATCGTCTAATGTTTTTAGTGTCTTGTCCTGGCCGGTTGAAAGATGCCCAATTCGTATTTTTAATCATATCTCAAATTTTTCAAATGGAACGAGGGTGGTTCAGAGTAGCATATTTGGAAAAGGCATTTTTTTACGTATAATGTTGTACTACATACTTGGTATTTCGAGTCAAATTGTCGTTATGGATCGCATGTTACAATTTCAAATAAAAACCATTTTATTCAGAGTGTCATTTTCTATGGAACAAAGTGGAAAAATACCGTTGTAGCCATTTCCGGTGAAACAGGAAATGACCGAAAACAACTGAATACGTCAATCAGTCCTAATTTATGTCATATACTAACATACCAAATCTCCTTTTTTTACCTGAAAAAATAAAAAAGTTATGGTGGTTAGCCACTTTTGAGACGCACCCGGTATATACAGGGTGGTCCAAATTATATTGAGGAAAATTCGGCAGTATATTCTGCAGATAAAAATAAGTGAAAAATTTTGTATAAATGTATATCCTAAATGCTTAGTTTCGGAGATACAGGGTGTAGAAATCTCGTTTCAATTTTAATTTTTTTCTCAAACCATTTCTGAAATAACGTCAAAATATTTGGAAGAAAATTGGTGTGTGGGAGTTTATTTAAAAAATCAAAATAAAAATAAAATTTCTACGCTCTGTATCTACGAAACGAAGCATTTCAGGACATAAATTTATACGAACTTTTTCACTTATTTTCATCTGCAAAATATGCTGCCGAAGTTTCCCGAATGCAATTATTTGGACCACCCTGTATATTTTATTATTACCAAACATTATTTATAGAAAAGAAAATTACAATTATCACAATATTACTTTTCGTGAAAACTACCCATATAAAGATGCCTTGACCAGTAAATTTATGTAAACTCGTAAATTTAAAAATATTAATGAATATGTGTATAAATTGTTTAAATCTAAAAAATATGAACATATTTTTTCTCGTAGCTATTGGAAAATTATATCAATAAATTCAAGTTTCACGTTTTTCAAAATGTAATAAAAATATGGAGAGAAGTATCATAAATCTAGGACATTCCATTTAACCACACGAGAATAGCAAGCCGATCGATATGTTTTGTGTACGTTTCACACAAGGCTAGTGGATTTAAACCATATAGAAACTTAAAATTTTATTATTACTGATATTGTAAAATTAAAATATACGAAAAGAGTGATACAGGAATGGAATATATGTAAAAAAGTAACACTGAAAATTAACAAAGCATTTTTTTTTTCTTTTAATAAATTATAAGGAATATTAAAAAAAACACAAAAAACATTAGTATTTATCATGGGCTGTTGCAATTACACGTACATTTTCTTGGCAGTCGCTGACAGTGGTTGACATTAGTCTATAATTATAAGGCTGCCGAATATAATTATATAGAGCAGACATAGAGAGTCTTCTTCGCAGTTATACCAGTCAGTCGCTTGGCAGGAAAATTATATTTTGGCAGTACATTTACATTTTTTACCTAAGTTAGACACCCCTCGGTTTTTATTTATTTTTGCAAAATCTCGAAGGAAAAACTTTTTTTTTTCAAAGTTTCGTTATCAACTTGGCAAAAATTCATTAATTTCAACCTAATTTGCCTTTCAAAATAAAATAAAATTTTTTGAAACACAACGAGAGGCGCACCTAATGGATATACATCAGCTGTATTGCTCGTAGATGTCATAAAAATTTTTTACCAAAGGATAATACCTATAGAACATGTTAATCATGTACATGAAACTAGACATAAAGCAGTTTATCCTAGCTTATGCTCTATTAAAACTATTGGATAGAGATCATTAAAAATTTTTGCACCTCGTTTATATAACATTTTGCCAACCCTTTTAAAGGAAGTTATGGTGGGTTCATACAGCCAAATAAAATAAAATAAGAATAAAATAAAATAAAATAAGAAAGTTGGTTATATGGCATACCGTACATGCGTTCATACAGCCAAATAAAATAACAAATAAAATAAGAAGTCTTTATCTTTTAACTTCTTGTTTTATTTTATGTGAAAACGGCTTTGCGCACGCTTAATTCTAACCTACAAATATTTTCAGTTTGGATTTAATTTGTTTTATAATTTCACATAAGTAAAATGTATAATATAGTAGGCAACGAATAAATAAATATACTATAAATAGTAAAATTACTATAAACAATCGTAAAAGTTAACTTTTATCCAGCCTCATCGTACTGCGCATGAGCAAATATATATTTCTTATTTTATTTTATTTGACTGTATGAACGCACACAAATAAGAATTCCTTATTTCTTATTTTATTTTATTCTTATTTTATTTTATTTGGCTGTATGAACCCACCATTAAAAGTTTTTCTGGATTTAAAAAAGGAGTAGATATACAAATGGGGATGGTTGATCAAGGTAGAGATATTTTTAACGATATAGTTAACTTAAAATACACAAAATAATTATTCACAAACGCCAGTGAACATTATGTATTTTCATAATTAAATTGTATTCCTTTCAACATACAAGTAATTCTATTACTCTGTGGTAATGCATTTAGGGTTTATATTAATTTTTAACACAAAAGAAAAATTGATCAAAAAACATTAATTTTTAATTTCCTCTTTGTATTTATTATTAAATAAAAATTAAACAATTATATCACAAATTATGAAATACTACATGACGCAACTGATGACTGTATTAAATAAAACGTAAAACCTTTGAATAAAAAGATTAAGGAAGGAGCATGTCAACACACTTAAGTAGAGCGCGATGGGGACCAAAAATGGCCGACATAAATTCCGGTTTATCAGTGCCGTCCTAATTTTATTCAAGACATGTAAAAATATGATGTAGGGTAGACTCAATAATTTGTTGGTTATTTTTACATTGTCAATAGATGTTGGTAGTTATTAAAATTGTTATAAAAATATTTAATTCGAATAAAAATAGATAAGCTATAATAATTATTCATTAACACAAACATCCGATACGCTACTGAAGCAGGTAAGTCAAATTGATGATCTTTTCAGAATACCTATATGACAAAGGTGATACTGGTTGCCTACTTCTCCTGGACTACTCAAAGGCCTTTGACACGTTAAACCATAAGATGGTTTCAGTGACTGTTCACTGAAACTCATGGCGTGTTACTTGGCTGGTTGACAACAGAGAGAGGAGAATATCCTTCGAGTTTATTACCTGTAGATCGTGGTGTTCCTCAGGGCAGTATTCTTGGTCCAATTCTATTCTCTATTTATACGGCAGATTTCAAAACGTATTTAAAAAATTTATCCTCACATCAGTATGCTGATGATTTTCAAGTCTATTGTTCCTTGAGTAAAGATTTCAATGCCTCCGAAAGGAAAATAAATGAAGATCTGAGAATAATTTACGGCATTTCACACCATTATGGTCTCCTCTTAAACCCTACTAAGACTCAACTAATTTTTGTGGGTAAGGACTCGCCAGATATTTCTCAAAAATTAAATATTGTACTTGACAATATCACTATCATACCTGCTAAAAACTGTAAAAATCTGGGGGTTTATTTTGATTCTAAACTGAGATTTGAAAAGCATGTATCATATATTTTGCAGAAATCGTATTGTAAGTTAAATACACTATATTTATATAAAGATTTTCTTAGCAGAGATGTTAAATTGACCTTGTCTAAAACCCTAATTCTTCCATTGGTCTTCTACTGCGACACAGTCTACTGGCCAGCTCTACTTAGCAAGGACAAACAAAGCTTAACAAATCTTGTCAACTCTTGCTTAAGTACTTTTACCATTATTCATTTGGTACTCCTAAATTTGATCACGTTTCTCCTCTTTATAAAGAATCGGGCTGGTTAAGACTTGTACAGTATGCTTTTATACACATGTGTATACTAGTTTATAAAATACAAAAATTTCAAGAATCTCGTTATTTGTTCGATATACTACTCAAAGCAGCTGACCTCCACGTCCTTAAGGGTACGAACATAGTGGAGGAGGTTTCTGCTTTCCGGCAACCAGCGCCGTCTCTGGGGACCTATTCTTGACCACTTGCATCTTCAAAAAATATCGCTCGCATCTCGCATCTCCTAAAAAGCCATATAACAATACACAGATGCGTAACTTTGCGTATATGCATCACGTGTATTGTATATGGCTATTTCGGAGATGCGAGAAGGATTCGGAAGTAGATAATTAAGAGGAAATTTACCTGATTAACTAACCTAACCTAACCAAACCATATTCAAACGCCGCGCCCGCCTCGCCGGGGCCGCACATAGGTGTATTTGGTCTATAAACCTGGCCAAAAGTGATATTTTTTTATTTTCATTTTTTATCTTAACTGAACACAAATCTATAAATACTAAATGTAAGCACGTTTATTAGTTATTAGCTTTTTTAAGTCGTAAGTTGACTATCAAATAAATAATATATTTCAGTTAAAAGTATGAATTATCTTGAGTGTATTCTGAATATTTCTAAGATTATAAAAATACTGGAATTGTTTGTAGTGCTTTTTTTTGCAAATTGTTCATAATAACTGTCATGATGGATACAGAGCCAGCTTTGTTTGTTGGCTCTATTCTGTTTTATGCCATATTTTTATTTTGAAACGTTTCCTTCTATTCTATTTTTTTATAATGTTTTATATTTAAAAAATGAGTGGCATTTTTATAAGGTGTAAGACTATTCGGCAATATTCCGCATGGAAATTAGTATCCATTCAATGCTGAAAGTCTCCAGCATTGGAATATGCACAAAAATCTTGCCAATATTTGCCACTGCCAAAAAAAAACATTGATTTAAATAGATTCTTAAAGGAAATAGTCTTTACCCTATTAACACCCATCCTCGCTCAAATATCGTCTATAATATACAAATTACTTTCTTGTTCTAGCATCCTCATCCAATTGCTTGGTTTTGCACAGAATGGCCCTATTTGATCGGTGGAAAGGGTTTCAGAGTAGAGGAAAAAATATTGTGTAGGAAAAACAAAATGGGGTTCCATATTAGCAACCTCTCCTCTAATTAATAATTAATATTACTAGCAAAAAAGCAAAAAAATCATAAAACATAATTTTGGCCAACTTTTAGTTCTTAATACCCCCTGTGCGCCGTCGGCGCGTGCAAAAGCAGAAATAAATAAATTTTCGTTCCGGTAAAAGCGAGAACGCCGATGAACGCTGGTTGACGGTGCCTGCCTGCTTTCACTGTGAACTAGCCGATTTGATAACACGCTTTAATTTTTCAAGGTTATAAGCGCGAGGCGGCGCGGCGCGGCGCTACTATGTAACCATATACAGGGTGTCCCAGAAATAAGTGCAAGTATTTTAACTTAACTGGTAGTATAGTTCAATCCCAGAAACACGCCTATGAGGTTTTTTTCTAAATAATTTTTTTTGAAAATTCGGAATTTTTTGAAAATATTTTTGGAATTTTTTGGATTTTTTTTAGTTTTTATTTAAAAAAAATAATTTCTTGATAATATGGCAACATAGGTAGTAGATTAAATTTACAAGAAAGAAAATCCAGAAAAGATCCAGTGGTTCTCAAACAAATCTCGAAGTATTGGAAAGAATGTGTAAGGACCAAGAACTATTGACTACGATAAAACGACGGAAAGCAGCATATTTTGGTCATATTTTTCGAAATAACAAATATAGGTTCTTACAGCTGATCGTTGAGGGAAAGATTGAAGGACGACGAGGCATCGGGCGTAAACGGTTTTCCTGGTTGCGGAATTTGCGCCAGTGGTTTAATATAGGAGAGGCCAGTGCAATTATCCGTTTGGCTTAAGACAGGGAGGAATTCCAATTGATAGTCGCCAACCTCCGATAAGGAGAAGGCACATCAAGAAGAAGAAGGTTCTCAAAATTTTAGTAAAAAATATTTTTATTTGGAAATTTTCAAAGTAAAATAACTCCATTGTTTTGGACTTGCACTTATTTCTGGGATACCCTGTTTATAACAATACACGTGATGCGTATACGCAAAGTTGCGAACGATGTCAAGAATAGGTGCCCAGATTGGCGCTGACTACCAGTAAGCGGCAAACCTGCTTGCACTGTGTTCGCACACTAATACCCGAAAACGCAGCAGTTATATTGTGCCTAAACACCGGACAGCCTTGTTTGAAAAATCGTTTTCGTATTATGCTTTAAAATGCTACAATTCACTTCCTCCGTACCTTAAAAGCTGTCCGTCGATTGCAGGTTTCAGGAAATCTCTTGTTGATTTCAATTTAACTTTATAAAAGTATTATTGAATTGTACCTTAAGCTTTTTTTGTTCGTTTATATAATTTAAATTTATATTATATTAAAATTGTTATATTGTTGTATTACTATTGTATGTGTATTTTGTATTTTTTTAAGGTGGTTAGAATGAGTAGCGTATGCTAGATCTCGCCACCTACATAAATAAAGTCAAATTATTATTATTATTATAAATTGACGTATCTAAATTCTTTGACATCTAATCTTTGACCAGTAGTAAATAGAAACAAAAATGCAAGAAAAAAATTATAATTAGTTAATTTTAAGCGAATTTTTTAAATGATCGGTTTACTAGGTATGTATATTATACAGCGAGTTATACAGTCATTTAATAGTGAAAAGTTATTCCATTATTTCCCTCAATTTTTGACACAACCAACTATTTTACAGTATTTTTCGATAAATAGCAATAGTGTTACTGTCAATTTAAGTTCTGCCACAAAAGAAATGTGTTCTAGGTTTACTACCTCTAAACGACTAGCAGTTGTAGAATCGATAATAAATAACAACCAAACCAAAATCATGAGCACTCCCCCGGAAGATCATAACAATGCTGTAAAAATCGGAGAGGAACTGTTGGAATATGTAGCGGGATTTAATTACCTCGGCAGTTTGATTTCGGAAAAGGCCAATATCGACTCTGAAATTCAGCACAGGATTAGCAGCGCCTCAAGAGCATTCTGGAAATTAAAAAACAGGGTTTTCTACAATCATGACTTGAGCACAAAAACGAAACTGGCAGTGTACCGAGCAATTATAATCCCCACCATGTTATATGGGAGCGAAACCTGGGCGCCGCACCGCCGACACATGAAGGCATTAAACAAGTTGCAACAGAGACACCTTAGACAACTCTTAAGAATCCGGTGGTTCCATTATGTCTCAAACGTATCGGTCCTTGAAAAAGCTAACTGCGAGAGTATTGAAATCATGGTTAGAAAATCCCGCTTAAGATGGGCTGGTAACGTGTGCAGAATGCAAGAAAACCGCATACCAAAATCTCCGCTTTATGGTGAGCTCGTAGACGGTAAGAGGAGGCCGGGTGGACAATTCAAAAGGTACAAGGACATTTTCCACGAAAACTTAAAGGGGATTAACATGCAGAATCATTGGGAAGAAGCAGTTCACAATCAGGCGCGTGGCAAACGCACCAGCGGACCCCGCGTGGCGGGGGGGGGGCGTATAGATTGGGGGTCCCCGCACACCTCGTCCTTCAAAAACAATTATCAAACAAACCGAAAACTGAAATTACATTTAGGCACACAATCCTTTTTTCAGCAATAATTAGGCAGATATAAAACAATTATTTGGCACTACATTATTCTCTATAGGTTTAATAATAATAATTATTGTACGGTTTAATTTGGAATTTGGTTTAGTTGTGAATATGTTTAGGCGATACAACACACAGCGATTATCATGTTTTCACGGCGTTTTTGATTAAAAGTATCATATCGATAGACTTTTTCCATAAGCACACTTATTTTAAATGTTCAGAGTCTTTATATATTTTTCAGTGAAAGTCTACCCCGTTGGCAAAGCCTAAACTGCGAAATAAAAAATAGTAAAACTGTTGGTTTAACTTTAAAAAAATTATGTCCCACTAGATGGTCGTCAAGAGCCGAAGCCATACTATCGATAAAAACTAATTTTTTGTCCGTCGTTAAGTGTCTATGAAAATAGAAAATTTCGAATTTATTTTCTTACTAAATTTCCAAGGTACAATATTGGAAAATACTAACTTGCTTTCAAAATGCTTACGAAAAATGATATTGACATAGGACTGGCCACAGATCTAATATTAGGAGTTCTTGTTAAAATAGAAAATCTTAGGGACAATTTTGAAAGTGTGTATGAGCTATCAATTTCAATTGCGAAATCTTGGAATATTGAACCTCAGTTAAAAAACAAAAGAGTTCGTAGAGTCAAAACTTTTTTTGATGAAATAGCAGCTCATAAGCCCATTGAAAATCCTAAAAATCGTTTAAAAGTCACAGTTTTTTATGCTTGTTTGGATATAGTAATAACTCAGTTTAGAATCAGGTATGACGTATGATTTCAAAATATTTGTTCAAAATTTGAAATTTTAAACCCACAATCATTGTTAAAATCCCAGGAATCTGATATTTTAGCTAATGCCAAAGTATTAGTAGCCAAATATACTAACGACCTAACACAAAATCTAGCATCGGAGCTAATTCAAGCAAAAAATTTACTTTATGAAAAAATCAAAAATATTCACAGTATTAGAGAGTTCTCTGATTTTATTTTTGAAAAAAAAAACAATTACTGATTAGCAGTATAGCTGAGATTTGCACTGTATTCCAGTTGTTTCTGGTTCTCCCTATACCAACCGCTGAACCAGAAAGAACTTTTTCTAAGCTGAAAATAATAAAAAGTTTTGCCAGGTCTACTATGTCCCAAAATCGCCTAAGCTCACTGACCATAATATCAGTTCAGAATTATCGAGCAAAAGAGGTAGATTTGGACAGCGTAAACAAGTTCCTTTTGTTAAAGTCCAGGAAAAAGGAATAGACTTTCTAATATACCATAGGGTACTTCATAAATATTTAAAATTTCTTGTTCACATTTGTGTTTTAGATATTAGTAGTTAAATGTTGAGTTTTTTTTCTAATAAAACTTTGATTAATTAGAAGCATAAATGTTTGTTTTCTAGTTTAAGTATTTTAAGAATACTATACTAATAACTATAAATAAATGTTGAAACAATTATCAAAATATAAAAAAATATCACATTGTGGCTCTTGTTAAAAAATATGTTTCAAGCAGATATCACAATAATGATGTATTTGAAGGAATTTTTGAGTATACTCAGGGGGGCCCCTAACAAAGTTTGCAGGGGGCCCGCGGGAATTTGCCACACGCTACTATTCACAATAGAACTCAATGGAGAAGAATTGTAAACTCAGTTAACAGCGACAACCAAAAAGTAAAGAGGCAACAAAGCAACGAGATTTTTGAATGTCCGGAGTGCGGTAGGAAAATAACATCACGTATCGGGCTTTTCAGTCACAGAAAAGCCCATGAAAGAAAACGCCTTGCGTGACCATCTTTTGATGTGTGTCGAATACTCGTCAGCGAGTAATGGGAGTATAATAAATAACATAAAATAAGCTCAGCAAAGACTGACAAATCCACACAATTTCAAATCAAATTCAAATGTGTCAAATGAATGATAGCATTATAATACTCCTTCCTTAACCTTTTTTCTCAAAGCTTAAAATAATCATATTACCTGACAATGCTTAATTTTTGTGACCGCGAGAGAACTTAAATCATCAACTAAAATCAGAAGAATTGGGTTTATTCGGATTTTTTCTTAATCGTTGACTTCTTTTTGAACAATTTTGATACAAATTTGAACAAAAATTTAAGTATAAAGTAAAAAATAAAGACAGTGGCGAGAACAATTGCCAGTATCAACGCGAAAACATCCAGCATTAAATATTTCCACCATGGAAGATCTACGGCTGTACTGCGAAGATGTTTAGCCCCTCTATGCCTTATTACATATTCTATCCACCATACGGCTTTCTCGAGCCCGTCTTGAGGTTGATCTTTCATTAGTGCATCAAATTTTGCAGCATTTTCTGCATAGCTAAAAATAGAAAATATGTTAATACACTGACCGGCACGAAAAACGGGCACCTAAAAATTTTCATATACAGAGTGGCGCCTCTCGTACGCCGCGGAGGATCCACGGAGAATGACAGTTTGTATTGAAATGAAATTTTGTGAGCATATTGTTGCGGACCCGTACCGTGTGAACTCGGCCTTAGGCTTGGCCACTCGGCTATGACTCATACGCCGGTGACGCCCACCTTCTAGAACGGCTAAGAATTGACTAGACAAATCTGGATTGTCTGTTTCTCTCCTATATAAGCCGGCGCCTGAAGCCTGAAGGGGATAGAGAGAAAAACAACCAGTCGACGCAGTAAAGTTACAATCGCCGCGCTAATTCAAAATAAATTCCTGTTAGATAAATAGTTAGGTAAATTGTAAATAAGTTCTTTAAGTTTTTTTAATCGTTATTGTTTGTTAATTAGTGTTAAATAAATTGTGTTTAAATAAATTTTGACTTTCTATCCACACGGAACCGACGAATAACGTAACAATATGTAAGTAAATTCAGAGCACTTTTTAAAAATATAGAGTGTTCTACAAGGTGTCCTCCAAAAAAGTTACATATCAAAGTTGTGTTTTTTGTAATGGAACACCCTATATATTAATTAATTTTCGGATTCTGTGAGAAAAATAAAGGTCAGTTTTATAAGAGAAGTATATGATTAAAATTTAAGGCTTTTGGCATATTTAATATTTTCTGGAAATAAAGAAAAAATTTTAAATTACAATAAAAGCTACCTAAATTGGAATTTACGCGGTATAGCCTAATATGTAGTTAAATTAACTATTGTACTTTAAATCAAATTAAAACTTGATCCAAAAAGTTATACAGGGTGAGACAAAATTAATATTGAACATTGGTCACCTTTAAAAGCATGTGACTCTTTTATTTTAAATGTAACACCCAGTATATTATTCCGACATTCAATGGAGAATTCACGTCTCTTCAAAATACCTACTATTAAGGTTGCCTACCCCTCAAACAAAGATTTTCCTAGATATTTTCATTTGCATGATTTGATCTGAGTAGATGTTTATTATTTGATGAAATCTAGGTGGCTGTGATATGTCTGACGTTACTTTAACATAGCTGTCTAATTAGTCCACCTTTAACAACTAGTTATCATTTTGTGTCAGTTAAAACAAAAAAATTTCTCAGAAATTTTCCGAAAATGCAAACTTATTCTACATCAGAGAGAATTGATATGATTCTACTTGTTGGTGAATGCAGCCTGCATTCACCAATTAATAGAATACTTAAATGCTCCTGATTTTATCTAGTCTGTTTTTTATGGGGTTATGGGTTATGTTAAAGACAGTGTTTATAAATCTCGACTAACTATTGTCGACAACATGAAAGAAATTATTGTAGCTGCTTTTCGAGATAGAACTCCACATATGCCTTTTATCATTTCATCTAGCTAATCTTGATCACATACTTATAGGTTTATATCTAGTTTTAAGTTTGTAATAATTAAAATATGTTTTAAATGCGTATCTTTTTATAACCGTTGAGTATTTTACTCTACAATCTTTAATTTTTGTTAAATTAACAAAAGGTATATCACACAGCCACCTAGATTTTTTCAAATAATAAAGATCTACTGACGCAAAATCATAAAAATTAAAATATCTAGGAAAATCTTTGTCTGAGGGATAGGCAACCTTAATAATATTTTCAAGATATATAAATTCCCCATTCGGAAAAATATACTGGGTATCACCGGAAAAATATACTGGGTATTCCATTTAAAATAAAGGAGTAACTTTAAGAATGTCAATTATAAACTTGTGTATAGTGCTAATAATAAATTACAACAATTATTAGGTAATCCAAAAGATAAAACACCTCCACTGGAAAGGTCGGGTATTTATGAAATTTCTTGTAAAGATTGTAATCAGAAATATGTTGGGCAAACTAGAAAATCAATATTAACTAGATTTAAAGAACATTTATCGATTTTATATATAATTTTAGAATATGTGAAATATGTCAAAATCCTTAGATTTTAGGTATATGCTTCTTCAATAAAATTCACCTTTATTTTTTTCCTAGAATCTGAAAATCAATTAATATATAGGGTGTTCCATTAGAAAAAAACACAACTTTGTTATGTAATTCTTTTTGGGGACACCGTGTATAATTCTATATATTTTCTATATAAACATTTCGATATAAACTACCGTTCTCCTTGGATCTTCCGCGGCGTATGAGAGGCGCCACCATGTATTTTAAAGTTTAATATATTTTGTTTTCTTGTTCCGATTTAGATGACTTTTTAAGCAATTTTTTTTAATTTTTAGTGCCTTTTTCCTAAATTAAAATTAAAAGTTCCTATCTGTCAATTTTACGAGGGAGCACAAAATAGAATATTTTTTAGACACTCTGTATAAGGTAGCATTAGTTCTATTATGGCAATACAATGTTTAATAAAAAAAATAGAAAAAAATCAGTTCAACATTTGGTGTTAAACACTTAAATAAACCTCGAGAAATAAGGCATTAAATTTGTTACTGCAAATATTACTGCTTTTATATTTTTTTATTTATTTGGGACATTCTGTACTTTTAAAAATAATTTTTAAATTGTAGCTTTACTAGTAATTCAAAGACCCCATCACTTACAATTTCTAAAAATTTAATCATTTGACTACAACACTCCGTGTCGAATATCGTGAACAGCCCTGTATATTTAAATTACCTAATATTATTGATTACTTCCAAGATATAACTTCTTAGAGTTTCGACAGTTAAATCCTTCACATCAAGCATTTTACCCATACCAAAATGCACGCACGTGTCTACATTGGTAGTCTGGTCAGAATGGAATGGTATTCCAATAATGGGTTTGTGAGCTGCTATGGCTTCTTCTGTTGACTGTAAACCACCTTGACTGATAAATAATTTAACATTCGGATGATCTAAAATGAATAAAAAAATTGTTAAACTGTAAATAAGAAATTTTATTATAATTAAATGAAAAAGTTTCTGAAATAGACAGTTTTTTAGAGTATTAAATGGTACCACCATGTCTCAACGTATCGGTCCTTAAAAAAGCTAGCTGCGAGAGGGCTGAAGTCACGATTACTATATCTTGCTCTAAGAAAACCGCCTAACAAAATCTCTTCTTTATAGTGTGTTTGTAGACGGTAAGAGGAAACCGGGTGGACAACTCAAAAGGTACAAGGATATTTTCCATGAAAACTTAAAGAGGATAATTAAGATTTATATAATAGATTAATAAGATTTATATAATATAATTAGTGGGAGGAAGCAGCGGCACAATAGAATGCAATGGAGAAGAATTGTAAACTCAATAATTAATAACGACAACCAAAAAGTAAAGAAGCAACAATGTAATGAGATTTTTGAATGTCCGGGAGGCATTTAAGCAATATGTACCATTATTTAGTCCATAATATGATTATTGTCACTGCCCGCATTGGTCGAAACTAAACGCTGGTGCGTTTTGCCAAACATGACTAAAATGCGGTACATTTTGCCACGTTAGCGGGAGGAATTCCAAACGCAGGTACCTACATGTTGCCAAACTTTACTAAGAAGTGATGCAATATACTTGAGATCGAATGGCATTAACCTTTTCAATTGCCCTGATAAAAATAAAAAAGAATTGATGGATTGGTATGACAACTTCGCCAAAAACACGGCACCATTATACGCTTCTTTCAAGTAGTTTTTATTAGACAGACGTTGTTTTTGTGTATACTTTAGCATTTTTAATTGATATCTACCATGACATCTGAAGGTTTGACGTATATTTTACCGGATCAATTTCGATACAGTGTAAAAAAGTTTTGGATAAAGGTAGCATTATTTAGACTGAACTAAACACAGCAAAAGATGGCGACGTGACGCATGGATTTCAGAATTTTCGCGACTAAATTCAGTTGCCTGGATTGTACGGCGAATGTTTACTTTGTTCTTTCCGTATTGGACAGGCTGTATGGAGGTGGCATTGGGACAAAAATCACGCAGTTTTCAATGAAGACCGACCATTATTATATAAATCTTTCAAAACTAGTTTAATCGCTTCATCCTTGCCAGGTGCAGAAAAAGCTTTTGAAGAAGCAATCTTAAAGAATTGGAAAAAAAATAACCTTCGTGGATATAACTTAGTGGATAACTTATATTCGTAAATTATTGGGATCGTAGGGAATGTTGGTGTCTGTGTTACAGAGACGTCCTAAAAGGACGATCAAATATTAAATAGAATAATTTTGTGGTCGTTCCTAAAAATCAAAGATTTTAATAATGGCGTTTATAACATGTTAGTGTAATCTGCATTGTCCATAAAACATTTGCATGATGCTGGAAAGAATATGGCAGAACGTACCACGTTTTAGTCACGGTTGGCAAAACGCACCACCGTTTAGTCTCACCCAACTAAAGCAAGGAAAATCACATTATGGACTATATAATGGTACATTTTGCTTAAATGCGTCCGGGAGTGCAGAACACGCCTTGCGTAACCATCTTCTGATGCGTGTCAAACACTTGTCAGAGAGTAATGCCAGTAAGTGAGTTTTTAGAGTAGGTATTTAAATTCTCACGAATTGACAATAATATTCACTTTGGAAGTAGAGAGAGGTAATAGGTAGTCATTTATAGATGTCTTAGTGTCAAATTTTCAAAATAAACTTAATTTATCTACCGTCAGTGAGTTAAGAAGCTCTAAACTCAAGCATTTTGAGTGAGTTAAGAGCTTCTTAACTCACGCATTTTCATTATCGCACCCCTTGTTTAGATGACTACCAAAGAGAAAAAAAATATTTTGCGAAACATTTATTTTGCACTAAATTGTAAAAATGCGTTATTATAAGTTGTGTACTTTTTTTCGGTGCACCATTTTTCATACTTAGAGTACGTATATTCATACTTCTGTTCCAGAAATGGTCCTGAATACCTCTTCTTCAATGTCAGAGGGAATACTTTCCGAATCGCTCATTTTTGAAACTAGTGACATCAATATTATTTACTGTCATATTGACATTGCCATGCATGGTGTTATTTGAACAAAGGTATTAAGGTAATTGATTTTTAGGATAGGTATATAGTTAAGTACAATAATTTTTAAAATTTATTGTGTGTTTTTATAGTTAGACGTAGATAAAATATTTTACAATATAGGAAGAAACACATACTGCATTATACATAATAAAAAGAATGGGATGCCAATTCAAGTCTTTTTGAATCTGGCAACTGTGCATATTTAGCCGAGCTATAAGGCCGTCGACGAGCCGTCGATCCAAAACCGAAAGTTCAAAATTTCTAATTATATTCTGATTATGACATTGTCGCGCCATCTAGTATTCTATTTGTGCAATTTTAACTCTTTCATTTCGAGTATTTTTCTGTTGCGTAGCTAGATATTCTGTGCTAATAGGATTGCTCAGCCTCACAAGACGTACGTTCGCCTCTTCCCGCGCTTCAGCTGACAGTACGTTCGCCTCTTCCCGCGCTTCAGCTGACAGTTGTGACGTCATTGTAGTCCTTGTCATGATAGTGTGTATTATTAGTTGCCTATGGTAAACTTATAAAAATAACAGCTCAGAAATTTTGAGTTAATTATTTTGTCAATTTTAAATGTGAAAAAGGTGTTTTTAAAGTTTTTAGAGCTATAGAGTGTATAAATACGTTCACTTTGTGTTGTGGGTTGTGACAAAGTGCTTACTAAGTGCCTCCGATATTGTTTATTAAATATTTTAAAGCAAATATATATGGAAGTACTCTAAAAAGAATGCCTGCAAAAGATGATGCTGGGAACTGCTGTTTTTAAAAATGCATTATCCGAGTATTTAATACGATTTATACAGTTAATTTTCTATACTGCATACATATAAGATGTTTAAATAAATAAACTAAATAATGAACGTTTTGCATCCGGCAACCAATAATGCACGTGTGTGTATTATTGGTTGCCGGATAGGGACTAATAACAATGACAAGGACTACAATGACGTCACAAAGCGAGGAGTTTTCGCATGCACCTGGCAGACACTTTTGGCTAAATGAGCAGTCCTATTAGGTTAACTATTCTTGGGATTAACCGTTTTAGAACAAGCGAAATTGTTTATGAACATTTTTGCTTGTTTATTGTAAAATTATTATATATGTTTATTGGAAATATATTATTATATTGTTTATTGCAAAAATGTTTAGGAACATTTTTGCTTGTTATTAACATTTTTCTCAAAATGTTAATAATAAAAAAACCTCTTGTAAAGACAATCCGGACACATAATGTATATTATGATATGATGTCGACAAGGCCAATTGTTATTCAATTATTTCACAAACGGTAGAAATAACTTTAACACTGAGTGTAGAAAAACATAAAGAGTAGCCTGCTACAGCTGTTATCAGGACAATAGACGTAACATTAATCCTCTTTCCTGCGTATAATATTTGTTTAAACATTTGTTAACCTGCATAAATATACGCCTGTTTCCATTCATAGATTAATTAATTACTGGTTAATTAATTCAAACATACTATTATATAGGTAATCGAAAATACTATTAGGTATCTCCAAAAAAATCCTATATGGGTATTTCGCCACTGCAAGAAAATCTACAAACACTGCTGCGTTAATCCAAACGGAAACTACTTGTCAGCAGTTAGGTTTACAGATAAACAAATTTGCCTAACGAACAAAAAAATGCTTAACGTTTCGGAAAGTTTTTCTCTTTCCGTCGTCGGAAGCAAAAAAATACAAAGAATATAGAAAAAAACTATTTAAAATATTTAAATGCAAATATTCGAGAACACTTTAGTTTTTTTTTAAACAGATACGTCTACAAAAACCGTTGACGTTCTGTTAAAACGACATTATACCAAGTTAAACTTCAAAATTAACAATTACTACCTGATAACAATTACTTAATAAGGTAAAACCAAAAAGCCTCAAACTTTCTGTATGATTATTTTTAATTTGTTTTTAGTTTTTACGTAGGTATGTTTGTTTATTTATGTTAAGTTCTTTAAAATCAAAGAAGCGATTGCAATACATTACTAACATCTAGGTATAGATGCATGAGCAATACATTTATTTTTATTAGATTGTATTAAAAAAGCCTCTTTTATTTTTCTTTTAGAGGCTATCGCTTCTTTCATTATAATTTTATTTGTAAATCTAAAGCCCCATACCAACCCATACTCACACTTCGCTCCTTCCTCGCGTCCCTTCGTTCAAAAATCATATATTTACTATGGGAAAATGTAGATTTTATGCGATTGTGTGTTCCTTCCTCCTTCGTCAAAACGCTACTTCGTCCGTTTACTTCCTCGAAACGGTCCTTCTACGTACTGTCGGTTTTTAGAGGAAGAAGCAAAGGAATTATCACGAACACAAAAAAATATTAAAATATATAAAATATTTAAATCGATGTAGGATTTCATTCGTAGTTGATTTCTTGATTTGGCAGTACGTCTGTACAGGGTGTCCCATTTTCGTGTGTTTTGCAGGATTTCTCGTTTATGAGTCGAAATACAAAGATACGGTTTTCACAGTACGCTGTTACTTTTTTATGAAACTAAAGATGCTACATACAGATATGTCCTAGCTCTCTTACTTCCTAAAATACAGGGCGAATCTGAAATTATTGCATTTTTCGATCCCCTTTGTATCATAACTTATCGAAAAGGTGAAAACGGTCTCCTGCACAGAATGCAGTGACGTAACTCTGAGGTCTTTTTTAAATTGACTAAAACTTATATGTTTTTTTAAATACGATATTTTGTATATTATTTTATTTTCCTTGTTACGAGCTTTCTAAAATACTTATTTTCATAAACAGGGTAAAAATGCATTATTTAACTTTATTACATAGTCGGCCGGTTTAAATTAGGTAATCAAAACAATCAACTAATTTATTCGACGTAAAATGTTGGTTATTGGCATGTTATTTAAAAGCAGCACAAGTTCAGTTTCCGTGTAGTTTATCAAAATATCACGATGCAAAGCAAAATTATCTGGTAAAATTAAGTTAAATAAAATAAGAGCCGTTTAGCAGTTTAGCAGTACCTAAATAAATAAATATAGAGTATATTATAATTTTCGAAAGCTCTCGTTAATCAAAGATTAACAAGGCAAATAAAATAAAAAATAATATATAGAGTGCTCTGTTTAAAAAAAAGAACATAAGTTTGAGTCATTTTTCGAAATAGACAGCTCCCAACGAAGAACCACTTTCGTCACTGCCATTCTACCTGAAAAACGAGACACGGGTGGTGGGTAAGTACTCAATAGGTAGAACAAAACAAAAATCAGGGTATCCGATATATACCTGTACATTTAGATGGACAGTCTAATTTTATAAAAGGTATTTCCAACAACCGCATAGTAATTACCCGATATAATACCAGTAATGTCAGGAAATACGAGTATATCTATAATATTTCTTATATATATTGTAGATATTATATATTGGTATATTTCTATTCCCGGCATTATACCGGGTATTTACTATGCCGTCGTCGGAAACTCCTTTTATTAAAATTAGGATGTTCATCTAAATCTACAGGTATATACATATATACCCAGATTTTATTTATCTACAAATTGGGTACTTACTCACCGCCCATCACTGACCCTTTTCACCTTTTCGATAAGTTATAAGATAATCGAGATACAAAGGTTATCGAAAAATGCAAAAATTTCTACTAATTAAAAAATAAAAAGTAAAAGAAAGAAATAAGAAATAACTTTGAACTAAGAAGGCTAGGATAATTATGTATTTCAAAGTTATTTCTTATTTCTTATGTAGCATATTTAGTTTCATAATAAGTAGAACAATGATGTGAAAACAGCATCTTTATATCTCTACTCATAAACCAGAAACCCCATAAAACACACACAAATGGGACATCCTGTACATCTAGCCATCGCCAGTCGATATAAAAATAATTCACACACAAAAGTCTAAAAAATGGAAGAAAAAAACAATATTGTCTTCATATTTGTGAAAAAATGCATGTCCATATTTATGTAATCGTAGCGACCAAAATAAAAAAATAGAAATAATGTGCATGATGCCTTTACAAAAATATCTGAAGAAATGGGGATTGACATCATTAACGTTTAATTAGTATGTCATATTTCATGGTTTCGATATAAATTACATAATAAACTTTACTCTATTGTTGACTCGCCTTGTACATTCATACTGATATACCTTATACATGATACTGAAATATTCGGATTTATTTAAAAAAAAATATATTAAAACTCAATTTTTATTTTTGACACGACAAAGAATTGCAGTTTTATAAAATAAAAATTATGCGCCTTTCGGATTTTTTAAAAATTACTAAAAAGTTACTAGATATTTCGTATTAAACATGTAGCTGCAATATTAAAAATATTTTGTGGTGTGTAAAAATCTGAGTTGCATAACTGACTAATTTCCAAGCATCGAATAGACGAAGGAAGGAAGCGAAGGGACGAAGGAACGCGAGGAAGTAACGCGAGGAAGTAAGGCGAGGAAGGAGCGAAGTGTGAGTATGGGGCTTAACTGCTGACAAGTAGTTTCCGTTTGGATTAACGTAGCAGTGTTTATAAAAAATAACTTTTGTAGATTTTCTTGCAGTGGCGCAATACCCATATAGGATTTTTTTGATAGAGAATCCGCTACATAGGTATATTTTTTTACTGTTAGGTACTTCACCCACTGGGAAAATCAGTACAAAAAATCATCACTACCTCCTGGACTATTCAGCTTACTCTATGGATGCAATTGTCTAGCAACTGTTGATACAGGATATTCTATGAATTTTAATTCTGTTTTTAGACTTTGTGAAACTGATACGTATAAAGTATAATCGAAATCACTTATTTAACTCTCTTAAAATTAATATTACTTACTTAAAACCATTAACTGAGGAATCCATTTGGATACGAACACATTTTTGGGCTTATTTTCCATTGTTTCTTGATCCCATTTCCAAATAAATTCAAACGGTAGACTTGCAAACGCCTCTTGTATTATCGTAACATGAGATTGAAGCAGACTTGCTGGTACAGAACTACCTAAACTAAAAAATACTACACCCCTTTTGGAATCATCCAGAAATGACTTCAAAGCCTAGTAAATGAAAATCACTAATTAAAAAAATGTGTGATGGTAAAATGTACAGAGTGGAGCCTCTCATACGCCGCGGAAGCTCCAAGGAGAACGGTAGTTTATATCGAAATGAAATTTTGGCAGCATATGTAGGTTAACTGAAAGCATTTTATAAAAATATATAGAATTATACTGGGTGTCCCCAAAAAAAGTTACACATCAAAGTTGTGTTTTATCTAACGGAACACCCTATATATTAATTGATTTTTGGATTCTAGGAAAAAAATAAAGGTGAGTTTTATTAAAGAAGCATATACCTCAAATCTAAGGATTTTGACATATTCCACATTTTGTGAAAATGAAGAGTAAATTTTGAATTTCGATAACAGCAGCCTAAATTTTAGTTGACCTTGTATAGCCTGATATTTAATTACGTATTAAGTAACCATTGTATGTTAAACCAAATTGAAATTTGACCTACAAAGTTATACAGGGTGAGAGAAAATTAATATGGAACATTAGTCACTTTTAAAAGCAAGTTACTCCTTTATTTTAAACGGAACACCCAATATAGTTTTTCGGTATTCAATGGGGAATTTAAATATCTTCAAAATATTATTAAGGCTGCCTACCCCTCAGACAAAGATTTTCCCAGATATTTTAATTTTTATTTTTTTGCGTTAGTAGTGAATGAACACTGCATTCACCAACTAATAGAATCATATCAATTCTCTCTGATGTAGGATAAGTTTGAATTTTCGGCAAATTTCTGAGAATTTTTTTTTCTTTTAACTGACACAAAATTGTGATGTAATATGTATATAAATTAAAGTAAGCCTGACAATATTGTATCTATATTTGTTTATAGGCGGGAGCATTCCATGTTTTTTGTGGTTTTTGCGACCACAAACCTTGCAAGCTGATGTGCTGGAGAATCGTACATCCTTCTTGGTTGATAATTGACCAGCGAACTGACCTTTGGACCGCAAATGGTGTGACGTCTGCGCTGGCTTATTATTGCCCCTTAGCCCTGTGGAATGACTTCGCCTCTGGTTTCCCCTAGCATAAAGAAGTTCTGACTCCTGTTTGACTAAAACTTCATTGTTGTAGGTTCTTACTGCAGATTTTGCTGCGGCAATATCAATCATATCTACAAATTTGGTAGACTTCTTTTCTTCCATGAGTCTATCTTGCACTGGCCCAGGATTGAACCCCACTACAAACATGTCACGCAACACTAACTCTAGTTGTCCAGCTTCAAAGTCACAAGGTGAAGCTAAGCTGCGTAACCGGGCTGCCCACTCGCGAGAGTTTTCGTTTTGAGTTTTCACAGCACGATAAAATTTGTATCTTGCAGCAAAAATTGAAGAAGGGGGCTTAAAATGTTCGGTGATTAATTTTACAAGCACATCGTACCCTTTTTTTTCTGGTTCCTCAGGTAAACATAGATCAAACATCAACTTGTAGGCATCTTCACTTCGTTAGCCGAAAAATAATTTTCAATTCGTCTTTTATATATTGACCAGTCGGAATTTAGAGGATCAAACTCGCGCAAATGTCCGACATTTTCGGTTGAGGTTGGCGTGGTAGCTGTCGCCATTGTCTTCAAAAAAACACCTCGAAAAACACTAATTACACTTAATCGACACAATCGTGGGTTTTTCAGATAAAATCAGAGTTTAATATGAAACCCGATTTTACGTTCTCGTCGCCACTGTAATAATAACTGGTTGTTAAAGTTGGACTAATTAGACAGCTATGTTAAAGTAGCGTCAGACATATTACAGCCACCTAGATTTTATCAAATAATAAAGATCTACTAAGATCAAATCATGTAAATGAAAATATCTAGAAAAATCTTTGTTCGAGGGGTAGGCAACCTTAACAGTATTTTGAAGAGACATGAATTCCCTATTGAATATCGGAATAATATACTGCAGGGTGTTCCATTTAAAATAAAAGGTGACCAATGTTCAATATTCATTTTGTCTCACCCTGTATAATTTTTTGGACCAAGTTTTAATTTGATTTAAAGTACAATAGTTAATTTAACTATATATTAGGCTATACCGGGTAAATTCCAATTTAGGTAGCTTTTATTTTAATTTAAAAATTGTTCTTTATTTCTAGAAAATGTTAAATATGTCAAAAACCTTACATTTTAGTCATATACTTCTCTTATAAAACTCACTTCTATTTTTCTCCCAGAATCCGAAAATCAATTAATATATAGGGTGTTCCGTTACAACAAACACAACTTTGATATGTAACGTTTTTTGGGAACACCCTGTAGAACTCTCTATATTTTAAAAAGTGGACTCTGGATTAACCTACATATGCTCACAACATTTCATTTCAATACAAACTGTCGTTCTCCTTGGCGCCTCCGCGGCGTATAGAGGCGTCACCCTGTATCTATTTAACTAACCGGAGAAATGTTTTCCACAATTGGCGTCCGTTTATATCCTCCAAACTCTATTACAGCTGGAACATTAGGTACGTTCCGATGAAAAATCATGTTTCTGTTAAGAAGTATCAAACTTACATTATTTTGTATGTCGCCTATATAAGGCACGTCGTTTCCATAATATTTTTTAATTTTTGCATCCAGTAAGGGTAGCGTAATATAATGACTATACAGTTTAGTAAATACCCACCAAAATAGAGACCAAGTTCTTTCGTACAACGAATCTAAGCTTCTAGTAAGAGGTAAGTCTAAGTCAGGAGCAATAACAGGATAACTAGGGTTTCCAACTGTGTCCAGCATAGGTATTTGAAGACCTACAGAACTGATTCCGATCATAGGACATTTAAATTTGTAGCCATACACGGCGAATCCTGGAAAAATCCATTCGATAACACACACGTCGAAAGTCTGGTGGTTACTCGTTAGCCTTTGAATCTCTTTAAAATTTGGAAATTCACTTAAGGCTACTCCAGCCCCTAAACTCAGGATCACTTGCCTGAAGATCATAGATATAAAGTTTGGTTTATTTAAAAACCATCGAAGCATAAATGCGTTGCTTTCCTGTTTCACGAGATCGTACATTATACTTATATTATAGTTTACTATGTTCGGTATGGATTCATTGTACACTGGATTCGGTGTTACTACGTGTATTTCATGTCCTTTTACAGCTAGCTCTTCTATCACGGACCGGTATACTTTTTGATGACTTATAGCAGGCAATGGACAGAAAAACAAAATTTTTGCACTGTAAGTTAACTTAACTAATACTAGAAACACTACAGCAGCTTTTCCAACAAGCATGACTTCAAACTTTAAAGAGATACAGCGAGTTGCTTGTTCTGAATTTCTTGAGTTACTGTTAAGTAGATAAGAAATATTATCAGAATAATCATTTATTTTGTGGGCTTAAGATAAAATAAGTACAAATAAATCCATTATCTACTCTGTTTCTTATTATTTAAATGATGTTGTTTTGGTTAGATTTTGAAAAATTATCTATTATTCAACTAGATTGTGTTAACTTATTTGAGTTTGGGAAAGTATACAGGATGTTTCAAAAAACATGTGCCATCTCCCATATGCCATCCTCACGTAAAAATAAGATTTATTTTTCATATCGACATAGGTCCGATTCTGCTTTGTTTTGTACATAGATTTAGGAAGAACAGATATCACATTATGCATTTTAACCCGATCAAACATTCGGAGGTTGACTACGTACTGTAAAAATCAACTGAGATAGAGAAGGCGACATTGCCACATATCAAATTTGCGCCTATCTACTTAGTTTGATTTGCAGAAAAGGTGACTTTAAAACCTCACCGGATATCAATAAATCTCAATTTCTTAATTAAATTAATAGTTTATTTTTAAAGAAGCATGCGTAATAATATGTTATTAACCAGAGGATATATGCGTTACTATTAAAAAGGACATGTTTACTGTTTAATGTGCTGAAACGTCTAGAACTATTGGCAACGTCGCTGCTAGTCTTCCATAATGAAATGAGCCGTCCGTCCCACCACCCCTCGCGACGGCCCTTGGTCCGTTATAGCGTACTACGTTTAGCTTACGATGTGTTTGAAGTCGGAATCAAGTCCGAAGTGAACTTTTCAGTAGTTTTTGTTTTTGTTTAATGTACTTTTGAATCTGCGAATTTTCAATATGGTACGACAGTGTCAAATGTGTGGACAAATAAGCTCAAATTACCCGAATTTGTCTTTTCACAGGTAGGTATTGTTTCCGCCGCGCCGTAATCGTACATAAGCGTCCCACAAGGGAGCCTCTCACAATTAAAATAATTTCTAATTATATTTGTTGAATTTTGATCTATTAAAACAAGAACGTAGTAGCCGGCAATTGAATTATAATTCGTCTCAATTACTACCTAACTGTTGTAGATCATAACAAATTTGAATATAAACGTTACATTTGAAACTTTATTATAAGCCAGAAAGTGATATTTTTTTCTTAAAATTGCGTCCTATTTTGGTCATTATATACGATATTCTAAAGGAATTTTGCTCAATAAATAAACAAAGGTGTTTACCCGACCTTTTTTACATTTTATTGCTTTATTATATCTGCCCCTTCGGCATTGTTTAGACAATTTTTTACCACCGTACAAATACATCTTCCTAGAGTTACTAATTAGTTATTACTAATTTTGAAAAGTTCTTTTTAAGATAAAAAAAGGTAAAACTAAAACCTAAATCATTTGAGATTAAACGGGAAGTTCTAAATAATGTTGCCTATTCTAAACAAGAAAAATTTATTTATAAGTTAAGTTTTATAACATTCCTAATTAAATTTGGGCGAAAAGAACATTTCTGTTTGCTGTAGGTAATTTTCTCAGGAAAATATTGTAATAAAAATGACTTTTTAAGTCAAAAAGTCAAAAGGATAAGTTATTCCAAAAGGACTGTCCTTTTCAAAAAAGGACAAGTGGCAACCCTAGGTATTTCTGGCATGGAAATTTAATGGCAAATCTACAACTTTGGTTGGAAAATATGTTCCGGCCACCTATATTTACAAAAATGTCTAAAATGTGCCTAAATGCCTCCATATTCTGAAAAAAAAAATTGAAAGAAAAGTCACCAACCACAAACCTAATATAGAACTGTTTCGGAAGCCTGAGTCACCCTGTAAATATTCAAAAGTAACTGAAAGTTTATATAGAAGTAACTGAAAGTTTAAATTGAAAATCGACGTTGGAGTGATTTTCGAAAACTACTAACGTTTCAAGATAAGTATATGTGGGATATTAATTGTATTATTATATTAGACCTTATAACAAAACTCATCTGACGAAAAAGTGTTAATGTAGTATATTAATATGGTGTAAAAATTTTACTAATTACTTTACTTTTACTTTACTAATTAAATTCGTTCCAAAAAACGATACGCCACTGGCCATTAGAACAATCCCAAATGCGCCTAGATGCCGGTGTCGGAAATTTTAGACTTCACTGTCTCTTCTGTCCTTGTTTGACACATTGGAATGTTTGATACACTACCAACGAGTATTTATGAGTGAGATGTTCGGTCTATCTTTATAATATATAATGTGTTCTTTTTTTATAAATTGGATAAAAAAGGTATAATTTTTTGTAAAAAGATCACATTATATATTATTGGATCAATTTATAAAAAAAGAACACATTATATATTATTGGATCGACAACAATAAAAAAAAATTATATCTTTATAATGTCTTTGGTTTTGTAGCTGCAGAGTGTTAAAGCCTAATAATCTTTCGATTTATTATAATTTTCTTCCAAGTACTTTTAGCGATTCGAGTGAAATTTTGAGGGTAAAAGTTACTAAAAATGCTAAAAAGTTACTAAAGCTAAAAAATTGTCGACATATTCACCAGAGACGTGCATATGGGTTATCACTGGAACATATTTCTAAAAAAAAACATATACGCCACTGACTTCTTTTTCTCTTGTTAGCGAAATACCGTAAGCAGTTTAATGCCGATTAAAAGTTGTCTCTTGATATTTTGTCGAATTCGGCCTCCTTGATGAGATAAACGCAATTTTATTAATTTGCCGTGATCCAAGTCTAATAGCAATCTTCAAAAATTTTTATTATTTTATTTTTATTAATGGTAATAATATTTAAAAATAAATTGTGTAAAATCGTTTATTTCTGGAGCTTACTCAACCGGGTCTCACAATGCAAATGGGCTCTTTCGCTATATTTTGGAGTTCGCATAATTGTATAAAGCAATTATTTCTAAAATTTTCTGTTATCTCACTTTCGAAAAACTTGAAGTCGTTCTTAAGAAAATAAATAAAAACAAAAAAGCTCAGAATAAAAATCCGCACTTTATTTTTAATACGTCACACCTGGCATGGTGAAAAGCGGCAACACCGCCGGGCCACCGTGCTGACGTTAACCATTTCGACGTCAACTTTAGGAAGGTTATCAGATGACGCCTTTTTGAATCCAGGTTCTGGTACGACCATGATGGAACAAATTATCAAAAAATAACAATTTAAAACTTGCTATTTGATTACAAGCTTTCACAAACGGAGTAAACAAAAAATTTAACCTCAAATTTATTATTCAACATGCACGTCAAATCAAATCGCAATGTTGCCAGTAGTTGGCTGTCGCACGAGCACGCAATGCAATGTGATTGGGCGTATTTTCCATACGTCATCAATTGGCACTTTAAAATTATTCCAAATTAAAGCAATTTTGCGGGCCTATAAAAAAATTATTCAATGTCATGGAACTATTTTTTTTGGATAAATATACTGAAAATAGTCTTCTATTTCAGATTTTGTCCTTGAATGGTGTATTTCATTTTTTGGGAAAGAGCTCATTCACCTCAAATATCCAT
The DNA here is from genome assembly GCF_002938485.1 of Sitophilus oryzae. Classification (NCBI taxonomy): domain Eukaryota; kingdom Metazoa; phylum Arthropoda; class Insecta; order Coleoptera; family Curculionidae; genus Sitophilus; species Sitophilus oryzae. The sequence continues at coordinate 1,164,070 of NW_022147296.1, forward strand.
TTAGTTGGTTATTGGCAAGCACTCTCTCATTGTACATGAAAATAACAAAACATACATTTACTGATCTGGATAAAATTGATAGTCCAATAGTAAAACTCACCCGGGGGTACTCCGCCCCCTAGCCACTGACATCACTGACATTCTATTCAATATATCCCCATTCCATATCTTCCAACTAATTCAAATATTATTCGAATCTATTGGTTAATAATCTTCAACAACTAGCTAGTGTCACCTGAAATAGTATAGGGGCTTCCTCCGGACGCAAATCTGCCGTTAAAAAGATTCGCATCCCAATCGATGAGGCTAATTGCGGTACCTCACTACCCCAACGCCCCATCGATCGTGTCAATCGAGAAGACAAGGGAGACCTCAAACTCCCAAGACCAACCTCGACGGCAAGAGGTTTTCTTCTCAATGGTCAAAAGACCTGTTGCCTTACAATCAACGACATGCAACCAGGGAGAATGGTCAAAAGACCCGTTGCCTTACAGTCAAACGACATGCAACCAGGGAGGCGACAAAACACAGCACTACAGCCGGCCGACCCGTCTACTACTGACCCGCCGGCAAGCTAAAGCCGGGTCCACATATGTAGCACTCTATTGTATCAGGATCATGTATCACGTATCAAGAGCTTGTATCGTAAGTATGGACGTTTATTTGGGCTGTGTCGACAGAATGTGCATATTGTGCCAAAGTAAGCGTACATACTTATAAAATTCATACCAAATCAGCGTACAAGCGTGCGTATCAGTATATGTGGACGGTACAAGAAACCTCCTTGTATCATGTTCATCAATTCTCATTTATATTATTAAGACGGAACCCTCGATGCCCCTTTGATGATCAAAGAAAAACCGCGATACCGTATCTGATGCCAATCCGAATTTTGGGCGCGTATCTTAACACTGCGTAGCGGATACACGTATCACGATCTGTCATTTGGACGTGTTTTGATACGGTATAACGATACAATAAACTTGATACGCCGTGACCCGTCTTGAGGCGGTTTTTCTCCGATCATCAAAGGGGCATCGAGGGTTCCGTCCTGATAATATAAACGAGAATTGATGAACATGATACGACGATACAAGGTGATTTGTTGTACCGTCCACATACACTGATACGCACGCTTGTACGCTGATACGTATGAATTTTATAAGTATGGACGCTTACTTTGGCACGATAATATGCATTTTCAGTCGACACAGCCCAAATAAACGTCCATACTTACGATACAAGCTCTTGATACGTGATACATGATCCTGATACAATAGAGTGCTACATATGTGGACCCGGCTTTACATCACAATAATTTTACCTGATCACAAATATTCACATCGCTTGCCAATGAATCATACTATTTTCTCTAATCGACTTTAAAATAGAGTGTTTTAGCATTACTAGATAAATAAATAGAGAGTTTCCGAAGGAATGCATATTCTTTATTAGAATAGTGAATAAATAAAAGCATTATTATAACGAACTTATTTTCCAAGTTTTATAATTGGGTAAAATATATAATTTATTAATTTAAATTTTATTTTAATTTTATTAATTATGATTAATAAAATTGCATTTATCTCATCAAGGAGGCTGAATTCGACAAAATATCAAGAGATGACGTTTAATTGGCATTAAACGGCCTACATCATTTTTTGATATAAAAAAAGTCAGTGTCAATATTCAAGTGATAACACCATATGCACGTCCCTGATGAATTTATCGACACTTTTTTAGCATTAAAATATGTAGCACTTATAATAACTTTTTCCCTCAGAATTTCATTCGAATCACTAAAGGTACTTGGAAGAAAATTACTTATAATAAATCGAAAGATTATTAAGAGTTTAACACCCTGTAGCTACAAAACAAAGCAGAATCGGACCTATGTTGATATAAAAAATAAATTTTATTCTTACATGAGGAATATTGTTTGTGTAATTGTTCAAATCATTTCCAATTTATATTATCCACAAATATTATTGACTAGATTACAACCTTACTAAAATACTTACAAGCAATGTATTGTCTACGAAATATTCAAAGTTCATATTCAACACTAAAGCTCTGGAAATTTTCTTATACATTTACGAAATATACCTACCTATAGCTGAAAATATTTTTACAACTGAACTCCCGCAGACTCCAGTGCTTTTCAGCTATTGTAAAAGAGGATTTTCCAATACATATTTATTGGAAATTTTATGGAATCACAGATTTATCTACTCAATCTTTTCTGCACACTTCCATCAACATTTACCTCAAAAAAATTGTATATAGAATTAAGTTTTAACAAAATTTTAAATTATTTTTTTTTAAACATTTTGACATTATCTTTCTACAGTACTAAAATCTACTATTTACCTATCGTGTGATGTCGTTATTTTACAGATACTTCAGTTTTTAGTACCATATACGAGATGGTATACAAACTTTATTGATAGTAACTTTATTGTTGTATAAAACTCTCTGCTCGTGTTAAAAGTTCTAGTGTTTTTAAATGTCTATTGGCGAGTAATAAATTTAAGTATACAGGGTCGGTCATAAAGTCGTGACATATCAAAGTTTCATTTTTTTTAAATGGAACCCCCTGTATATTATTCCATATTTCGGTTCTTTCTTCAATTCTAAGGAAAAATAGAAATACACAATGTACCTCAAACCAACCGTTTCCGAGTTATTGACTTTTGAAAATATAACTTAAACAATTCGATTTAATTAATTTCGAAGTGTTCGGTTTCATTTAACGATGCCATTCTGCGGAAAAAATCAATAATAATAATATTAATAATTAAGTTAATTAAGTTAATGATAATATTTTTTTTAAAGGTTGCTGTTAGACTTTGATCAAGGCAAATTAATAAAATTAACTTAATTAATTAAAATTTTAATTGGCATTGAACGGCCAACACAATTTCGATATCAAAAGAAAAAAATCAGTGGCGTACATTTTTTTTTAAATATTCCAGTGATAATCCATACGCACGTCCCTGATAAATTTATCGACACTTTTTTTGCATTAAAATATGTAGCACTTATAGTAACTTTTACCCACAAAATTTCATTCGAATCACTACAAGTACTTGGAAGAAAATTATAATAAATCGAAAGAATATTAAAACTTTAACACCCTGTAGCTACGAAACAAAGCATCGGACGGTTGATATGAAAAATAAATCTAATTTTTACCTGAAGAATCTCCCTACGAGAGATGGCACATGTTTTTTGAAACACCCTGTATAAACTCATCCAAAGTTAACGTAAAAAATATTAGAAACTTTTTTAGTGAAATATATAGATTAGTATGGACGTCATCAGTTTTTTTTGTGTCATTGTCTGTCCAAATCTTACCTGACAAAAAAAACAGAGCATGTGGATAATAAGCTTTTTTTATTCTTCATACGAATAAAGAATAAAAAGCTTATAGGTATAAAAGAAGAAAAATGTCCTGGCTCCTGGAAATACAGCATAAATACTTAATGCCTCGCTTAACGCGTTTATTAAAAAGGTAAGTTACAATGTGTTTGGTCCAGTAACAGGTGCTTATACTAGCGATGGGAACTATCGAATGAATTAGACTATCGAATGGTTACTGAATGAATGATTTCAACTATCGAATGGTTTTATTAGAATAAAATCATTCATTCATTTGTATACTAAAGCATATGTGACAACCTCGCCGTACAACTAAATGGTTATCGTTGAGCCACGACTATCGAATGCTTTTGATAAATGAAATTTAGTATTCGTTTGATTTTTGTGTACGTCAGTGCATTATTAGTTCTTCCAAATTTTTATAACTTCACCTTATAAATACTGTGCTATTTTTGCGTTTATTAAAATATTTAAAATACTAAAATAGTAGTTTTTGTTAATTGACGATTGTGTGCGTGTGCAGGTGTCAAAATTTTTCGAAAAATTTGTGTGATTTTCCGTAGCCCGATCTTTCAATTATTTTCTTTTATATGGTATATATGGTCTATTTTTTAATGGGAAATTTTGAGAAGTAGCAATTTTTAAGAGAGATGAGATGAACTTAGAATTAATTTTAAAAGTACCTACATATTTGTATTTTAGATGTTTTAATAATATGAATTAGTTGAACTTAATAATCATATTTAAGTAATGTGGTTAAGTAAATGGTTATCGAACTCAAACTATGGGGTGTGAAAATTAAATTGAAAGTTTTACACGTGCCAATTTAAAAAAAAGTTAACGATGTTTGTATTTTGTTTATGCTAATTCTCTTAAGGTGCGTATTCATTATCCGAACGAACGAACGAACGAATGAAAGTGCGGTATATTTAGACGGGGACCGAACGCATGCGGCCGTTCGTTCGTTCGTTCGCTCGACCATCCGTTTCGAGTCGGTACATCAAAGGCGTTCGCCAACAAATGCCTCCGGTCTTCTCGTGCGGTCCTATCGTGCGGTCCCCGTCCATACCACTAGCGAACATTCGTTCGTTCGTTCGTTCGTGCGGATAATGAATACGCACCTTTACATGTAGTTTTTTGCGAAGAAATATTTCATTTATTTTTTAAAGTAAATGCCAGTAAAAGTAAATATTATTTTTAAATAGTAATATAAAGTACCTAATATAAATAATTTTGATTTCTAATTTTTTATTTATATTTTCCTTCCATTACACTGCGTGCTTAGAAAATTAATAAATGTTTATATTTCATGATTTTAAAGTTTGATGTTAATATAACAAATTAGTTCTGCAATTATTATTATTTAATAAACCAACATAGCCAAAAAATTTAAAGACTATATTATTTTTAAATAGGATCTAATATAAATAATTTTGACATCTAATTTGTTGTTTATATTTTGGTACTACGTAAAAAAAATGTTTATATTAAATTATTTCAAATTTTGTTGTTAATAGGTATAACAAATTATTACTGTTATTATTTTTTTTATTAAACCAGTCTTTGCTTAAAAACATTAAAAATCATTTTCCTACATCCAAAATAACAAGTATTATTGCAGTGTAACAACAGAATATTAATAAAAAAATGCAAAATATATAGACATACTATCCCTAACTAACTAAAGCCAAACAATAATATTCTTTGCTAATATCAACTAACACCAATATATGGCAACAGCGCCCTTCATAATGTATTTTCTGTGTAAATACTAGCACCTCAATAAAAAAAATAATGTGTCCTTATCTTTATATGACTCCGCAAAAATCAAAGATGCCGGCTTCTTTCATAGCATTGCCACCGACCGCTGTCGGGTTTCTCGAAAGAAACCTACGTCGCCGGGCGACAACTAAAATCCAGTTAATATTTTATTATAATCGATCCTAACGAATAAATGAATTTCATAAATGAATGAATTTTATAAATGAATGGTTTTTGCTGCCGAATTACTAGAATACCATATTTCAAGGCAGATGACGCATCTATTCGATAATTTTTATTCGAATAGTTTTCAACGAATGTTTTTTTACTAGCTATCGAATTAGGTATTCGAATGAATTGCAACTATCGAATGTTTCGATAGTATTCATTCGATAGTTCCCACTACTAGCTTATACATATGAAAGCACGTTCGTTCGTGTATAATGTTACGGCTTCGGTTTCTTCAGAGTACCCGCTTTGTAAGCCAGGAACAAGATGTGCCAGATTTTGCGGCTATTATAAAGCACACTATATTCCGTATGGTAGAGATAAGAAGCATTTCATTTCTCACAGATTTTATTAAAGATCTTGACTTTTTTGTATTAGTTATATTACTGTGTGCTTTCGAACAAATCCCCTATTTTTTATAGCCCTATTGTTGTATATAGAATTAATTTAATGAGGTCTTTATGTCAGTTTGTTTTATGTTATCATTTATATTTCTTGACGGAAGAATATTTTTATAGTAATAAAAATATTTTAAATCTCACCAAACAATGCGAATTCTCTATCTTGAAGTGAAGATTCTCTCTCTTGAAGTTGACTTAATAGAGATCAGAGCTGTAACAAGTCAGTTTTAAAAAGACTTGAGTCTTAAGTAAAGTCATTTCTAAAATCGAAATGATTTAAATCTTGAGCCAAATTCAATATAAAGTTCAAATGATTTAAGTCTTAAGAATCTATTATGCTGTACTGTTCGGGTCGCTCACAGGGGTCGGGTAAAGCGGGTGTTTGGCCAAAAGAAATACATATAATATTTCAGAAATGTGCCTAAGGCTTAGCCCGATCCTGTCGTGTTAAGCCACACCCAAAATTCCGAAAATACCTGCTTTGATAAAGGCTTGATTAAGGTTTGCAGAGCTTCAGAATTTGCCGTAAAATAGCGAGCAATTTGTCACAAAATCATATAAATTATATATCACTGTAATCACAAAACTTCAATCTATTTCCGTGTTTTAACATACGGTATATTTTGTTGATGTTTGACCATCAAAATCTTAAAAATAAAGAAGTTGTCTAAAAATGTGCTACAATACGGATATAGTATAATCCTTTATCTTTAATTTCCTTCTTCATTTGTGTAAAAATACCTAGCCAGTTTTACATAAAACCACAACGCTACCCAAGTAGCATTTTCACAACTTGCGACCACATATTTACTAAACACAACGTTGGATTAGTTACAAAAAATAGTTAGCTCCGTACCTTGGATATTAAAATAAATGTAAACGTTGTTGTGGCGTTTTGCCGACATTGAACTAGTACTACAGCAAAGTAAAAGCTTCTGCGACGTCGAATAAACGTTGTCTTGTAACCTTTTTTGCTTAAGTGATCTTTAGGTGATTCGGACAACGTAGTTACAATGTTGGACAATAAAGAGTATTTCGACCTCACTTACAGGATCTATTCCAACGTTATGCAAACGTCGTCTGTTTTACTAATTCCAACGTTGTTTAGATTTCCTTATTCTTACGTTGGTAGGACGTCGAGCCACTACCTTTTTGCAACTGTATGGAACCATAACCTTAAAGCTTAAATTTTCACTTCATTGTTCTGTTCAGTCAGACAGTTCAGTGCTGTTTTTGTTTTTTTTTTAAACTTAATGAAAATTGGACATAAGAAAGGTACATATAAAACTATATTTAATTATACATCGACATATTACCGATACTTTATCCACTCCCTCGTTTATTTAGAATATAGAGGGCGGTACAAGCTAGACTCTAGGATGACTAAATTAGGCAATCTTACGACTAGTATACTACCTGTTAAGGCTGAACTGCGACTTTATTAATCCAGTATGCGACTACTCGAACTACTCCATCTTAATCTTCAAAACAACAAAGTGAAAGCCGCCATGTTGTTGAATAAGAAAATGTTTCGTTCCTAAAATAGCAATTCCTGTTTTTTGAATACATTAACTTGAAATATTTGACCCTAAACAACACGCGGAAACAATTTTCGACTGCGAATAAATTATTCTCATTTTACTAAAAAAAAATTCAAGAAATGTTTTAAAACTTCTTTAATTTTAAGGCCCATTAGTATTTTTCAAAGTAGAAACAATACATTTATCAATAAAGTTGTTTGCGTTTAACTTTTCTGCCTTGGGTAACGAGTTACAGAGTCGGTTAAAGTGTTTCAATAATTATGATCTTCAAACATCCTCCACACTTAAATACTTTTGTTTTGTTTTCCTTTACTGACATCTGGCGTATGTCTCTAACTAAATCATAAAATTAATATTTTTACTATAATTATCCCAATTTAGGATAAAACGCGACTTGACGCCATATTATTATAGTTTTGTATTTCTGTAAATGAGGATTTTAAACAACGGTGCAGTTTGTACTAAATTAGGCTGCTAGCCAACGTTGGTATCCAACGTCGTTTCGACCCAGAAATTATTCTCCAAACTAGTGCAGACTAGGATTGGTACGAGGTTGTGCCGACGTTGCACCCCGACGTTTGATCGCGTGACACAACGTTGTCCCGACGTCCAAATGCCAAACCAAAAACTGGAAGTTGCACTTAACACAATGGCTAGTTACTACGACTAGAACTCACTTAAACCCAACCCTTCCAAGATGCAGGTTTCCGCTTTCCACCTACGCAATAGATACGCTGCAACAAAACTTAATACCTTGTAGAGAGGTAGCTTACTGGAGCATACAGAAAAGCCGAAGTATCTCGGAGTGATACTAGACAGGACCTTAATATATAGGTATCACTGTTAGAAAACTCGCCAGAAAGTCAGCGCTAGAAATAACATTTTAAGAAGGCTAACTGGAAGGAAGTGGGGCGCGAAATCCATCTGTCTTATAAATAACTGCACGGGCTTTATGTTTTTCCACGGGAGAATATACCTGTCCTGTATGGAATAGGTCGAGTCATGCCAAACAAGTTAGAATTTTAGAATTTAGAATGAGTGGGAGGGGGGTTAATCACTGCGACCTTACAGATCTATTTGTGTCCCCCTTTCTTGAGTTATAACTCATCATACAGTCCCAGGGCTTTGACAAAAGCCAGTATGTGGGACGGTTTTATAGAGAGTAGTTCTCCATCTCCAATATCAGTTATACCAAAGTTCATGGCACGAATGGTTGTCGTCTCGGCGCACTCAGTGATGAGGTGTTCATTGAGGAGACAGTGTCCTGTTAAAAACCCCGTGACAATCCGAAGATTGTTCTTACTTAAACCCAGGAAGATCTGTGATTTTTCTTGATCATAAGCCCTCAGAAACTTCTTCGAGTGTCTTAGACCGTTGCAAGATTCCCATTCAGGTTGCGGACGAAATCTTCCAAGTTCTTGAGTTCCGCCTTAAGTTGGTTACCACTTGGAAAGCAGAACGGTTCTGGTCCAGTTAGTAGAGTGTCCGCTCCTTTTCTAGCTAGATCATTTGCTTTTTCATTGCTTTCTATCCCTTAGTGAGCAGGCACCCAGAGTAGGAGGACTTTGTTTTCTTTGCCTAATTTATTCAGCTTCTCTATGCATTCTTTGAGCAATTTCGAATTGATTGAGACTGAGTTGATCGCTTTTAACGCTGCTTGACTATCAGATAAGATGGCTATTTCTTGTTTCCGATAGTTCCTATCTAAGATAAGTTGTACGCATCTTTTGATAGCGTAGATTTCTGCCTGTAGGATACTAGGGTAAGTGCCCATTGGTTCGGAATATTTAGTTCTCGACCCAAATACTCCGATCCCTGTTCCCGTATTGGTTTTGGAAGCATCAGTATATCAAGTTATGGTATGGTCGGTATGGTCTTTTAACTGCTGGGCAAGCGTTTCGCTCTTCCAATCCTTCTTATTGCTCAATACTACATTGACATGTTTGTCAAAGTTGTACGTTCTTGGCATATCGTCCACTGGGAGTTGCAGGAGTAGTATTTCCTTTTTGAGGGTGTTCCAAGCCCCTGATCTGACAATTCTCCCAGTACTAATTCCGTTAGTGACCATTCTAATCATTGTCGCATTGGCATATCTACCAATGACAATGTGCAGTGGTGTTAGATCTAGAATGACTTCCATTGCTGCTGTTGGACAGGTTCTCATGGCTCCTATGATGCAAACGCATGCTAGTCTCTGGACTTTGCACAGGTTTAGCCTTGCCGTCCGTTGCTCTAGATTTGTGTACCAGGCAACTGCTCCATAAGTAATCATGGGTCTTACTATCATGGTATACATCCAGCGCAAAATGTTAGGGGAGCAGCCCCATCTATTTCCGGCCAGTCTTCTGCATATCATGAGAGCCTTTGTGGCTTTGCTGGTAGTGTTCTTAATATGCCTGTTCCACAGGAGTTTACTGTCCAGGGTTATTCCCAGATATTTAACTTCCTGTGTTGGCAGTATTTCCTTTCCATCTAGTTGGATTCTTTTCAAGTTTTTCAGACTTCCCTTTCTGGTGAATGGCACTATCGCGGTTTTGTCTGAGTTGATACTCAGCCCGACAGTCCTGCACCATCTCTCAGTGATACGGAGTCCTCTTTGGATAATATCACACAGGGTGCCTTCATGTTTCCCCCGAGCGATCATGACTATGTCATCTGCATACCCAATGCAGTGTATTTCCGCTAGAGTTAATTCGTCTAGTAGTTCATCCACTACCAAGCTCCACAGCAAAGGGGATGCCAAACAAGTTGATGTTGCTTTAAATAAAACGTGCCGAATAACAACAGGGTGTATGAAAGCAACAAGCTTATCTCAACTTTACAGAGCTTCCGGATTTGCAGCTCTTGCTACTTTTTTGGACTAGTGAAATGGACTCTTAAGTCTTTGACTTAAATCATTTTATGTCAAGTCATTATACCAATTCTGCAACCAAACCAAACCAAACTAAAATGGGATACCCTGTACAAAGCTGCCCTTTTCACATTACTATGCTACTATTTTATGAAACTAAAAATGATACACTCATATTTATTTGTCCTAGCCCTCTTAGTTCCTGAAATAGAGGGCAAAATTGAAATTGTTGAATTTTTCGACTCCCCTCATATCTCGGACATTATAACTCTCGCATTATAAAGTCTCGCAAAACAATTCTTCCAGTATAAAAAGTTGTTAAGAACTCATGTCACCAAATCAGTTTATTTTACTTAATTTCATTTAAGCACCTCTTCAACAATCTTCTTATAAAATTGTTAGTATCAATATTAGACATCTTTATTTCAGTAATAGTCATAATGACTTGGCAATTGCACGGCACAATACCTATAAAACAGTGCACTTAAGAATAAAGTCTTTTTTTTAAGTAGTATATCGTATCGTTTAATTTCCAAGTCATTATGATTGTTAACGTCAACAAAAAAATATTACTGTTAAATAACATTTTTTTGATACAGTTATTGATTGATTTTCAATTGTTCGCATGGACATTTCACATATTTTAAGGATGTTATTGGAACATAGTAGCACAAAGGAATCTAGCATAATTTAAAATGAGGCCATGTTAATGCAAGTCATGTATGAAAAGTATTGATTTGCTAAAGTTGGTACGCCAAGGGGCTTATTTAAAACACTAGATTGAGAAGCTTAAATTTATTTTATTACCTCTGTAAATAATATTAAGGGATATTTTAATGGTATTTTAGAAAATAATATTGATATGAGAGATTAATTTGATATAAAAAGTATCCATAATCTCGATAAAAGAAACAAATTTACTTTAAAGTTATATTACTTTAGTTAAGTTTACTTTAAGAGTTATTTTACTTTAAAAATCTCCAAAAAAATGATTTTTCGCTAAAATTTTGAGAACCACGTATTAGTCTTAACCTTACTCTTAACATTAACCTTAAGAAATTAACCTGAATGTTGTTTGATGATGATGTTTTTCTCATATTTTCAGGATGGATTTTTTCTCGATTTTTTTTCTTCTAAATTTAATCTACTACCTACATAATGTTGTCATATTAATTACAAATTATGTTTTTTAACTAAAAACTAAAAAATATTCCAAATAAATTTTCCAAAAAAAATGTTCATTTTTTTATTTTTTTTTGCTATAAAAACCTCATAATCGTGTTTCTTAAAATATTTGCACTTATTTAAGACACACCCTGTATAATATAAAAACACATCGTAGAGTTGCCTCGAGACGAAACGAGACGAGATAAGAACTTGTCTCGTCTCGTCTCGAAATTTCGAGATAAAACATTATCGAAACAGACGAGACAATGTCGAGACGAGACGAGATAATGTCTTATCTCGTCTCGTCTCGTTTTGCCTCGTTTTTTTTCCGACTTGTTTAATATATCACAATAATGCTTTATATTACCTAAGGGATATTTCCTACAGGATTGAAAAAAACTAATTATGATTTTTTTTTGAAAATATCAAATATATTTTTTTTAATTAAACATTTTTTTGTTTAATTTTTATCAATAAAGTATACCAAATTTTTCCTAATCATTATAATAATGCAGTGCGTCTCAACCCTATAACTTTTTTATTTTTTCAGATAAATAAACGGTAAAAAATAAAAAAAACACTAAATTTGGTATGTTAGTATATGAGATAAATTAGGATTGATTGACGTATTCATTTGTTTTCAGTCACTTCCTGTTTCACCGAAAATGACTACAACTTTTGATTTTTAAATGGCACCCCCGGTATATTTTTACTTTATTGGATAGGAAATGACATTCTGAATAGAATGACATATCAGATGTCAAGTTTTGACATTTTTGCTTAAAAATAAATCGCATTTTAAATTTCAATCTAGAGTGTCATTGCTGTGTTAAAAGTAATCAAGCGAATCAAGGAGCCTTGGAAAAATAGATTTGATCGCCTAATGTTTTTCGTGTCTTGTCCTGGCCGGATAAAATATCTCCAAATCGTTTTTTAACCATATTTCAACTTTTTCAAATGGATCCAGGGTGGCTCATTAGCATATTTGGAAAAAGCATTTTTTTACGAATAATTTGATACCACACACTTGGTGTTTCGTCAATAAATCATATGCGAGACATGTCAAAATTTGACATATGATATGTCATTCTATTCAGAGTGTCATTTTCTATCGAATAATGTAATCAAATACTTAGGGTGTCATTTAAAAATCAAAACTTGTAGTCATTTCCGGTGAAACAGAAAGTGACCACAAACAATGGAATACGTCAATCAATCCTAATTTATGTCATATACTAACATACCAAATTTCATTTTTTTATTTGAATAAATTAAAAAGTTATAAGGGTGAGCCACTTTTGAGACGCATTGGGTATACACCTTTAACTTTAAGAAAATTAAAAAAACAATTTTTTTTCGGCCACCCTATATACGGACATCCCCCCCTATACACACTAAAAAAACATTCCCATTTCGTTTGTTTGTTTTCGTTTGAAATTTTCAATAACTTTGGAAAAACAATGGAAGTAAAGATTAGCTAGAGTACGTCTCGACTGTCCGTTCTGTAGCTACGGGTTATCCGTGAAAGGGGAAACGATATTCTCTCCATGTTTTTCGTAAAAAATTGGACGACGCGTCCCATCAATAAAAATTCGACATATTTGCAAGTAGCCAATAAAATTAGTGGGTGGAGCGATTTGCGGTGACGTACTCGTCAAGTCGACGTATAAAATATATTGTTGTTTATTTAAATGTTTTTTGTCCGCATTCCTTTCATAGACACAGATCCAGCAGACGAACTGTACATATATTAAGATCGACGTTGGACGTTGGATACTAAGTTGGTTCTAAGTTTTCAAATAAATTATATTTATTTAGTTAGTTTGTGGTTATTTATTCTCTATAAACATATAACTATTAGAAAACATCACGCAATTTGATATTATATAAATTTTAACCCTATTATCAGATTTTGTGATAATGGTTTTTGAGATATCTCGTCTCGTCTCGTCTCGCCTTGTCTCGAAACATTTTATCTCGTCTCGTCTCGTCTCGTAATTCGAGACAAAATACTCTCGAGACGAAACAAAATGACTTCGAGACGAGACGAGACGTCTCGTGTCTCGCATCTCGCGGCATCTCTAGCGCATCGCCAACTTTGATATATATTTTTTTAATGAAAGGTAAACTATACAGGGTGTCCCAGAAAAAAGTGCAAGTATTTTAAGGAGTGGTAGATCTGGTCAAATGAAACATTTTTTCTCTTTACCGTTTTTCAATTAAGTCCAAAATAACCGAGTTAAAGTAAAGTAAAGCTTTCAGTTAACGTCTTCTTTTTGCTGCCAGGGCTAATCTGGACGGGGCCTACTTTGTTTACGCGGAATCCGAACCGCGGTCCTCGGCCATATCAAGGTCAATGGCCTACCGACTTCGCAAATGTCTAAATCGACTCTTACTCACGAGATATCCGATCTCATCCGGCCTCGAACCGGCGTGAATCAGCAGCGTATGTCAATAGATTTTACATTTTTGCCTTTTTTGGACAACAGCACGATACAGAATTTCGAACCGGTCACCCGTCCATCTACTAGTATCGCCTTACGTCGCTTAACTTCGGTGTTCTAATGGGAACCAGTGTTTCGAGGTAGCTAGGCCATTGCCCCATAACCGAGTTAATTTACTTTAAAAATTTCCAAAAAAAAATATTTTTTGCTAAAATTTTGAAAACCACTGGATCTTTTCTGGATTTTCTTTCTTGTAAATTTAGCTTAATACCTATGTTGCCATATTATCAAGAAATTATGTTTTTAATTGACAACTAAAAAAAAATTCACAAAAATTTTTCAAAAGATCTCGAATTTTCAAATTTTTTTTTCGCGAAAAATACCTCATAGGCGTTTTTCTGGGGTTGAACTAAATTACCAGTTGAAATACTTAAACTTATTTCTGGGACGCCCTGTATTTCCAGATTGTTTATGAAGCATTTTGTTATTGTCTAAGCTTTATTTCTATGCCTACGACAAATTGAATTTAGGAAAAAGTATCCTTATAGCGAACCTATTTTCCAACTTTTACATAATATACTATTGTATACTATTGTATACTATTGTATACTATTGTATACTATTGTGTACTATTGTATACTATTGTATACTATTGTATACTATTGTATACTATTGTATACTATTGTATACTATTGTATACTATTGTATACCATTGAATACTATTGTATACTATTGTATACTATTGTATAATATTGTATAATATTGTATACTATTGTATACTATTATATACTTGTTAGATGATAAGGATTTTTATAATTTATATCAAGATGTTAAAAATCACCGTTGTCATCGAAACATGTTTATTTTAAAAAAATATATATAGTTTTTAGTTTTTGATCTGTCAAGATTTTATTTTGATTTGTAAAAAATAGTATAAATATAATATTCCATTAACAAACGGGCTCAAATCAATTTGTATTATACAGTCCACTTAGATAGATTACAATACTATTGTATATTATTGTATACTACGATAGTATACTATCGTATAATCTTGTGTACTATTGTATACTGTTGTATACTATTGTATATACTATTGCATACTATTGTATACTTTTGCATACTTTTGTATTCTTTTGTATACTATCGCATACTATTGTACACTACTCTATACGACTATGGCATACTGTGAAAGAAAACAATGAAATAAAAGCACACCATGTCTGCAATCGCCATAATTAAAATATTCATAAACTAGGTTAACTAAATTCAAAATCACTTCATCCATATTGTATTTGAATACTTCATTATTTGATGCTGCGCATGAATTTAAAGTTCTTCCAACTAAGCCGAACGAATAATGTTAACAATGCTCTAACAAAGGTAAATTTGTCGTGTTAAATACGTGTGAAGAGGAAAGTTTTAAAGTCGTTAGCCAACACAACGGTATTTAAAAATTTAAATTTCAACTTGAAGTTCGCGTACGCTTTTACCTTTGACAATGAGACATTTACATTCTTCAACGCGACGCTACGCCCAACTTCCATCTTGACTGTTTTAATATTTATCGAGTTGAAAATTCTATTTCTTAATACCGCGCCGCATCCAATAGATCCATCTCGGATTTGTTTAGCTCCTTTTGTATATTGAATCGAATTATTGTATACTTGTTTGGTTTTATAAATATGCTTAGTGATTTCTACCCGGAATATTGATAAGGGTTTGTTAAAAATTATACACATTTTGATCTCAAAGTGTTAAATTTTTGTTATTTTTAGTCCTATTTTCATGATTTTTTAGCAAACTGTACAGGGTGGGTCAAATTCGACGCTTTTAAATGGAAACAATTTTTCTATAGGAGATAGACGAAAACTAATATCGGTGTCTGGAGCTCAATTTTCATCAAAAACATGATGGTGAAAACCGCACATCAATATCTGTTACCGTTTCGGAGTTACAAGTTTTTCAAAAATGTGCATTTTTAACAAATCGCTGTAACTTTTTTGCTATGGAAAATTTTGTATTTCTATGAAAACATTTCCAAAGCACCTTTTTACGTAGAATTTAATGGTTTAAGTATACTTTTATTAAATTAATAATTTAAGAGTTATCAACAGAAAATTGATTTTTTATTTGGGACAACCTCTATATTTTTAATTAACTGAAAATAATTTAAAATTACCTTTCCAAAAATATAGCACACTTGATATTTTATTATAATCCCCTTCAAAATACAGAATTTTTAAAAAGTTCGCCACTTTTAACTAGTAGGCTTTGGGCCCCTTATCGATGATATGCCTTTAATGGAACTCGAAAACATATTTTTCCAGCAAGACGACGCACCGCCTCTGAACGCTGAATTTTTGCAGCCAATTTCAAGAATAATTGAATAGCCAACCAAGATTTCAGCCGTTGGCCGTCGAGGCCGCCTGACTTAGTGTCCATGGATCTAATCCTATGGATATATTTGCGGAAGAATAAAGGTTCCTTATTCTTCCGTATAATCTAGACAAGAATTAGAAATACTTAGCAGTTATGAGAGGGTATCTTTCACCCCCACTGAGTTAATGAATTCCGCGAGAAAAGTTCAAAAACTGCCCCGTCTGTCCTTAACAGAAGACGGTTGATATGTCGAACACCTGTAGCAAAATTTCATGTCTTGGTTTGCGATTTATTTTTAATGTTATTAGATATAGTTTAAATGTGTTGATGTTGGTTAAATATATTTTAAATTGTTATAAAATTCTGCATCTCTCACAGCAAATATTATTTTCGTTTTAATTGATGCTCACAGCTAGAATTTTTTTACATTACGGTGCCGTTCAAAGCCTACTTATTTAAAGCGGGCGAATTTTTATATACTCTATATCTCGAAGAAGAATAGAACAAAATATCAAGTGTGTTATATTTTTGGAAAGGTAATTTTAAATTCTTTTCAATAAATTACAAATATACAGGGTGTCCCATATAAAAAAACAAATTTTCTGTTGATAATTCTTAAATTATTAATTTTAAAAAAATTATACTTAAACCATTAAATTCTACGTAAAAAGGTGTTTTGGAAATATTTTCATAAAAATACAAAATTTTCCATAGCAAAAAAGTTACAGCAATTTGTTAAAAATGCATATTTTTGAAAAACACACCGTAACTCCGAAACGGTAACAGATATCGATATGCGGTTTTCACCATCATGTTTTTGACAAAAATTGAGCTCCAGACACCTATATTAGTTTTTGTCTATCTCCTATAGAAAAGGGTGTTTCCATTTAAAAGCGTCGAATTTGACCCACCCTGTACAGGGTCCGACAATAGTGCGTCAGGCATCTGTAGCTCCTAGAGAGAAAAAAATTGAGAATTTTGTTTAAGTGCAAACCTAAAGTATGTACCAGGATGTACTTCCGGAAAATATTTTAACTTCTATAGGGTGGCTCAAAAAAGTATGAGTGGATCTGGATGATTTTTTTTAATGGAACACCCTGTATATTATTGCATTTTTGGCTTCATTTCAAATCATTTTACATAATCCTTAATAGGAGTAAATATATATCGATACTTTTAGAGATATTAAAAAATAAATCAAAAATATATAATTTTCAACCCTTCTTAAAAAAATACAAGAATTCTGAAATCAAAACTATATTAGATATTTACTTTAGATGATCTGTTCGTACTTTGCTATAAATATGGTAATCGTATATCATACAGGATGTTCAATATTTTACGCCAAATTTTCAAAAATATAAAATAAATTTTATTATTTTTTTTAAATGGAACACCCTGTATATTATTTTTTTATTTGATGAAGAATTATTTTTTTTTGTATATCCGGATACACACAGTATTATTTCATATGACGCTTTCAATGGTAAAATACGAGAGAAAAATCATTTGGTGGCATTGATAAAAATTTACTGTGGAAAATGCCATATGAAATACAAAACCAGGAATATCTGCGAAACTGTTAAAAATTTTGAAATACTCTAAATGCAGAAAATGTTCATTGTTTAATACTCCATCTATTAAAAAAATAATATACAGTGTGTTCCATTTAAAAAAACAAAGAAAAATTATTTTTATTTTAGAAAGTTTGGCGTAGAATTTTGAACATCCTGTATGATTTACGATTTCCATATTAATAGCAAAGTAAGTACAGACCATCTAAAGTAAATGTTTTAATAATAAATAATATAGTTTTGATTTCAGGACAATTCTTGTATATTAATATTTTTTTTAAGAAAGGCTGAACAATATATAATTTTTGTTTATTTATTAATATCTCTGAAATTATCGAAATATATTTGCTCATACCTCAGGATTATGTAAACTGATCTGAAATGAAGCCAAAAATGCAATAATATACAGGGTGTTCCATTTAAAAAAAATCATCCCGATCACACTTTTTTGAGCCATCCTATAAAAGTTAAAATATTTTGCTGAAATACATCCTAGTACATACTTTAGATATGCACTTAAACAAAATTCCCAAGTTTTTTATTCTAGGAGCTACAGATGCCCGACGCACTACTGCCGGACCCTGTATATTTTTATTGAATTAATATCTCTGAAATTATCGAAATATATCGCTCCTACCTTAGGATTATGTAAAATGATCTGAAAGGAAGCCAAAAATGCAATAATATACAGGGTGTTCTATATAAAAAATTCATCCCGATCCACTCACACTTTTTTGAGGCATCCTATAAAAGTTAAAATATTTTCCTCAAATACTACATCCTAGTACATACTTTAGGTTTGCACTTAAACAAAATTCCCAACTTTTTTATTCGAGGAGCTACAGATGCACGTCGCACTATTGCCGAACTCTGAAATTGTCATAGAATATTAAAATCCATTGTCAAATGCAATTGGAATAATTTAGACAAATAAAACCAACAATGGAATAAAAAATAAAATGGCTTAAACCGTCTAATTGAAAAGTGTGCCTAGAGAAAACAACTGCCCGCCCTCGAATCTATTTTCCACAGCCTGCGCTGCGAGCCAATCGATATCAGTGAAACTTGAAAAGGCGAAGAAAAGGGTCGCAAATTTATCAACAATGGCCTCTTAGCGCTGACGTTTGTCGCACATTAATTTTTCCGAATATTACGTCAAGTGGGTGCTCGAAAAGTGAAGCAGCCAGCAGGCGCCCGGGAAAATTGTAACAAATGACCCCCGCCGGCAAAGAAACAGCTGCAGAGTTTTAAGTTTGATACGAGGTGGAACCTCCGCTATACCGAGTTAAGTTCCCAAGTTAGTCGGGCAATATAATAAGATTTAGAACGGCGGAAAGTTTTCCTTTAAAAACCGCCTGGAAATAATCATCTATTAGTAAGGTTTCACGTAGTCGCGTACCTTTTTTCGTCTGTAAGAGTCACCTGAAATATGACTTGAAAGTTCGAATGCAATTTGGTGAGGTATAAATTCTAGTTTAATTTTAGAGAAAAAGTAAATTTAACAAATTTTCATCCTAAACCAGTAATGACCAAGTATTTGTTTCCAGTAATGATCAACATGGCCAAAATTATTGCATATAACGATATTTTTATTTTATTTTGGACCTAATATGATTCTTTTTATATTTTTGCTTACTACACGACTATATATATATATATATATATATATATATATATATATATATATATATATATATATATATATATATATATATATATA
The DNA here is from genome assembly GCF_002938485.1 of Sitophilus oryzae. Lineage (NCBI taxonomy): Eukaryota > Metazoa > Arthropoda > Insecta > Coleoptera > Curculionidae > Sitophilus > Sitophilus oryzae. The sequence continues at coordinate 1,183,520 of NW_022147296.1, forward strand.
TATATATATATACTCCAGGGTTGTCGCAACTAACGTCGCATCCCCACGCCTAACCGCCACCTGTTACGATCAAGAACATCTTCCTCTTCCAAGTTACGGTCCTCCATTGCCCTTCTGATGGCCTCATTCCAGGATCTTCTAGGCCGTCCTCTTTTCCTTTTTCCAGGAGGTGACCAGCTGTAGATACGGTAGGGCCATCTTTGGTGTTCCATGCGTAGCAAGTGTCCAAACCACTTAAGGCCCCTCTGTTCGACTCTATCCACTATTGTCTGTGTGGCATCCATTTTGGCTCTGATTACCACGTTCCTAACTCTGTCAAGTTTAGATACTCTCGCACTGCGTCTCAAATAGTCCATTTCGAGTGCATTCAAAGCTCACTTTTGTTCAGCTTTTAAGGTCCAAACTTCACACCCATAAATTACTACGGACTCCACTAGGGCTCTTCCAATATGTACTTTTGTGCTTGGTCTTATGTTTTTGTCCCACCAGATGCCATTCAGTGCTCCTATAATTTTCCGCCCTTGTTCTATTGTAGCAGATACTTCTGTTGTGTCCAGTCCCTTTCTGGTTATACGTGCTCCCAAATATTTAAACTATTCAACCTGTTGCATTGTCAGTAATGTCAGTAATGCTTTGCATTGTCAGTAATAAAAATGTCAAATTTATCATCTGAATTGGTCACTAGGTATTCCTTTTTATCAATGTTCACAGTAAGGCCCCATTCCGTGTATGCCGAACTTAACCTGCTCATCATGAATTCAAGGTTGTAAGCATCTTCAGCTATGACCACCTGATCATCGGCAAAATTCAATGTAACCAAACAGTCATCTCCTACAGGGACGCCCATTCCCCCACACCCTCTTCTTCCAGTCCCTAAGAACCACTTCCAAATACAGATTAAATAAAAGAGGCGACAGAGGACATCCCTATCGAAGGCCTTTAGTTGTAAAAATTACAGACAGTTTATTACCGCTCTTACCACGAGCTGTGTTGTTGTTGTACAGCACCTTACTTAAATTTATGAGACATTCATCCACATCAAGTTGTTCCAATATGTACCATAGTTTAACTCTGGGGATGGAGTCGTAAGCTTTTTGAAAGTCTACAAAACTAGATGTGCATCTTCTTCACGTGAATTCCGTTTTTCTATCAGTTGTTGGATTTCTATCAGGACTATCAGGAGTAAAATAGATTATCTATACATGAACGCCCTGTAGTAAAGCCACTCTGCCCTTCACTGATTTTGTTGTAAGTAGATATTTCTAACTTATTCCTAATTATTTTTGTAAAAAGTCTGCTGAAAGTGCAATTCACACTAAGACCTCTGTAGTTATTCGGGTCTTTTCTGTTCCCTTTTTTATATATAGAAGTGATATAGGCTAACTTCCATTCATTAGGTATTTTATTCCGATCTACACACATCTGCATTAAGTTTGTTATTTCTGTTATAAGATATTCTCCGCCATATTTTAGCATTTCAGCCATAATACCACCCGGTCCTGGAGCTCTACCGTTTTTCATAGACACCAAGGCTTGTTTAACTTCCTAAATCGATATGTTTGTTCTAGGTTCTGTAATAGTGACGGCTTCATTGTTTTGCAAAAACTGTCGACGCTGTTCTATTAATAGGTTTTCATAATGTTTCCTCCAATCACTTAAAGATATAGTTCCCGTCCATCGTTCACGCATATTTGTTTTCATCCCCTTCAGAGTTCTCCATGCTTCCGTAGATCGTGATCCCCAATGTAAGTTTCAATATCATTGCATTTTCTTTCCCACATACTATTCTTTTCTTCAGTTACTTGTTGTCGAACTTACTTTTCTAACTTCTTATATGCTAGCCAATTTTCATCTGTTGGATTTCCTAACCAGTTATTATAATTATTATTATAATTTACTACACGACTAACTAATATAAAATTAAAAGTCTAAGTGCAACTAGACTGTTATTATAATTTTATTTCATAATAAGTGAAAATCAACAAAAACAAATTTCACTTTAAACAGAAAATATTGAAAACAATTTTAATTATGTCTCACAACTAATAGTCTGTATTGCCTCCTCGAGCCTCAATGCAAGCTGTGAGACGACGTGGCATGCTCTCAGTCCAGAAGATGTTGAGGAATGGCTTCCCATGTTTCGCGCACAGCAATTTTCAATTCATTTAAGGTACGGGGGGATCATTCCTTTTTGCAATATGGTGTTTTAGCATGTCCCAAGCATGCTCGATCATATTCATATCTGGAGACATCGGTGGCCACTACAGTTTTCTTATACCCTCTTCGAAATCGACAAAATATCAAGATACAACTTTTAATCTGCATTAAGCGGCCTACGCGATTTTGCTAACAAGATTAAGAAAGTCAGTAGCGCACGTGTGTTTTTACGACCCTGGTGAATATGTCAACTTTTTGGCATTAAATATGTCATACTTATAGTAGGTTAGGTTAGGTTAGGTTGCTGGGCTTTGGGATCATATTTGATGCCTCACTCAGAGGCCTTGGGCCCATTGCGATGCCCCTGTATTGTTTTACCAAACCTTCCTCTCATTCTTTCTCTGCGTTAAAGCACTTCCAGCTCTTTGCAAAGTTCCCGATGTCGCTGATGTTGGCTTCTGCTGCTTCCTCTAGTCCCTCTAAAAAACCTTGCCCTAAAGTTTTAAAGCGTCGGTATTCCAGTGCCGGGCAGTGGCACAGCAGGTGCTCTATGGTTTCTTCTTCCTCTCCGCATTCTCTGCAGTAGTCGTCGTCGGAAACTTTCCATCTTACGAGGGGTGCCCCCGTGGGACAGTTGCCAGTGACGACACCTATAATTATGCGTACTAGGTCCTTAACTTATAGTAACTTTTACCCTGAACATTTTATTCAAATGGCTAAAAAAAATATAATAAATCGAAAAAACAATGAAGGCTCATGTAGCTACGAAACAAAGCAGAATCCGACTTATGTTGATATAAGAAATAAATTTTATTTGTACGTTAGGAATCTCCCCAGCTAGAAAAAAACTTGTGCCATAGTTTTTTGAACTTCCGGTATAAAACTTGGATATCGGACTTTTGGACATAATAAAAGCAACGTTGGAAAGTTAAAAAACATCAACATCGGCGTCATCTCTTGTAAAATAAATTATTTTGGGCCAAGTTAAAAGGGCGCCAACGCTTCCAAATAATAAATCACCTCTTAGAAATCACCTACAAGCAAATTTGCTTTTAAGGAATTGACGACTCGCTCGCAGAAATACAAAGGATTCGCGGTTGACTGCGCCACCTACTGAATATGGATTAGAAAATAAATCAGGTCCGTTCGCCGATAGAAAATAAAGAGTCGCTTGCTACCGTGCCCTTCGGCGGATCGTCATTCAATCGGCTCTTTAAGGCCGACCCTTTTCCGGTTTTTGTTGACATCAGGGCTGTTATTTTGTTTTAAGTAGATGTTTAGTAGGGTAGCGTAACTGGTTACGGTGCCGAAAATTGTTTTCCTATAACCTATTATACGGTTTGGTTGCGAGTTAAATCCTTATAGTATAAGATCCAGCTGCAGGATTACTACGCTCTTCATATTTATAATTAAAATATAATTTTTATCTATATTTATGAATAGGAGAACATATATCAAAAAGTTGCCGCATATAGGGGTTGCCACGTTTCAAAGTTTCGCCTAGTACCTACTTAAAACTTACGAAATTTGCAAGTGCAAACCTACTGTGTGACCAACGGATCTGAAGATAAGGGCATCGGCAGGGGAACGCAGTTGTAACCAAAACATGCCCGATTTCATTCATAAAATAGCCATGGGCTCTAATAGTATAGTCATCGCATAATATAGTCATGTTGTTTTATGAAAATAATGTGTATCATGAATATAATATTCAGATTATTATTTTTTTTCAAAAAACTTTATGCTATAGTTCTACTTTAAATGAATTTACATTTTGATTAGTGATTTCCCAAATATAGTTAGATTTGTTAGTGTAGTATTTTAATAACTCCTTAAGCGTTTCAATGCCAAAAAGAAAATTCAATTCTTCCTGCAATTATTGCAAAAGCTTTCTAATTGTGGGGAAGACTTTGAATTCGAGATAAAATCTATTTATCAAATTCCTGACCACTTGGAAATCACAGTCATTAGTAGTTTCTTTCCAGGGCTGGATAACATTTTATTAGGGTTAGTTTCCAGACTTTTTTATCTTATGTGTGATTTGTGTGAGGCAATCATGTTCGATGAATAGGCGGCCATGCGCGGCGATGCCGGCTTGTCGATGATATCCTTGGAAAATCTTCACATTTCATAATAAGCAGATTATACAGAATGAAAGAAATAAGTTATTAAATAAAACAGATCGAACAATATGAACTACGTTAAAATTCCTTAGTAATATAGGTAACAATATATGCTGAACACATTATATATAATAAAAATATATTAAATTTATAATTCATGTCTGGCAATTTTGCAATTTTATAGATAAACGTGGCAATATCGAGTTTTTTTCTCGAATTCCTTCCGTAGCTTCAGATCGGCTGGTCAAACAGTAAAGTATGTATTAGGAAGTATTTCAGGAAAATATTTACACTTAACAGTTTACTTGTATACTTAGTACATATATTATATCGTTCATGCCAACTAAACTTTCAGTCACGGGATTAAGCTTGGCCAGCACAGCGTTGTCTACTTTTACATATTTTTTTCAAAATATTTTAGGAAACAAACATAAAATAATTATAAATATATAAACAGTTAGTATTTACATCAACAAAACTCACCTGAATAACAGCACTTAAGGGACATAAAAGGCCATTAGAACCATTCCCGTTCAAACTATTCTAATAAGGTTGCGATGAGTCTTTTACATTGGCTATTAAGCTATCTTGTACACTTCGCACTAAAATAGGTTCTTGCTAGTACCAAAAAAAACTGGATGTCCCGGTTCCTTAGAGGCATGGTACCGAAATTGCCGGTTCCGAAAAATATCTCCGGTTCCGGAAACACTATAACGTACCATAACCGTGAATCGCCCTATACAGGGTGAGTCTTAAATAAGTGCAAATATATTTTTTCTCTTTTGAAACTTCTGTAATGTTTATTTGCAATTATTGAAGTATGTTATTTTATTATTTAGTACAATTTGTTGTTCAATGTATTAGTTATCCAATGAAAATCACCTAACCACTATATTACTACAAAACAAACACATTAATGTTAAAATTAATTAATTGTTTTAAATTAAAAGAAAAAGTTATAGAATATAATATACATATATTTTTTCCGCATTTCTTCCCATCAGAAGATTTTCAGGTACAGAAGAATTGTTACCTACATGAAATGTGAAAATATTCTGTTTTCAAGCAAATTTTTACTCGATGATCAATTTTTTTATTTTATTTTATTGTGAACTCATATTTTCCTAAATATACTTGTTTTCACCTAAAACTTCCCAATATGGCGGTCTTCAGTATGGGAGGCTTAAAAAACGAAAATCCATAGACTGGAATCGACTGTAGTTCAAATCGTTCAAATTGATAATCTGTGATAAATCTAATTGAACTCTGACACTTGGTTGACTGACGTTTACGGTTCCTTTTTCTAAATATTTTCATTATTTTTTGAGTTTTTATTCACAAATTCTACTTGATTTTGTTCTTTTATTTAACCTTCAGCCTGCAGTACTAATTATATACTTATAAATAGTCTTTTCACCGATCAAGAACTGAGGAATAGGCTGGAAGATATTAAAAAAATGTGTAAAATGCTTAAAACGTATTAGAAAACATTGACTCGTTCACAAATTCGTGAAAATAAATTAGTCCAGATGTTTGTAAAAAGGTCTCTAATTATTTTGAGAAGAGAAGAATCAGTAATTTTCAGGTTTGTAATATGTATATGATAATAAATAGATTAAAACTTATATTAATTTCAGGAAACAGCGCGGGCATTATAGATTGTTGTAAATTAGTTTTAAAATATAAAGAAGGTTTAAAACAGGTTTAAAAGTTGAGTTAGTAGAGAAGACCTAAATAAGGTAATGTTGGTAATGGGACCAAAGATCAAATAACACTTGAAATATTTAATATGTACAATTGTAAGTAGTTTTTATGAATCTGTTTGATATCTATTGCATTGTTTTTATATTTCTTGAAATATATATTTTTTTACTTTACACAAACAATAATAAAAAATACAATTACTTACTAAAAACACTTAAGGTTTGTAATAGATGTATTTAGAATATCAAACACCAAACCAAACCAAAAATTATGTTTTGTTCTACTGTTATTCCTCACATTTGAAAGGAAAGTAATTTCACAAATAAGCAGAAGGATATGATATAGTACACTCTATATTAATAATTCTTTTTTATCCTATACTTGTTAGTTGACGCATCACTAGGTATAAAATTTAGTACTGATTCCAAACCTATAGCTGTGGTTGTGACATATTCTGATGTGTTTCTGGCAATTTAAAATGAGTTAATATTTCAACAAACATTTCTGGCTTTCCTGACAGGAGTGTGAACACAAATTTAATAAAGGCATACTGTGGATAATGTTCTGATTATTACAGTTTGCATGGATGACTGGATGACTGTGTTTGTATATTGTTATTTTTAATAAAGTATATTTAATGAGTTTTTCAGTATTTCTTTTTCCCTCTGAGGATTGTGTTCTAATCTTTATATATAATTTTTCATAAATTATATCTACAAAATTTATACATTATAACTTTTTGCTAAAGACTTTGTAGTTGATACAGTTTAACAGTATATAAAAGAACTATTTTAATAAGATGTTTGAAAATATATAGCTGTTTTTGCACACATCAATTCAATTTGTGATTAACTGTACTGAAATAAAAACAAATTAAGAGAAATGGGGTGATCTATCAACTAGAACATGAAACGCATCATCCTATTTCCAAGTCTTCTATTAATTTCACTTATTAAAGAACTATAATTATTCAATAATCTTGATAATTCTAAGAACTCTCAGATATCGTCAAAACATGAAAACAAAAATTCACTTCCTATAGTTCTTACGTCCCTTTAACTGAAATATAAGAAACAGGGGAGTTAATATTCTAACTGAGGAAGTTTATAAAATACCTTTAAGTAAAATCTCTTCGGATCTGCGGTAAAATACCATTATTCCTATTAAATAACTTCAATAATCTATGTTTTTATTTATGATTTATGACAACCACCTAATAACCTAACTTTAACGTCAACTTGACAATCCTGAAAAATGTTATTGTTAACCAAAGAGTAAATAAATTTCTGAATTCGCTAACGCCAACTTATTTTTCATTAAAAAAAATTACAAATTTTCGTAACTAGGTCGGCCACATTGAGGAACTATTAAAAAAATTGTACTATACATCTCTGTGAAACTATGGCGAGTGCCACGACTATACTTTGCCTAGTTATAGACCACGGCTATACAGCTACGTCAGTGGTCACGGGACGCGAGCACAAGGTCACATAAAGTGGCAGACAAAAAACAAAGGGTTTGACAAGGAGTAAAGCTACTAGTTTCCTTATACTATTATTATATTATGCATAAAATAAAGTTCAAAAATAAATATATAGGGGGTGTTCTATTTATAGAATGCAATTGCCAGAAAATGAAAAACAATTTAAAAATATAAAAAAACCATTCATGTTTATATATACATTTGATCCTAGCATACTTTTAACGAACACAGTTGCGTTAAAAAACCGTATCAATGAAACAGGTATCAATGAAAGTTAAGACGCTTTGGAGTTGTAAATTTTCGCCAACGAGTTGCACTCATTATTTTCATTTAAGCCGACATAAATAGAAATTGCTATTTTTAGGTTTGCTATTCATATTTGGCAAATATTTTGGAATTAATTTAACAAGTTTAGTAAACAATTTTAATTTAAATGCAAAAAAAATAATGAAAATCTATACTTAATATATAAAATCCTTAAGTGACTCACTGATTAATCACGATCCTGCTCAAACCACTCAACGTAAGAAGCTCAATTTTGGCATACAGGTTGATTCTAGGGTATAGAGGTTCGATAAGAAGGGATTTTTCGAAATTCCAGTTCCAAGGGGGTGAAACCACCCCTCAAATATTACAATATTTTTTATTTTAAAAATGGTCCAGTTTCCGAAAAAACGGTTAAACACGTATATTTTGTTTTTTTACATATTTTAAGATTTTTAAAAAATGTGTGGGGTGTAGAGGTTCGATAAGGAGGGGTTTCTCGAATCTTAAATTCCAAGAGGGTGAAAATGCCCCTCAAATATTACAATATTTGTTATTTAAAAAACGGTTAGTCTTTCGGGAAAACGCTTGGATACGCATAATTTATTTTGTTTTTTACATATTTTGACATGTTTTAAAAAATCATACAGGGTGTTCCAAAATGTTGGGTAATTGATTAATTCTGCTTAAACTGCTTGGCGTAAAAAGTTTATTTTTGGCCGAGGGGCAAACCGCTGGTGGTATTTATTGTACAAGCACTTGGTAATACTGGTATTTTTTTGGTACTAATTTGGTATTTTTGGTACTAATTTGGTATTTTTGGTACTAATTTGGTATTATTTGGTAATAAACTGGTTTTATTTGGTATTAAACTGGTATTAAACAAGTATTTTGTTGGACATCTGGCAACGCTGGATTAGACGCACGTGGCGACGACGACCGGGAAGCTGATTGCATCATTTCTAGCCCATTTGCATCTAAAGCTAATACTGAAAAATATCTATATTTCTAGCCCCAAGTAAATCTAAAGCTAATACTGAAAAATGTCTGTAATCTAAAGGTGCTTTGACAAAATCGTTTAGTTCTGGAAGTCTTTCAGAAGATACCACTCTACATGTTTTGGAAACTGATTATACCCAAGAAAATAATATAGTTTCTAAAATATTAAAGCAACGGTTAAACTCAAAAATTGGTGATGAACTCTGGAGCACTCTAAACTGCAACAGTCTGTTTAATAACATTATTTTTAGCACATCAATTTTACTTCCCAGTTCTACTGCAAACTCCGAGGCAAACTCGATTTCGGGATCGACTTTAATATGCAAAATAATCTGCTTAAAAAACAAAAAAAATGCGCAAAAACACAATAACAACAGATAAATTATTTATAACAAAAATTAGTAATAATCGCAGTGTTAAATCCGAGGTTAAATCAGAGGTAAGCAATAATTATTCAAATACCTCTGAGGTACAACCAAAAATAACTTAATTTCTAAAAAAGCCTTCTACCGAGCTCTCTACGGAAAATACCGAGGAAATTACAGAGGCATGCAAACCCTCATGTAGCAAAATTGTACCCCCTAATCTAATATGCGAAGCTCCTTGTAATCAAAGAAATCCTAATGTAAAAATACTAGACTGCGTAATTATCCCCCCAACTAAACGAGCCTCGGAACTACCCTTATCGGCCGCCACTTTAGCCATACCATCCACAAGCAATAATAATTATCTCCCCGATGTTACCCCTTTACTACCATTATCAGCTGCCGCTTCAACCTTACCGTCAACAAGGAATAAGTCAATTTGGAAGTCTACAAAATACAGCGGCTCGCAAAGGAATAAAAGAAAAATTGAAAAGTTTCAGTATAATCAACCTCTTATAACCAACTTTACTTCGATATTAGAGAAAACAAATTCTACTCTTAATAGGGTTCCCAACTTGAGCATCGGCGATTCCGGGACAATTATTTATAAGTTTTTAAATAATTGAAACAAAACATTAAATATTAGAAATTCAAATATATTATATGTAAATGTGATTTTTTTGGTCCCGGCTAAGGCAAAATTTTCGCCGGGACAGACTTTCTGATTCCTGGTTAATCCCGGTCAAACCGGGACGGTTGGGAACCCTAACTCTTAAGGAAAATGGAGAAATATCGAAAGCTCTTAAGGAAACGATGATGATTTGTCTAAATGAACCCGAGAATGAACCTGATGAGAATAAGCTAGAATCGAGGCCAGAATCAATGCCAGCAAACACATTTTTAAACATGTTGCTTAAGACAGACTTTGGTAATAATTTGGTACTTTTGGTTCTAATTTGGTATTTTTTGGAAATAATTTGGTATTTTTGGTGCTTTTTCCCAAAATTGGTATTTATTGTACATCATTTTTGGCAGCGGTTTGCCCCTCGTTTTTGGCAAACGGATTTTTCGAAAGTCAAATTCCAACGAGATCAAACTACCCCTCAAATATTACAAAGTATTTATATTAGATATAATAATACCGCCATATTGTTTTTTCTCATGCTGACATAAATGTGAGAAAATTTTATCCAGTTTGTATGTTAATGGAAATTCTTGATTTGCTTTTTATCATTACCATTACAAATGATTAATTCCAGGCGAACGAAGTCGCGGATAAACGCTAGTTTTACATATAATAATAACATAGATAACTTTTTTTTGAAAAGAAAGAATAAAAAGACTTTACTTCTAGTCTAAAACTAAGGAGTTTTTCAGTTAAACGGGAAAATATACCTACATTTCCACTTTTCTTTCTACGTCGTAAAAAGCAGAATTTCAATTATTATTTGCACTTATAAAAACCTAAAACTTTATTCGGCCGTAATTCCGAGTAAACCCCTAGCTTCCATAAATTAAATTATAAGGCTATTAAATGAAATTTAATCGTTCCTTACTTAGAATTAACTCCCTTTCAACAACGAGTCAATTATTTTTCATTTTCCGTTTTCGTATGGCATTATTGTAAGGAAAACGGTAAATTACAAAGGCTTACTAAAAGGATCGCATGCAATTAATCTATGTCATTTGTTCTTTCAAAGTTCCCTTTTTAGTCTCTTCTACGAATCGCGACTGCCTCCATTTCCAATGCAGAGTCGGAACCCTCTGGATTTGCTTTTGATTTCAAATTAAATTATTGCCTCGCTCGCCTGTAATTGATTCACAATAATTGTATTAAGTTACTGGTGGTGTTTGATCTTTTTAAATGGAGAAAAAAAATTGTTGTTTTTCGCAATTTTATAAAAGGTAAATTTAAAGAAGCTATTTTCATATCAATCGACATTAAAAATAGGTAAAAAAGTTCGAATAATTGTATGTCCTAAAATGCTTAGTTTTGGAGATATAGGATGTAGAAGTTTCATTTTTATTTAGATTTTTTTTCAAATAATTTATGAAGTAGCGTCAATATTTGGATGAATTTGGTGTCTGAGAATTTTTTGACATGACAAATTCGGTTTTTGATGTCAATATGACTGCTGTTTGTAGGGGGCGCCACCTACATTTGTTTTAACTGTTTTGAAGAGTAATAACTTTTCGTCCTAAAACTACTGACTGATCTGCGTGATATTTTACGTAAGAAATGTCTCTTGATAAAAATCGCTATGAGCAACCGTTCTCAAGACATTTAGAATATAAATAGTCAATACATGTCATTATTGACAAAAAATTAATCACGTTGAGTTTATAGATAGTTAGTTATATATGACTGATAAATTTGGGAAATTTTTATATTTTTAAATTAATCATAAATTTTTCTGCGAAAAAATGATGATAAAACAGTTTCTCTTGAACTTTTAGCACAAAAACATTTCATATTTGTGGTTTTGTGGTCTACTAACTATTTAGTCAACATGTTTAATTATTTATGTCAATTATGACAGGTGTCAAGACTTAAATAGGTGTCAACATGGGTTTAAATTTTAAATAATAGTAAATATAATATAATTCTAATAAAACAATTTGATATAGGCCCAAGAGATCGGTTACCCGCATGACATCGACTCAGATATGTTTTTAAATAATATTAAAAAATTTAACAATTAAAATACAACAATCTCGGGTTGATAATCAAGCGCAGGTTACCGAAGTTCCCATAGCCGGGTGAATGTAATTAGATGAAAACATATTGAATGACGTAACCGGCGCAGCGATGACCACGAGGGATAGAAAATATAAAACGGTATGCTGAAGAGAGTTCGGGGGGAGTTAGTTGGTTGGTCAGTTGCAGTCCAATGTTGAGTTAGTCGGTTAGTTAGTTGGCCAGTCAGTGAGTCGAGGTTAGTCAGTCGGTTGGTTGTGAGTGAACCAGTAGAAAACAGCGAAGACGTTGAAGATGTTCCTGTAAGTACTTCTTTGAATATATTGTAAAGTCTTGGCGTTTCCTGAAATCTTTCCAAATTTATTATCTACACTTATTTGTTATGTATGTAGTTGTATATTTAATAAATGCATATTTTTTCTAATGGTTGTTTTGATTAAAAGAGAGAACCTGGTATAGCAACCCTAACGAACAACCCCCAGCTAGGTCGCGACACAGGTATTGATAATTTCGATTCCAAATATCTCGAGAACCATTACTCGTAGCCATTTTTACAATTGCGATTACGATTGCGATTTTAAAGATTTGTTTTACTTAACTTTACTTTACTTTACTTTTTCGTATCCGGATTATATTATAGTTTATTAACCCAGTAATGGACTACATCCAATGCTTCCCGTTTAGCCAGCCATAGGTTATCGAGGGTATATCTGTGGGGGCACGCAGGACATTGAAGAAGATGTTCCATGTCCTGAAAGGCGCCGCAGTCACATTTGTCGTCATTTCTGTATGTTCATGAGCTTTTCTGCGTAAATCGGGGCTTGTAAAACCTGCGGCCTTGTAAAGGTTTTCTAAGGGGGTGGGTTTCATACAACCTGTCACTATTCTGCATGTTTCATTCAGACAGATGGTCACCTTGCATGGACAGATCTACACCACACTGGGCAGGCATATTCTGCAGTTGAAAAACACAGAGCCTGAGCAGAAGTTCTGACCACGATAGGTTTGGCTCCCCATTTACTATTGGTCAGCTTCCTTATAAGGGAATTTCGTGCCTCTACTTTTTTGCGTATTTTTTATTATTTTGTGGAATCAGCTTTGAATCGACGGTCTTCTCTATTCTGTAGAGGATTAGTCTTTCGTAGAGCTTAAACAGATGGCAAAGGAGGGATATGGGTCGGTAGCTTTTCGGAGACTCTGGATCTATTCCAGGTTTAAGGACAGCTACTACTTTTGACTTCCGCCACAGTTTTGGAATTTGAAAGGTTTCGCGACATACGTTGAAAAGTTTAAGTATCCATTCTTTGGTTCCAGGACCGAAATTTTTGATCTGTTCCACGCACATATCGTCAATCCCAGCGGCTTTTCCATTCTTCATGGTATTTATACCATTGTTCAACTCTTTCATCGTAAATGATTTCTGAAAGTTGGTGTTTTCAGTTGGTATAAGGCGTTTGATTTTGGTTTTCTGGCGTTTGCAGTTGAATTTGCCATTTAGAAGGAGTTGGTTGGCCACTTGATTGGGTGTTACATTGGCCTTGGTTACAGGGGCCTTGCTTAGTTTTGGGTCACCATCCAGTTTCTTGATTAGATTCCAAGCTATTTTACTACTATGAGACATGTCCATTCTATCTAGGGTTTCTATCCATTTCTTCTCATGTGCCTCGCTGAGAGCTGTCATTATAGCTCAGTGATGGTTTGATCGCTGAATGGATCTTCCGCAAACAATTGTTCGTTCCGCTCCAGGGTGTCCTTTGAGGCATTCGAGAGCCCTGGAATGTAATGTTGTCTGCAGCCCCTAGGAATATATCTTCTGGATATCTTTCGCAGGGACTCAACAAAGATGTGGTAGTTGCTTGGTGTTGGGGCCAAATTGGCTATTTTCTCATCCAGCACTTGGGAGTATTCTGGCCACCTAGCTTTTTTAAAGTTGAATCTCCTACGGAAAGGTATTTTGGTTGTTTTGATTGTAGAGTAGACTTGGATTCCGATAGGTCGGTGTTGTGTCTTTGGAATTGCATTATATACATTTATGCAGCAGGTGTCATGGATATTCCTACTGACAAAGAAATTATCGGGGTTATAACCTCGCTTCCAAATTTTGCTGTTGAAAGAGCAAGGGAGCTTGGGATCGTGGAGAAGTGAGAGGCTCGTAGCCTCAGCCCATTGCTCCAGCAATTGACCATTGGAGTCTGTTTCGCCATATCCCTAGGTGGTGCTGTGACAGTTAAAATCGCCGACACCAAATTGAGTCTTTTGGTTGTTAAAGTTTCCTGGCATTGACAGGTCTAGGTTTTGACCAGGGGGTTTATATACCGAGCTTATTATGAATGATCCGCTCTCGATAGTTAACACTTCAATGTCGTGGGTTATTTTCTTACTCGTGGATGAGAGCAGCATGTCGGGTCTGGTAAATATGCGCTCCCGTACCTTCTGTGAGGTGCTTCTATAGCCATTCTTTTAATATTGGGTCTGTTTGCTGTTTCATCTCTATGCGTTTCCTGCAGGCATAGTACGTCCCACTTTTCTGATTGGCATAGTTGCGATAGAATCTTCTTTATTCTTGGTGATTCCCTCAATGTTCAGGCTAACGATCGTCAAAGTTGACTCTGAAAAGGGCCAGTTTTTGTTTTTGGCTTTTGATTGCATTGGTTTCCGATGGTGGAAGGTTTGGCCGTTGTCCACTTAGACAACGTTTCCGGGGAGCGCCGGCATTTTAGTTTTCTTTATTTAACATATGTGTAAAATGCACGCGTGGAGCCACCTTCCTTGCTCCTCGTTTTACTTAAAAAAAATCGTAAATGTATATTTTTTACTCAGTAGTTTTATACGCAGGTACAGACGAAAAGTTATTACTCTTCAATCGAATTAAAAATATGTAGGTGACGCCCTCTACAAGTAGGAGTCATATTGACTTAAAAATCAAATCTCTCATGTCAAAAAACTCCCAGAGACCAATTTTTATCTAAATATTGACGTTACTTATTATTATTTGAAAAAAAAATCGAAATCGAAAACTTCTACACCCTGTATCTCCGAAAGTAAGCATTTTAGGATATATATTTATACAAACTTTTTTACTTATTTTTATCTGCACAATATGCTGCCGAAGTTTCCAAAATACAGATCGGACCACCCTGTATAACATTCTCGTGTCAAGGTTGTTGTTACCATACTCCACCGAAGCGGTTTCACCAATATTGTTGAAATTTTATATATATATTCAGTAGGTATGAAGGGCAACGGCCCAGCTACGTCGAAACACCGGTTTCCATTAGAACACCGAAGTTAAGCGACGGAAGGCGATGCTAGTGGATGGACGGGTGACCGGTTCGAAACTTTGCATCGTGCTGTTGTCCAAGGGAAAAGTGTAAAATCTATTGATACACACTGCTCATTCACGCCGGTTCAAGGCCGAATGAGATCGGATATCTCGTGAGTAAGAGTTAATTTAGACACTTCTTAAGTCGGTAGGCCATTGACTATGATATGGCCGAGGACCGCGGTTCGGATTCCGCGTAAACAAAGTAGGTCCCGTCCAGTTTAGCCATTGCAACAGAAAGGAGACGTTAACTTGAACCTCACAGTAGGTATGAAAATAGGTTGTTATCTATTTTTTATACCCTTTATTGATAAGTTTTTTTTTATTTTTAGAACAATTTTTTTTTATTTTTATTTTTTATGTTTTGTCATTAAAAATACATAAAATTCTAAATTTTCACCCTTCTATCATCAACCCCTATTTTTTAATAGCCATATTAGTAATTCAAAAATGTTCAACCCCGTAAATAAAAATGACTGTTGACATTGACTCACACATTTTGAGTGAGTTAAGAGCTTCTTAACTCACGCATTTTCATTACCGCACTCCTTGTTTAGATTACTACCAAAGAGAAAAAAATATTTTGTAAAACATATATTATTTTTATATATAATTTATATTGCCCTAAATTGGAAAAATATATTATGAGTTCCTTTTCATTTCCATAATTGTGTACTTTTTTTTCGGTGCACCATTTTTCATACTTAGAGTATGTCGAGGAGTATGCATATTTATACTTCTGTTTCGATCTTGCTGGAAGCAATCCAGAAATGGCCCTGAATGCCTCTTCTTCAATGTCAGATGGAATACTTTCCGAATCGCTCATTTTTTAAACTAGTGACCTCAATATTATTTACTGTCATATTGACATTGCCATGCATGGTGTTATTTGAACAAAGGTATTAAGGTAATTGATTTTTACGATAGGTATATAGTCAAGTACAATAGTTTTAAAATTCATTTTGTGTTTTTATAGTTAGACGTAGATAAAATATTGTACAATACACGCGAGTTAACTCCATTAAGATACTTGTGTGGTTACACAACTTTGAATAATATATATAATATATCTGTAATGCTGTTAACTCACTTATATCGTAAATATCTATTGTTTGGCAAAACAACGTTTCCCCCAGCTAGTAATAATATATTTTTTTTGCTATAAAAAATGACAACGTATACTTAATAGTATTAATTAATAACACCATTTATACTCCAGTCTACATAAATGCCGTCCCAAACTGACTAATTTTCAGTATCATAGTTAATATAACACAACACGACGGTCATAGCTGACGTCTTTAGAGTATACAATGTGTACAGTAGGAACAGCACAAAACATTTGAAGTTTGTTAATACTTAATGACTGGATTAAATCTATTCTAAACTCTGTTTTGCTTTATGCGCCTCTCGAGAGCAACTTGATTATTCCTCACCACCAAGAAGTTTATTGCTTTAGTGCCGTTTTAGTTCCACTGGGCCCGAGAAGCCTTGTTTAGTTTTCGCTTACCTTGGGCGAATACCTTGTATAAAATAAAATATTAACAATTTGTATAATAGTTGTGTCGTTGTTCTTCAACAACCTTAAAAACATGTAAAATAATACACTTTTAGTGTGTAATTTTATAGTTTGGGAAATTTGGTGGGGCCCATTTAAATTAGGTTAAAGATATGATTGAAAAATAAGTCGTAAAATAAGTGAGCTTGAATAAATCGATTTGGTGTCGAATCAAAATAATTCACTTAAATTTTTAGCTCTTTAACTCAAACGGTTTGCGAGATTTTCCAAAAAAAACTGTTTTTTCAATTTTATTTTTATTTTTATAGTAAAATTAAAAATTAATTAATGATGATTTTTTTTTAATTTTTAGAAGTCTGAGACATGGAAAAATAATATGATCATAATTCTTAAACGAAAAGCCGATTTTTAGCGGAGGAAAGAAAATTAAAATCTTCATTTTTTTAACCTTTGTGAAATATGTCACTCACTAAAAATTGTCAGAAAATGTCTTTTATACACTTTTACACTCAGGAATTTTTTAGAATTTTTTGAAGTGGTGGAACAATATGAAAAAAATTAAAAACTCAGTTTTTTCTAAAAATCTTCTCGGACTCATTTTTTTATAATAATCTTTATGTTTATTTCTGGCAAGGATGTGGGTATTTTTAACGGAAAAATATTTTCTAAGGCACTTTTTTAAACTAAACAAAAATATGAGTTAGTTAAAACAGAAGATTTTTGACAAAAAATGAGTTTTTATTTTTTTTTCATATTGTTCCACCACTTCAAAAAATTCTAAAAAATTCCTGAATGTAAAGAAGTAAAAAAGACATTTTCTGACAATTTTTAGTAAGTGACATATTTCACAAAGGTTAACAAAATGAAAATTTTTATTTTCTTTCCTCCGCTAAAAATCGGCTTTTCGTTTAAGAATCATGATAATATAATTTTTTCATGTCTAAGAATTAGAAAAAAAATCATCATTAATTAATTTTGAATTTTCCTATAAAAATATAAATAAAATTGAAAAAACAGTTTTTTTGGAAAATCTCGAAAACCGTTTGAGTTAAAGAGCTAAAGATTTAGGTGAATTATTTTGATTCGACACCAAATCAATCCCCTGAGTGCGGGTTAAAAAAGCTGCGGAGGCAGATTTCCTATATTAATCCGGCTATACCCTTTTGAACCTAACCAACAAATTCAATTACAACTCCAATGACTAAAGAATACAAGGACATGTAACGGCCATATACGGGCTGCAGCAAAATTTGTGACCTTTAGACGCCATTTTTTTGGACATAACGAATGAATCGTCAGCTGTTCGTCAGCGAAAATTTTAGCGATTTTTAATAGTTGGTTGTGTGTAGTGAACTTTGTATAAACTTTATTACAATGGTAATTTGTTCAGCTTTCAAGTGTAAAAGGCGCAATGATAAGAAAGATCCAGGAGTTACGTTTTATAGCGAAATAAACAGTCCACTAAACATTTTTTGCGTTTTTTTTTTTATTGAATTCGATAATTATTTTTCTGATATTATATATACTTGATATGTGCTATACGTCGATACTAGTTTTGTACCTTTTGTTAAAATTTTAATACGTTTTTCGTAATTAATTAGTATGTTACCATAGGACACACTAGAGGCATAGTGAAAATATTTTCCAAAAATATAAATATCGCTTCAAGCGGCTATGTTAAGAAAAATATGTGCCACGGCACTGTTTGGAAGAATGGTTACAGTTTGGTCTCGGTTGCTATTTGTCCTTCTATTCTTTAGTCATTGTACAATTTGTATATATTTATAGTAGTTTACACTAATTTTGTTAAGTTATACGAATATTCTCGTTGATTATTTCCCTCATCGTGAAATGGACCAATCATCTAATCTAATTTTTCGAATAAATTTTGTTTAGATAAGTGGTTAAATCCCAAGACCAGTTTAACCGCGATTATTTTTTCGGCTTCCTTTTGGGTTTTCTTTTTGTCGTTTATCACTAATTCTGAGAGATTTTGGCAACAGTTCATTTAAAAACATTGATTTACAACTCATATATGTATGACCTAATAACGATTTTAATCGGTGAACACCCCTTATTCGATATTGTTTTGAACAAATAAGTGGAAAAAAATAGGTCAGAGTTTGATATGTTGACATGCGAAACGGTCTTCGAAGCATTGTTGGGATGCGTAACCAAGGTAGCAGAAGCACAAACATTACTTACGAGATGTCATTTTGAAACGTCTTTAAATTTTATTTACCGCTGTAGTGAAAATGAATTCACGGTTTAGTAATATTTCCGGAGACAATAACGATTTGGCAATTCAAAAAAGTAAAATTCGCTTCATTCTAAGTCATTCAGGAAATAATCTAGCCGTATATCACTCAACCTATAAATTTAATTGATTAAACTACCCAAATAATTTTTTGCATGATTTTGCTTTTTTGAAAATAGTTTCATGCACTATAATTTTAGAATAAAAACCCTCGACCACTTCGCGGTCTCGGGTTTTTATTAAATTACTAGCGTGTACCAGCGACTTCGTTCGCGTCTTTGAATAAGAAGACTAAGGTAGGAGCATAATGCTATCCATGTATTCATGCATGGTGGGCGGAAAATCCTTGACAGTTCTGTTTGACGATTCATTTGACACATTTGAATTTGATTTGAAATTTTGTGGATTTGTCAGTCTTTACGGAGCTTATTTTATGTTATTTAATATTTATTCTACTACTGATAGTTGTATAAAGGTAGTAAATCTAGATGGAAATTGTGGCAGCCCTTAAATTAACAGTGACACTATCGCAATTTAACGAAAAAGACTCTAAAATAGTTGGTTGTGTAGCGTACGGTAGATCTCGGCAAAAATTGAGTGAAATAATGGAACAACTTTTCGCTAGTAAGTGACTATATAATATACATACGTGTAGTAAACCGATCATTTATGAAATTCACTTAAATTAACTAAATTATATATTTTTCTTGCATTTTTAGCTTTTATTTATTGCTTGTCAAAGATTAGATGTCAAAGAATTTAGATACGTTAATTTGACTTACATGCTTCAGTAGCGTATCGGATGTTTGTGTTAATAAATACTTATTATAACTTATCTATTTTTATTAGAATTATATATTTTATAACAATTTTAATAACTACCAACATTTATTCACAACGTAAAATAAAAGAACACATTATTGAGTCTACCCCACGTCTACCCTACATCATAGTTTTACATTTTTTAAATAAAATTAGAACGACACTGATAAACCGGAATTTAAGTCGGCCATATTTGAGGCCCATCGCGGTGTACCTAAGATTTTTGATATGCTCCTTCCTTAGTCTTCTTATTCAAAGGTTCGCGTCGAATTAATCATTTGTAATGGTGATGATAAAGCAAAGCAAGAATTTCTATTAACATACAAACTGGATAAAATTTTTTCACATTTATGTCAGAATGAGAAAAAACAATATGGCGATATTATTATATAACTTGGTAATATTTGAGGGGTAGTTAGACGAGATGTTGACTTTCGAAAAATCCGTTTGCCAAAAACAAGCTTTTTACGTCAATCAGTTTAAGCAGAATCGTGATTAAGAAATTACCCAACTTTTTGGAACACTCTGTATGATTTTTAAAAAATTTTAAAATACATATGTAAAAAAAAAACAAATAAATTATGCTTGTCCAAGCGTTTTACCGAAAGACTAACCGTTTTTTAAATAACAAATATTGTAATATTTGAGGGGCGTTTTCACCCTCTTGGAGTTTGAGATTCGAAAAACCCCTCTTTATCGAACCTCTACACCCCACAGTCAATCCGTTTGCCAAAAATCAGCTTTAAACGTCAAGCAGTTTAAGCAGAATTGTGATTACTCAATGGTCATATTTTATGAAACACCCTGTATAAATTTATAAAAAAATCTTAAAATATGTAAAACAACAAAATAAAATATACGTGTTTATGAGTTTTTCCGAAAAACTCACCGGTTTTTAAATAAAAAATATTTTAATATTTGAGGGATAGTTTCACCCCCTTAGAATTCGAGTTTCGAAAAATCCCTTCTTATCGAACCTCTCACCCTAAAGTCAATCTGTTTTCCAAAAATCAGCTTTTTACGTCAAGCGCTTTAAGCAGGATCGTGATTAATCAATGACCAGATTTACTTGACCGTTTTTTAAATAAAAAATATTGTAATATTTGAGGGGTGGTTTCACCCTCTTGGAACTGGAATTTCGAAAAATCCCTTCTTATCGAACCTCTACACCCTAGAATCAACCTGTATGCCAAAATTGAGCTTCTTACGGTGAGTGGTTTGAGCAGGATCGTGATTAATGAGTATGTCAATCACTTAAGGATTTTATATATTAGTATAGATTGTGCATTCAACTATTTTCCATGCGAAATCACGCGCAAAATATATTTGAATAGTTTATTCGATTAAATTTATAGGTCTTGTGATATAATATATGATTATTGGTTTGAAATAAATATGATGTCCTCCAATGAAAATGCGAGTTGCTTAACTATAATAATTCTAATTCTGAACTAGCAAATGAGCTAAATAGAGTAAAAAAGTTTCACTTTTTACTTATTTTACCACAACCGAGACCAAAAAATTCCGTATTTAACAAATATTTACCAGGAACTATCCTCACCGTAGTTTACCAAGCCTGTTAACCTAGATAACTAACAGGATTCAACGTAAATAATACGATTAACTAGTATACAATCTCTTTTAAAAAAAAACTTTAACAAAATTTACTACTTGCGTGAAAGCTTCTACTGCGAATCTTTTCTCCTATATTTTTATTATATTCCTTAACGTCACTGCCATGGTAAGTAATGCCATATTTTCTTTTTTACAGGTTGGAAAGCTACATAAGAAGTTTTATGACATAAAACATTTTTTAATATAACAAGATTTTTTCATCTTGGCAACACTGAAACCAAGCTGGAAACAATATATTTATGTGTCGTAAACTGAGAATTTTGAAAAGTTGATTAGATTAAACGTTTTATTTTGTTAGCTTTAGGGAATGCGCTTGTATAACTAGACGTATACCATTTTTTACAATATATTTTAATAAAATATAATTGAATATAAAAAGCGTCATTTCACAATAACCTTGCTTGAGATATAAAGTTTTAAGAATATTTTCATTCAATTTTTTGTCACCTTGGGATATCAAGCATAAGTCAATTTACCTGGTATACAGTGGCGGCTTAAACATGAGGTCAAATGGTCAATGCCCTCCCCCCAAATCTCCCAACATAAAATACCATACAAAAGCTTCCGGATATCAGGCAAAGACATCAAAAGTATTTACAAAACTGGAAATAGAACGCTTTAAAGTTGTCTTTATCGTTCGAGTATTTGGGGCATGTAGGAGGGAAGAAATCACGTTTTTGACCGTAGATGCCATTAAAGAATGTAGTGTGAAGATTCCGAATACAAAAACTCATTTTCCAAGAGTGTTTACGATTACTGAGGAACTAATAGATGGTATCAATTTCTTACATGTATTTCGTAAGTACGCAAAACTTCGACCACTCAACATGACCCATCAGCGATTTTTCTTGACGTATCGAAAAAATCAATGCTGTACCCTGCCAGTTGGAATCAATACAATTGGGGGTATGCCAAAAAAGATAGCGGAATTTCTTGGACTCTCCAACGCCATTGAATATACTGGTCATTGTTTCCGGCGCAGCTCTGCAACAATGCTGGCAGATTCAGGAGCGGACATAATAGATTTAAAGCGACATGGAGGTTGGCGATCAAGCTCGGTTGCTGAAGGTTACATTGGAAATTCAATTGAACCGAAAACCGAAATAGGAAAAATAATCATGGGACAGAAAGATACGCCAAATAATAAATTAAAAACAGTTCACGTAGAAGCAGAAGCTACCAGCATTGCCAGTACAAGAAATTTACTCCATCCGATTCCTACAACTTGTATTTCTCTTAGAGACGAAAAGTTGGATGACTCTTATATTCACTTTAATAATTTAAATAATAGTACCTTTAAGATTTATAATAAACTAGCGTGTACCAGCGACTTCGTTCGCGTAGAATTAATCATTTGTAATGGTGATGATAAAGCAAAGCAAGAATTTCCATTAACATACAAACTGGATAAAATTTTCTCACATTTATGTCAGCATGAGAAAAAACAATATGGCGATATTATTATATAACTTGGTAATATTTGAGGGGTAGTAGTAATCTCGTGGGAATTTGACTTTCGAAAAATCCGTTTGCCAAAAATAAGCTTTTTTACGTCAAGCAGTTTAAGCAGAATCGTGGTTAAGAAATTACCCAACTTTTTGGAACACCCTGTATGATTTTTTAAAAAATTTGTAAAAAAACAAATAAATTATACTTGTCCAAGCGTTTTCCCGAAATCGTTTTTTAAATAACAAAAAATTGTAATATTTGAGGGGTGTTTTCACCCTCTTGGAATTTGAGATTCGAGAAACCCCTCCTTATCGAACCTCTACACCCCACAGTCAATCCGTTTGCCAAAAATCAGCTTTAAACGTCAAGCAGTTTAAGCAGAATCGTGATTACTCAGTGGTCATACTTTATGAAACACCCAGTATAAATTTATAAAAAATCTTAAAATTATGTAAAACAACAAAATAAAATATACGTGTTTAAGAGTTTTTCCGGAAAACTCACCGGTTTTTAAATAAAAAATATTTTAATATTTGAGGGATAGTTTCACCCCCTTAGAATTCGAATTTCGAAAAATCCCTTCTTATCGAACCTCTACACCCTAAAGTCAATCCGTTTTCCAAAAATCAGCTTTTTACGTCAAGCGCTTTAAGCAGGATCGTGATTAATCAATGACCAGATTTTTCGAAACACCCTGTATACATTTTTAAAAAATCTTAAAATATGTAAAAAAGAACAAAATAAAATATGCGTGCTTAAGCGTTTTTTTCGGAAACTTGACCGTTTTTTAAATAAAAAATATTGTAATATTTGAGGGGTGGTTTCACCCTCTTGGAACTGGAATTTCGAAAAATCCCTTCTTATCGAACCTCTACACCCTAGAATCAACCTGTATGCCAAAATCGAGCTTCTTATGTTGAGTGGTTTGAGCAGGGCCGTGATTAATCAGTATGTCAGTCACTTAAGGATTTTATATATTGGTATAGATAAATATTTTCATTGTTTCTAACGTTTTATTTTTTACTTTTAAACAAGTGCCACTTATAGATACTAGTGCCTAAAAAAATGTCATTTCGAATCTCAAATAAATATCAAAAACTGTCGAAAAATTCATCAAATAATGTGTAAAATGTTTTACTTAGTAACATTTCTTTGAGTTTAGTTCTAAACATATCAATCTGAATTTTGCCCTGATCTAAAAGATCTATACTTCAAAAAACTTTTCTAAAAAAATCTTTTAAGAAAATAAAAGTGGGGTTTTAATAAAACCATAAATTAATTCCTTTAATAAACGTTTTCGCTTTTTTAACGAACAACTCTGACGGTTTTCAAAGTAGTTTGATAGTGCGCCCAACTAGTTCAACGAGGTTTTGTTTATCTTAGAAACTCGGCCCCGAACAAACAAGCGAGCGCAAAATTACTCTGTTTCTATGCCCTATCACACTTTAACTTTGCAAGAAACTTTTATGTTCTCCAGAGCGGTGGCGCGCTGGTCGCATTTTAAGCACATTCCGCTCGTGGTGGAACAATTTCCAAGTAAACGACAGTCAGTTCTCGAACCAAGTTTTTTTCAAATCCTTCGTTTTTTTTATTCTTTTTGAAATAGATTTTGGTTACAGCTGAGGATTTATTATCGTACAATTTGAAGAATATTACACATAAATAAACAAAATACAAGAAGCAAAAAATTAAGGCCTAAAAACCCCTACATATATGCTTATTCTCTGCATTAAGTTCATCAGACTGAAGGGAACAGCCACTCGACGACCAGTTGCGGAGATTTATCTCCATCATCAGGCCGACTTTGCTGTAACCATAAAATAATAAATACAAGAATAAGTGTCAAGTCAATGTTAAATTATGGAAACAGCGTGGCTGCCTGGGTAACTAATTTTCAGATATGACGGCAGGAACATTTGACATGACATAGACATGACAATTAGTAGTGGGAACTATCGAATGAATACTATCGAAACATTCGATAGTTGCAATTCATTCGAATAATTCGATAGCTAGTAAAAAACATTCGTTGAAAACTATTCGAATAAAAATTATCGAATAAATGCGTCATCTGCCTTAAAATATTGTATTCTAGTAATTCGGCAGCAAAAACCATTCATTTATAAAATTCATTCATTTATGAAATTAATTTATTCGTCAGGATCGATTATAATAAAATATTAACTGAATTTTAGTTGTCGCCCGGCGACGTAGGTTTCTTTCCGAGAAACCCGATAGCGGTCGGTGGCAATGCTATGAAAGAAGCCGGCATCTTTGATTTTTTGCGGAGTCAGATAAAAATAAAGACACATTATTTTTTTTATTGAGGTGCTAGTATTTACACAGAAAATACATTATGAAGGGCGCTGTTGCCATATTTTGGTATTAGTTGATATTAGCAAAAAATATTATTGTTTGCCTTTAGTTAGTTAGGGATAGTATGTCTATATATTCTGCATTTTTTTATTAATATTCTGTTGTTACACTGCAATAATACTTGTTATTTTGGATGTAGGAAAATTATTTTTAATGTTTTTAAGCAAAGACTGGTTTAATAAATAATAATAACAGTAATAATTTGTTATACCTATTAACAACAAAATTTCAAATCATTTAATATAAACATTTTTTTAAGTAGTAGCAAAATATAAACAACAAATTAGATGTCAAAATTATTTATATTAGGTCCTATTTAAAAATAATATAGTCTCTAAATTTTTTGGCAACGTTGGTTTATTAAAGAATAATAATTACAGAACTAATTTGTTATATTAACAACAAATTTTAAAATCATGAAATATAAACATTTATTAATTTTCTAAGCATGCAGTGTAATGGAAGCAAAATATAAATAAAAAATTAGAAATCAAAATTATTTATATTAGGTGCTTTATACCGTATGATCGAATAAAAACGGCGTCAGTGATGGCTATGAAATGAAGATCGCTGTCATTTTAAATGTAAAAGTGAGTTCGATAAACCCCCCCCCCATTCATTTACTTGACCACATTACTTAAATATGATTATTAAGTTCAACTAATTCATATTATTAAAACATCTAAAATACAAATATGTATTTTTAAAATTAATTGTAAGTTCATCTCATCTCTCTTAAAAATTGCTACTTCTCAAAATTTCCCATTAAAAAATAGACCATATACCATATAAAATTAAATAATTGAAAGATCGGACTACGGAAAACCACACAAATTTTTGAAAAAAATTTGACCACCTGCACATACACGCAATCGTCAATAAATAAAATTAAAAAAAAACTACTATTTTAGTATTTTAAATATTTTAATGAACGCAAAAATAGCACAGTATTTATACGGCAAAGTTATAAAAATTTGGAAGAACTAATAATGCACTGACGCACACAAAAATCAAACAAATACTAAATTTCATTTATCAAAAGCATTCGATAGTCGTGGCTCAACGATAATCATTTAGCCGCACGGCGAGGTTGTCACATATGCTTTAGTATACAAATGAATGAATGATTTTATTCGAATAAAACCATTCGATGGTTGAAATCATTCATTCAGTAACCATTCGATAGTCTAATTCATTCGATAGTTCCCATCGCTAATGACAATTTCAATTTTATGAAATTTATTTCCGTTTCCGGTTTTTAATGGCGGGCTGTTCAGGAGGTTTAAATGAGGGTTAATATACTTTTTACTCTTTCTAGTAGTAAATAATACAACAAAATTACTCAATAATATTTATTTGGAATTTAGAACAATGTAAATATGCAAATCAACACAATTAAAGAGCTATAAACACATAAACTACTGTATCAATATTAAATATTTAAATAACATCAGAGATGCTGTGTTAAAGTGAATTAGTAAAGTAAGAGTGCACTGACTTACAGAAACCTGAAGATAAATAAATGTTTTCACAGCTTCACGGGCGTAAAACTAACTAACTGGTAGCAGGAAAAAGACAACAAGAACCCACTCAAAACCTGGAATCAAAAAAAAATGTCAAAAACATAAATATAGATACATAAGACTTTTGTGAATTAAATCAAACAGGACTTGAATGAAAATAAAATGAATAAAAAATATGATACATATACATCTAATACCTCATTTGTATTTTAAAAATAATCTACATACATAGATTTATTGCATTATTGCTATGAAAATACATAATAGGTACCTATGTGATATGTAATTCTGTTCTCATTTCTGTTCATCTTGTAGATAATTAATGTAGGCTAATAATAGTTCAATAATCATAATTTACCTAGTATAACTTGCTTTCAATTGGTCAAAATCACCGATCAATCTTTAAAGTAGAGATACGGAAAAATCCCTGGCAAAGAATATCCCAAGATCCTTGGGTCTAAAGCTAAAAAAATATAAAGTCCAAATCATATTTTTAATCATATCCTAATTTTTTCAAATGGAACGAGGGTGGTTCATCAGCATATTTGGAAAAAGAATTTTATTATGAATAATTTGGTACCACACACTTGGTATTTCGGGACAAATTGTCGTTATGAACCGCATATTACAATTTCAAATAAACCATATGAGCAAATGTCAAAAATTGACATATGATATGTCATTCTATTCAGAGTGTCATTTTCTATCGAATGAAGTAAAAAAAAGAGAAAAATTTCGAGAGTGCCATTTAAAAATCAAAAGTTGTAGTCATTTCTGGTATAACAGGCAGTGACCGAAAACAATAATTGAATACGCCATTCAATTTGTGTCATATACTAACATACCAAATATCGTTTTTATGTCTGAAAAAATAAAAAAAGTTAGAGGTGAGCCTCTTTTAAAACGCACCCGGTATATACAGGGTGTCCCAGAAATAACTGCAAATATTTTAAAGGGTGGTAGGTCTCGATAAAAGAAACATATTTTCTCTTTATCGAGTTATTTTACTTTGAAAATTTCCAAAAAAAATGATTTTTTGCTAAAATTTTGAGAACCACTGGATCTTTTCTGGATTTTCTTTCTTGTAAATTTAATTTAATACTTATGTTTTCATATTATCAAGAAATTATGTTTTTTAACTAAAAACTAAAAAAAATTCCAAAAAAATTTTCAAAAAATTTCGAATTTTCAAAATGTTTTTTTCGCGAAAAAAATCTCATAGGCGTGTTTCTGGGATTGAACTATACGACCAGTTAAAATATTTGCACTTATTTCTGGGACACCCTGTATATGGAAATGAACAAACAAACACACTATGCTTTATTGTGCAAAAAGCCAAAACAGCTTCATCGACAAAGCACTCACAAAACAAACAAAAGCACAAAAAAATATACAAACAACAAAAAATACAGAATACAAATCATACAATTCAAAAACATTAAGTCATTAAAATTACAAATAGACCATACATGGATAATTGCAGAACAGTAAGCAGTATATAGATATAATTTTAAGAGTTATAAAATATTAAACACTTGACCTTTGATCAGTGTGTGAGATGATAAAAATTTTATAATTCAAAATTATTCATGATTCAACATCAACAAAAATGATTTCAGAGCTTTGCGAAATGCGGGAAAGAATGAAAGCGACTTAATATTCAAAATCAGATAATTGTACATTTTTTTGGCATCGTACAGTATTGAACCTTTAGCTAGTTCTGAGCTCGGGGTTGACAAATAAAGATCGTGCTCCTAAGTCGATAGTTATGAGATGGCCTTTCGGGAATAAGATCTGTGCATGCGTATTAAGCAAACGGATTCAAAAATGAATAAAGAAGGAAAAGTCAGTATTTTGAAATTTTTAAAGAAATTCTGGCAGTGAGTTCTACAAAGTATAAAGTATTGGATATTTAACTCTATAGTTTGTTATGTTTCATGTTTAATCTTATACAGGGTGGCCCATTGAAAACGTTCCGCAAGGCATAATGGCCAGGATATTTTTTTTTTCAAAAAAATCAAAAACACGTCAATTTTGTTTGTGAGGGGGACAACTTTTGCCCCAAAAATGATTGCAAAATCTTCAACCCTCTAAGCTGGCATCCCCCAACTTTTTTCAAATGGGAAGGGGGGTCAAGTGGCGCCGCAATGGAAAGAGCTTTTTATTCTCTATATTTCCCCGCTTCGTTTTTGTTTTCATTTAGAAAATATGAAGGATTGAAATTTGAAAAGTTTATTTAAACATTTATCAGAGTAAATTATAAAGATAAATTCCTTCGACCAATTTGCTGTTTTTTCTTATTATTTTTAGATGTTTACGCATTTTTTCACTTGTCACAAGGTTGATGATCAGGTGCGGTAGTTGCTAGATAGCTGTTCTGTGACTTGTGCGTTGAAGTTCTTCTCAATAGGTCTGTTCCCAGAAGAATTCCTGACTAGTCATTACGTTTCTCATTGGTTAAAATGCATAGAAACCTGATTGTTAGTCTGGTTTCTACACATTTCAACCGATAAGAAACGCGCTGACTAGTCAGGGATTCTTCTGGGAACAGAGCCAATATCGTTAAACTGACTAACTAACCTAACCTAATCTAACCTACAATAGAATTTCCAAAAATACCAGCCCACGTTCAATTTCTGAGGGTTTTGTGGTGCACCTCGTGAAAAACCCTGAGGTTGTCCTCAGCCCAGTACCGACAGTTGTGCCGATTAACTACACCGTTCAAAAAGAAAGTACACTCATCCGAAAAACACACATTAAATAGGAAATTATTATCATTCGCCACTCGTTTCACTCATAGTTTCACAAAATTGCAAGCAACAATCAAAATCGTCTGCGTTGAGTTCTTGTACCAACTGAATTTTGTACGGGTGGAACTTGTGTTTTTTTTAATATCCATGGACGCTTGTACGATTCACGCCGGTCTCATTGGCTAATTTTCTTGTACTTGTACTCAGCGTAC
Organism: Sitophilus oryzae; assembly: GCF_002938485.1. NCBI lineage: Eukaryota > Metazoa > Arthropoda > Insecta > Coleoptera > Curculionidae > Sitophilus > Sitophilus oryzae. The sequence goes on from NW_022147296.1 coordinate 1,213,178, forward strand.
TATCCATGGCAACTTGGCCCAATACGAATACCTCTGTAGCTTCATTTACTACAGGCTTTGCCTCTTTTTATTCATAACGGAACCAGTTTCGCGAAATTTTGCTACTAACTCGCGAACAATTTTGCCATAAAGGTGTTTGTCAGGATAGCGTTCGTTGAATATGTGCGCAACCTGATACATTCATTATTATTAAAATAAAGTTCGATTATTTCCACTTTTTCTGCAAGTGAATACACCATAATTGTTAAGAAGTTTAACGATATTGAGAAGAACTTCAATGCACAAGTCACAGAACAGCTATCTAGCAAATCGTTCAACCTTGCGGCAAGTGAAAAAATGCGTAAACATCTAGAAATAATAAGAAAAAACCTCAAAATGGTCGAAATAATTTATCCTTATCGTGTACTCTGATAAATGTTTAAATAAACTTTTCAAATTTCAATCCTTCATATTTTCTCAATGACTCGACCGATTTTCAAAAGCGAAGCGGGAAAGTATAGAGAATAGAAAGCCCTTTTCATTGCGGTACCACTTGACCCCCCTTCCCCTTTTAAAAAAGTTGGGGGATTACACCCCCGCTTAGAGGGTTGAAGATTTTGCAATCATTTTTGGGGCAAAAGTTGCCCCCCTCACAAACAAAATTGACGTGTTTTTGGATTTTTTGAAAAAAAATATACCTTGGCCGTTATGCCTTGCGGAACGTTTTCGATGAGCCACCCTGTATATACAATCTCTTAGAAATGATACTAGTCAAATCATAACAAGAAATAAATTTTTGAAGAAAATGACTCCTTCAAAAAAAAACTGAATATGTAATATTTACATCGTTAGTTAAAACCTAAATTAAAAAAGATTCTTTTTCCCATTCAGAACATTTATCTTTAAACTAACAAAATAATTTCTTTTTCGCAAAATGCTTAATGAAAAGTTATATTTTTTGGTCTAGTTCTGGGCCATTTAGTGGATTTTAAATAGTACACATTGTGGCGCAGGCAACTGCATATTAAAATGGTAAATCGTGGGTAATTAGAAGCTTAGCGTAGCGCCTTTTTTCTACCTATATAATAAGGATTGCGTTTTTTTTGCTTCCATTAATGTAACGTTTGCAGTAAGCTTTCGTCGCAAACTTTGAATATACGTGTTCTATTAAAAGTTTTCAGCTTTTCATTCTTTCGAATATATTTTTTCTGTATTTACTTTACATTAATCAACTACTATTTTTCCCTTTTGTATAATGGAACAGATGGAAACTTTCAATTTTAATACAATTGCTTAAAAATCCTCAAAATCGGCCCGCTGCGCTAGAACAAAATACATACAGGGTCGGTTTTATGTATGGAAACGGTCGATTATTAGGTAAAATATAGGAGGTACCGCAAAAAGTTAAAAACAAAAGTTATAGGATTTTTAAATATCTATTAGCGAGTAATAAATTTAAGTATACAGGGTCGTTCGTAAAGTCGTGACACATCAAATTTTCATTTTTTTAAATAGAACCCTCTGTATATTATTACATATTTCCATTCTTCCTTCAATTCTAAGCAAAAATCGAAATACACACAATGTAGCCCAAAGCAACCGTTTCCGAGTTATTGACTTTTGAAAATGTCACTTAAACAATTCGATTTAATTAATTTCGATATGTTTGGTTTGATTTAATGATGCCATTCTATCGAAACTATGATCACAGATTAGGTATCCTATAAGTATCCAGATAAAAATCTTGTCCCTAATTCGTGGTACGAAAATTGTTTTTTATGACGATGAGCAAACGAGTAAATTTTCTTCTGCGCAAAAATAAACTCCCGTTTAAACAGCGTAATAACTTGGCCGGTCACAAGGCTGGTCAGGCGCTGTGTACAATTTTAGAGGCCATTAGTGGGCGTGCTTGTGCGCAAACTAGTAATCTAACTAGTGCGCGACTCCGAAAATTGGAACCACTAAAAACAATGGTTTTGAAGATAAGTTTATAATCTGTACTATGATACTGTTGTAATGGGTTTTTAAATTCCTATTAACTACTAGTAAATTTAAGTATACAGGGTCGGTCATAAAGTTGTGACACACCAAACTTAATTTTTTTACATGAAACCCCCTGTAGATTATTGCATATTTCAATTCTTCCTTCAATTTTAAGCAATAATCGTAATACACAATGTACATAAATTGAAGAAATTAAATGTTAAACGAAATTTTTGTAATTTCCAGGCTTGATATACTCTCACTTTATACATCTATCAATGCTAACTTGAGAACTAATGTCAAATATTATTAACTATCACAGTTCCGGCAGAATGGCATCGTTAAATGAAACTGAACATATCGAAATTAATTAAATCAAATTGTTTAAGTGATATTCTCAAAAGTCAATAACTCGGAAACGGTTGGTTTAAGGTACATTGTGTGTATTTCGATTTTTGCTTATAATTGAAGGAAGAACCGAAATATGCAATAATATATAGGGTGTTCCGTTTAAAAAAATGAAACTTTGATGTACCACGCCTTTATGACCGACCCTGTATACTTAAATTTATTACCCGCTAATAGATATTTATAAACCTTATAACTTTGATATTTAAATGTTTGTCTTGTAATCGACCTTTTTCATACATAACAGTTTAATATACAGGGTCGTATATTAAACTTTAAAATACATGAAAATTTTTCGTGCCGGTGACTGATCTAAACTATAATTGCTCTAACCTAGAAAGAAAACATATTATAAGAATAAACAAAAATTATTGAGAAAAGTGATGAGTAGTAGCCATTTAATGAATGAAGCATTAATAATTCATCAAAACATCAATATTACGATACATTACTTACAATATATATTACGATCATTATTTACAAAAAAGATTAAATAGTAATTAGGAAATAAAGTATATCTTGATTAAATTGATTGATTATGAATGATTGTTTTTTAAACGCGAAAATTTAAGTATAGTTTAGTCGTATGCTTTTTATTTATGAATTTTTTCATATAAAAACAATAAATCATCAAACAATACAGTAAAATATAATTTGACAGCTACTATGACAATTTTACTTATACAGGGTGAGTCTTACATATGTGCAAATATTTTGAGGGCTGGTATAGATCTCGAAAAAAATAAATATATTTTCTCTTTATCGTTTTTCGAATAAGTCTTTGAAAATTTAAAAAAAAACAATTATTTTTCGCTTACCTTTTTGAGAAGACAAAGCCAATTTTATAAAAATAATTAGCGTGTACCCGCGACTTCGTTCACGTCGAATTAATCATTTGTAATGGTGATGATAAAGCAAAGCAAGCATTTCCGTTAACATACAAACTGGATAAAGTTTTCTCACATTTATGTCAGCATGAGAAAAAAATATGGCGACATTATTAGATAACTTGGTAATATTACCCCTCAAATATTTGAGGGGTAGTTTCATCTCGTGGGAATTTGACTTTGGAAAAATCCGTTTGTCAAAAATAAGGTTTTTACGTCAAGTAGTTTAAGCAGAATTGTGGTTAATGAATTCCCCAACATTTTGGAACACACTGAATGATTTATTAAAAATATTAGAATCGTGATTACTCAATGGTCATATTTTATGAAACACAAAATATTTTTTTGAAAAAATTTTTTTTTTATGAATAACAAAATAAAATATACGTGTTTAAGAGTTTTTCCGGAAAACTCACCGGTTTTTAAATAAAAAAATATTCTAATATTTGAGGGGTGGTTTCACCCCTTAGAATTCGAGTTTCGAAAAATCCCTTCTTATCGAACCTCTACACCCTTAAGTCAATCCGTTTTCCAAAAATAAGCTTTTTACGTCAAGCGCTTTAAGCAGAATCGTGATTAATCAATGACCAGATTTTTCGAAACACCCTGTATAGATTTTTAAAAAAAAATTTAAAATATGTAAAAAAACAAAATAAAATATACGTGTTTAAGCGTTTTTTTTTGGAAACTTGACCGTTTTTTAAATAAAACATATTGTAATATTTGAGGGGTGGTTTCCCCCCCTTGCAACTGGAATTTCGAAAAATCCCTTCTTATCGAACCTCTATACCCTCAAATCAACCTGTATGCCAAAATTGAGCTTCTTACATTGAGTGGTTTGAGCAGGATCGTGATTCAATCAGTGAGTCAGTCACTTAAGGATTTTATCTATTAGTATAGATTCGCTCTAACAGTTAGGCGTTTTTGGCCCCCTTGTTTTATATTGAATAGTTTTTGGTTGGATTTTTTAGTCGAAACGAATTAAAAGAAATTTCCTTTGTCAAACTGTTTCCCCCTAACGCTAACATCTCATTTATTTGCCCTGGTAGCGGCGCAGTGTGGTTTACAGTGGCAATTACATGCAGGAACAAGCCATTTTCTGCTGCATACATACATATACGCTCCCTGAGCTGGTATCGTAACTTGTCGAAACCGGCTGCAATTTTGAGAGCTGTTACGCGCGCAAAATCCACGTTTATTTTCCACTTGTCTAAACACATACGACCCCCGCCGCTGCCGCTGTTTCGAAAATGAAATCCGCTAGTTCAGATATGAGCCGTTGAAAACCAGAGTGGTCTAAGTAAATTTTTTTGAATTTTCTAATTTCAGTATATTACGATTCCTGATATAGTTTTCTATCTACCCACGAGGTTTTAAAAATGTTAGTCTATAAAAACTGTCATATATCTCACTCAAAATTGTAACCGTAAAAACGCAACGAGTTATATCAGAAAGCCAGATTGGTATAAGTCAGACTTATCCACATGTTATTCACTCTGGCATTTTATTAGTATATTTCTTACGTCGTAGAGCGAATAGAATAGCTACTTTACTTCAAAAAGTTGACTGGATAAGGCAGTTACTCGTCAAAATTCATTTTTCATATTAATGATAATGAAACGTTTTGCCCCGAAAAGTGTCTTCGAAATTCAATGGTTATATTTTAAAATATCTGACCCACACAAAATTTAGATAGAATTTCTATTTAGATATTGAGCAATTTGAGCATACATCCAGCTAGTAAATAAGACAGAGGCAGACCAAAAATATTCAATTACCTGTCGTTCATGAATTTTGGTTGCCTGTAATGCAAAAAAGTAAAATATCTAACGCTGTCTCAGTTTATACGGCCAGTACATCTAGGGTTTTTAAGAACCTAAAGCTATAGAAGCTATAAATATACTTTTTCTTTTTCTAAACCAGGACAAATATGACACAGAACTTTTAGAAAATAATCTGCTTTATGAAGGTCTTAATTAGGGTATTGTTGATAATTCTGATACTATCAGATATATTTCTTAAGTTGTTAATCCGTTATATTATCTTATTAACATTTGTAAGACAAAGATACAACCTTTTTAAGTATATTTTTCTATTTAGACGAAGTCTTATTTTAGATTATACAGATAGATTATTCAAGCAGAAATTTACGCTATCGAAAGATACGTACAATTTATCTTAGATAGTAACTATCGAAAATCGGAAATTGCCATCCTATCCGATAGTCAAGCAGCACTAAACGCGATCAACTCAGTAACCATCAATTCGAAGTTGGTCAAAGAATGCCTAGAGAAGCTCAACAAATTAGGTAAAGAAAATAAAGTCCTCCTACTCTGGGTGCCTGCTCACCAAGGGATAGAAGGCAATGAAAAAGCGAATGATCTAGTTAGAAAAGGAGCGAACACTCCACTAACTGGACCAGAACAGTTCTGTTTTCCAAACGGGAATCAGCTGAAAGCGGAACTGAAGAATCTGGAAGATTCCATCCGTAACTTGGAACGGGTGTTCTCCAACGATCTAAGACACTCGAAAAAGTTCCTCAGAACTTACGACCGAGGGAAATCAAAGGTTTTCCTTGATTTAAGTAAAAACAATCTTCGGAGTGTCACGGGGTTTCTAACAGGATACTGTCTCCTCAACGAACACCTCAGTAGGCTGAAGCTGAGAAACAACGGCGAATGCAGATTCTGTAGGGAAAATGGGAAACACCAGAACACCTTATCACTGAGTGCGCCGAGACGACGATCGTTCGTGCCATGAACTTTGGTACGGCTGATGTCGAGGATGGAGAGCTGGCCTCTGTGGAGCCGTTTCAGATTCTGGCTTTTGTTAAAGCCCAGAGACTGTATGATGAGTTATAACTCGTTATAACTCATGAATGATTCTCTATGAATACAACTAACTAACGCAAGCTGTTGCTAGGATATTCTATTAATTTTAATTGTGTTTTTTAAATATTGTGAAATAATTGTAAAAATGATCGTAAACTAAGTATAAAGTGTAATTGAAACCACTAATTTATTCCAGTAATTGCGAGCTTCTGAATGAAGCTTAACAGCTATTAAATTGAAGGATTTGAAGCCTAATATATTGTTTTTACAATTTTTTTTAACAGCTACAATACACAGTAACACACGGAAATAACGGTCAGCTTGAAAAAATAAGTAGAAAAACGAGGAAAACATATTGTTTTAAAATTCACAGCCACCACTTTTTTCGGAGATATTACCGCCTACAACAGGACCGAACAAAGGCTGGCAAACCAACCCGAAACAAAAATAGAGTTCGCTGTCATTAATTTATCACCTCGGACAAATATGTCGCGCGGTATGGCACCAACTATTAATCTTTGTTTTCTTCTATGGATGCTGGGAAAATATTACGAGAGGAAATTCTAGAATATTATATATATTATGAATGAAATATATCTAGCAGCGCGTCGTGTTTAATGTAATAGAATGAAAAATAGGTTCGAAGAGAAATAAAAAGGTTATTTATGATTAGCATACAGGTGAATGGTATGAATAGCTGTCAGTTTTGTAAGTTGTTTAGTATAACTGTTCGAAAATAATTGTTTCGTTGACAGAAACTAAGCGAATTTTACAACTTAAACCTGTATAATATAATTTACAGGATTTAGAATATGTTATATTATTCGCTTTACAATCATTGATTATTTGAAATACATTCAGATGCAAAATAATAATAATAATAATAGCTCCCGTATATAGCGTTTTAACGCCTTGGAAGTTAGCAAGGTACAGTTTCCTTATACTATGGTACAGCTTGCCATGCTAAAGCCGTTCGGTATACAAGGAAGGTAAAAGTTGATTCTCACTATACCTTCCATATCAGCTCCCTTCCGTTTACATAAAATATTATATCATGTAAATGAATAGGACAATGCACACTATACGTTCCGTTTCCCTTCCGTTCCATATCTTTTCCTTCCATACATTTTTTTGGCGGACGGACTGAAGCGTATCGGAAACAGCGTTGTCAAGTTCTTACATTTGTACCAGCTCTGTTAGAATTTTGCTGATATTTATTCATCCTTTCACCTCTTAATTAAATTTAGAACCTTTTTCAAAAGATAAAAATTTTTAAAATAAAACTTTCGTAATGATATAAATTGTACAATAAAAAGTATGGAACTGATACGGAACGGAAGCTTACGTATAGCGTCAATACAATAAAAATACGGAACGAATATGGAATGGATATGGAATGGAAACGGAATGTATATTGAGAATCAACCTTAATGTGGCTAGCACTACGCTCCAACCGCCTATTATTACCTCAGGATTGTGAATCCCAAGTACTTATTTAAGGCTGAGTAGACCTAGGTACCCAAACTATTTTTATTTTATTAAAAATAGTCGGCTGTTGAAATACCGGCTGTATGATTCGAACCCGCAACCTTCAGATTGGTAGACGAGAGCTGTACCTCTACGCCACCGGGTACCTTTTTTATACTTTTATACCTATTTTCATTATTTTTTTATCTAAGCAAACTGTATACCGAGCTGGCAACTGTTACTTTTGGGTCGGCATTTACATGTGTGGAAGTAAATCGCATAGGGATCTTAATAAGTCGGAGTGAGAGAAATGCGACGGTGTGCTGTTGCGGCGTTGCCGGTACGTATTTCCCTATCAAGTAAAGTAAAATCACGATCGCAAATCGCTTATATTTAAAAGACTTCTTTTCGGAAAGATAACTAGATAAAATCATTAGACATGTTTCTGAGCATCTGAAAGGGAATTATAAGGATATCGTTAAGGTGTCATTTTTTTTTATAACGAGAAAACGCCAGTAATCGTGATAATTTAAAAACTCAATTTTTTAACACATTACACGCCATAAATCAAGAACCACTTTAGCTATTGAAACTTTTTTTTTATTTTGAAGATCGGATCTTTTGCAATATGTTTACATAAGAAAAAATTCGATAAGGTTGTTTGTTTTTTCATTCTAAAATTTAAACAACCCATCCATTTACTTTTAGAGCATAGCAATTTTCAGCAATCGTGTAATTTTTTTATTGATAAAGATTTTCACACACTGTCTACGAAGAAAATACAGCAGAAATATTAAGAAAGTTTTTGAAAAAACTACAATCCATTATTTCTAATAGATTTCGAGATATAGATTTTTGAATTCAGAGTTCTAATAGCGCGAACACTGTTGAACACCAACTCAATTCCACTTATTTTTACCAAAAATGCAAGTGTTTCTAGCTTGCACTTAACATTTTTCAAGCTATAGGGAAAATTACAACGACTCGTTAATTAATAAACAAATAACGTATCACGAGACGTAATTAAATCGTGAAGCATGAAGTACACCTTTCCCTAGAACTTTACTTTTTTGAAACCCGCGCCGTCAAATATTTATCCCTTTTGAATAATTTCCTGTTCTACAAACTTTCGGCGCATATTTTAAATCTTAGGTTTTTGTAGCGCCATCTTAAGTCTTCCCTTTTTATGACCATTTTGGTGGCTCGAAGAGCTGCATCTTTTCATGATATTTTGACGGCGTAGGAAACCCCATCACCAATGAATCAAATAAAAAAATCGTCCGTTTTAAATGAAATTTGGTATGTCGATAGATTTGACCAAGTGTCACTATGACAGTTTGGTAAGTCGATGTCGTCCGATTGCAACCATATTTGGTGGGTAGGCTATGTGAGCGACGGTGTACACGATCTCACCTGCAAAGTTTTATGCGACGTTTCGTTTACATCTTCATCAGGATAGGACTAACTATTATATATTGAAGAAAAATGTGGGTCGATTTCGGCATAATTGAGGACGGGCTACAAGATGAAACCTTCGACGTTTCAAACCGATGCGTCTAAATGGACGAAATCATCAGGATTTTGCTTAATTAGGTATTTGCAACATATCTTAAATCAAGCGAAATACATCAAAATTTGTAGGGACGAACCCTCAAATAAATTTAATGATATTACAAAATCATATAAAAGACCCAGTGCCCAAAATTTAAGGTATCAAAAAGCCTTCCCAACGGTAAAATTTAAAGGGGCCGCGAAACGACCGTTCATTGGCTGTGACGTCACTTCGCATATAAACACGGCGCCGTCCTGGTTGTTAACATCGATTTGTTGTTCAGCGTGGTTTTAGCTTTGTGTAGAAGTGAAATTGCGACGAAATCTAATAATTTGTTTTATTCTGCCTAGTAAAATAGTGTTTTTAATTAGTGATGGCCGCCGAAGGATTTGTAAAAGCTTCCACAAATAATCTACCTTCTGTAGATATGTTCATGGTAATGGAATACATAAAAAAGGAAGAATGTTTTAATTCAGTTGAAATTAAAGGTGCATAAGCGGCAATGTAAGTACTCATTTATGTAAAATAGTAATTATTGCCTTTTTGTTCCTAGGTATATTATAATACCTAAAAGATTCAAAAACCGTTTGAGGTTATCTTGTTTTATTAGTCCTGCAGGTAATAGGCAGGGCTTGTAATAATTTCGTTTTATTTCCATACTAATGTAATTATTTATTATTTTTAGGGCGTCTCGTAAAGAATATGGAGACCGTGCTGTTGGATATGTTGAGCTTAAACGAGAAGGTCCATTCTGTACTGTGCAATGCAAGATTTGCCCGGAGCATAGAATCCGATCTAAAAATTATGTTGTTTGTTTGAAAGTTGATGAAGCCAACGAAACTGTTCTAAGCGACGAGTGCAAAGACTGTGCAGCAGCTGCAGGTAACTAATTTAATATACAGGCCACCATTGACATTTTTTATTTTTTTTGTTTTATTTCTCGTAGGTGGTTGTAAGCATGCTCTTGCATTTCTAATGTGGATGCATCGCCGGACAGAAGAACCTTCACCAACAGAAGTTACTTCTTATTGGAAAAAACCACGGCTATCTGGTGTAGGAACGTCACTGAAATTCACAACAGCCAGGGACTTTTCCAAGAAAACTGTCAACCCTCCAGTTTGTGATGTTCTTTCATTTCGAAACGAGCTAACTAGTCTTGGAGAAAGTTCCAAGTTGACAGGTCATCTGTTAAAATATACTTCTGAGACATATGAAGAGTCATTTGAAAAACTGTCATTATATAAGGTAATGTTGCAATTCAGAAGCAAGGGCGGTATAGAGTGTGACGATTTCATAAAATTTGCTGTGTCACAAATGAACAACTCTCTTTGTTCTGAAGCAGAAAAGAAGACGAGGGCTCAATCGGAAAACCCCTTATGGCATGAGCTTCAATTTGGACGAATCACAGCTTTTCAAAATATTTGAAGTTGCACATTGTAAAACTCCAGAGGGCACTTTAGTAGAATCAATAATAGGTGCTTACAAAGTGAGGGACAACAAATTCATGAAGAGGGGAAGACTATTAGAAAAAAAAGTGTTAAAATGTGCCGAACAAAAAGTAAATTGTAAATTTCAAGAGTGCGGTTTTTTATGCGGTTGCCTGTCCTCGGAGCCTCACCGGATGGTATCTCAAAAAATTACGTTGTGGAAATTAAGTGTCCTAGCAGTGTAAAAAATAAAAACACTTACATAAAAGACAATAATATTACAGCTACATTTAAGGGACAACTTGATTTTGACGAGCAGTTGACGAGCAGCTATAGAAAACTGGAAAAGTTTTGTATTTCCTAAGCTTTTTGTAAGTTGTCAATAAATGTTTGAAAAGTTAAATGTGTTTTAATTTACTAAAAAATGTGTTGTTTATAATCTAATTAGTTCATAATCTAATTTGCAAAAACTAATTTACTGTGTTGGGATATAATGTTTAAAATAAACCTAAATATTTTTTTATTTAAAAAAAAGTACCTATATATAAATATGTACATTTTCTATTTACACTTTAATGGTTATACTAAATTACAAAACTAAAAACTAATAGGTTAATACATATTTTCACATTTGTTTTATAATTGGGTTCTGTAAATTAATTAAAGCACATGCGATTTTAATTACTGCATCAGTCTGGGCTATTAAATTATGATTAATTACAGAATGGGGCTTTAAATACTGAAATTCTCTTATGCGTCTAATAACCCGTTCAATATGTATTCGTAGACTAGCTATCCTTTTGCTTTCCATTATTTCAGCTTAAGTGGGCTTTGTTGATGAGGAAACACTTGGAGGTCTAACCAAATTGACCTTCCGCTCATGCAGGAATTTGGCAATATCCTTAAAACCTCTGTCTGCCATTACACTTGGTTCAGCAGGTACTTGGTCCAGATACCCACATGTCTGAACCAACAATGAATCACTGATCCTTCCACCATATCCAATGGAAATAAAATTTATGAAACCGTCTGGTGTTGATGACACTAAAGTGTTGCATTTTTTATACTCTGACCAGGTAAGAGCTTGCTGTACTGGGTTTATGCTAAATAAAAAAAATTATCAGTTGGAGATGGAAGATAACATAACACCATTTTTAACTTACTTTAAAGTGGTCTTCACAACGGAAAAATTCACTTTTTAATTTGGGCATATCACGTCTAGCTGCTGAGAACCATAGTTTCTTACGCCCATAATCCTGAGGCACACGCACAAAGAGTTTGTTTGGTGTACTTACAGATGTGCTTGTACAACGGGGCACAAAACACCACTATTCTGAGACCCGTACATAGGAATTTACCTATGTAATCACTCAAATACTTGAAAATAGTCTTACTAAACTGTGGTTATGCATGTTTTTGTTTGTAGCCACGAAAATAAAGTCTTAATTTAGTCTTAAAAGTCTAAAACACACAGAACTCAATTTAAAAACATGAACAAAGTTGACATCGCTTCACTGTTTATATGCGGCATAACATCACACGGCCCCAACCTTGGGATAACCTATTTTGGCGCCAATTTCGGGCGTTTGAATTTTAAATGTTTTTTTTTCTTGAGATTCTTTTTGAAATATTTTTTTTATGTTGCCATCAGATTTATAGGTATATAACCTCTCATTTTCACAGTTTACAAAAAAAAACATGAAAATACTTAAAATTATGGGTCGATTGGAAACAAACTCGCCACGTTGATGGAGGTACCCGAATGGAGTCCTTAGACGGACAGATGGAAATAAGAAGAAGCTTCACTTCAAATATGCGCACATCTCTCTTCAGTCCTGACCCCCATTAGGGAGTGTAGTGGTCAGCGTAACATCATGGATGATTTTTCTCCATGCGCCTCTGTCTTTTGTCATATCGATGACATCGTGCATTGGCTTGCTATAGCTAGGCGTGATCTGGTCTATCCATCGAGTCGGAGAGCGGCCACGTGGTCTACGTCTCTCCACCTTGCCTTGAATTATGAGTGTTTATATATTGTCTGGACTTTTCCTCATTATATGTCCAAAATATTTTAGTTGTTTTAGTCGGATTTTACAAGAAAGCCTGTTGGTAATATTAAGTTCATTTATAATGGAAACGTTTGTACGGCGTTCAGTCCGTGGAATACGGAGCATACGTCTATAACAATACATCTCGGTAGCATCGATCTTCTTACGTTCCGCCTGCCTGAGAGTCCACGATTCGCAGCCATACGTCAATATTGGGAGTACCAAACAGTTGACTAGCCAGTTTTTGATGGCTTTTGAAATCTGGCGGTCTTTCCAGATCTTGGTCAGTCTCACAACAGCTACCTTTGCCATGTTGCACCTACACTTCACCTCTTCTTCCGATGTGCCTGTATTTGTCAATAGTGATCCCAAGTATACGAATGACTTAACGACTTCAAAGTGGTCGATATGACTTATATTTGGATGGTTGTTATGTTGCTTATCAACTCTCATGATTTTTTTTTTGTGTATTTAGTTCCAAACCGAGCCGATTGCTTTCGTTTTTTACCCTATTTACTAAATTGATTAACTCTTTTTGACTGCTAGCGAGTAGTGCTGTATCATCTGCAAAGCGTAGATTATTTATTTTTTGGTCATTTATTGAAATGCCTCCTTCCCATGTTTCTAGCGACCTTCTCATGATATATTCTCTGTATATTTTAAATAGTTGAGGATACCTTGTCTGACTCCTTGTTCAAGGGAAAATTCCTCTGAAGCTGAATCCAGTATTCTAACCGATCCTGTAGTGTGCTGATACAACTGGATGATAAGTGAAATAAGGGTGTTGCTGTACCCCCATTTCCTCTAAGATTTTCCACAGGTGATACCATCTGACTTTGCACATAGTGCACATATAAATTTTTATGAAGAATGCATTTTTCCCAAAGTGTCAATTATTATTGAAATAATAAAAAAAATCCTCTTGTTAAAACAATCCGGGAACATGCTGTATACGTACGAACGTAAAAATAAATAAGTCTCATTAATGCCACACGAGGCCACCTATCAAATATGAAAAATTGCCGTTTTACAATTTCGGGCGTTAAACGAGTAAAAAAATAAAGAAATGCCATTACATTACGTGCCAGCCGTAATGGGTGTAACTAAAACTTATTTAAAATGCAAACAGCCAGCCACGTCACAAACGCGAACTGGAAAAAAAAATGAATTATTCATCCGATACTATTAAAATACAGTTTTTCTGCTTCGACAATTTATTTTCGTCTGGAAAACTGACGTTTCATTTTCATTCATCAATTCTAGATTAAACGGCTCAGCATTTATTTGTTTACTAATTACGTTTCAGCCCTTTTCCATAACGCGAGTTATAATTCGATAGAACATGAAAAAATTAAACGACGAAAATATACGACAGAATAGTAATTTTACATTTTGAATAATTTCTTAATAACAACCACGTTTTGTTATTATATACTAGCTTTTTCCCGTGACTTTGTTAGCGTTACACCTCGAATACAGATTATTACAGATTTTTCAGTAAGACGGAACTGAGATCATTTCAAGGATGTATTCGGTCAAAGCGCATGCGAATGATCAATGGCTCCGACACAACAGATGTGCGATCGTGCGACCGGATAAATAAAAATATGCGATGAATACCCTTTTTTTCGGAGTTCAAAAGTTCAAATCGAAAAAAAAACAAGAAATATGCGAAAAGAAATATTATTAGAAAATGTTTTTTACTTTTTTTTTAATACCAAAGTACCTATTTCAAAGGCGTTCAATTTTGGTCTCAAAAAGATTTTAAAAACTTGCATTTATAATTTCTTTTGCGCCGGCTCTGCGCCGCAGCGCGATGATGGTCGTCGACAACGCAGCGGATAAAGAATACTGTACCGTAGTTCTGCTTTCAGTCGACAGAGTGAGTAGTTGCCGGAGACATTGTTGCCAGAACTACGGATTAATCCGTAGATTTACAGATTTTAGGTACAGTACATTAAAAATACAGATTTTCTATCATTAACCAATATAATATAATATTATATGATTAAACAAAAAACGGCGTCAAAATTGGTTTGGAAATGAAGATTGCTGTTAATTCACATGTAAAACAGTATGGTAAATGTCAATAATAATCGTAATTTCCAAGCCAACTATACAACTTTTTTTATCATACGAAATATTCAGTACCTATAAAAGAATTTTTATATTTGTTTATTCCATGTTTAATAGGGATAAATTTTCAATACATGAACGCGGATTTGTTATCCAAAGATATTTTTGTCAAACGTATTACAGATATTACATATTTTAATACGGCAACACTGTCGCTTTCAATTCCACACCGTCTTCGATATGCCTTTACTGGCCGAATTAGAGAAAATGAGTATTTTATGAGTTGGCGGCCGAACGATTGGTGGCTCCACCGTACAGCACTTGAGACGTAAGGGGAAATCAAATAAGCCTTGTCACGAATTCCCCCATTAGGTTGTAATCTAAAATATTTAAATTCAACTATTCAAGAACACTTTAGTTTTTAAAACAGATACGTCTACAAGAAACCGTTGACGTTCTGTTAAAATGACATTATGTCAAGTTAAACTTCAAAATTAACAATTACTACCTTATAACAATTACTTAATAACGTAAAAGGAAAAAGCCCAAACTTTCTGTATGATTATTTTTAATTTTTACGTATGTTAAAATCAAAGAAGCGATTGCCATACATTACTAGGTAACATCTACAGATGCATGAGCAATACATTTATTTTTATTAGATTGTATTAAAAAATCCTTTTTTATTTTTCTTTTAGAGGCTATCGCTTCGTTCATTATAATTTTGGCGTTATTAAAATTTATTCTCTGCCCGGTGTCCCACGAATGCTGACAAATCTTAGAGCGAAAAACCCATATAGGATTTTTTTGACATTAATTCTAAAGTTTTCTATATTTCTTTAACAAGTTATTTTTAACAACCAAGTTGTATAATCGCATTACCTTTATTTTTCTCGAAATGGTTATGCATACCGCTAAACTCTTTTATCTTTTCGTTTTAAACAAAACAACGACAAAACACAAAGAACCGCTTTTCTATTCAATCCTTCCGACAACTTTTTCTCCCATGTTCTTTTTTATTCTTTAGTTCCGCTAGTTTTCTCCAACACAAAAGGGTTTAAATCGATCCGGTTTCTATATAGGGTTTTTAGAAAACACTAAAATACGGCCAGTGTGGTAAACTTTCAACAATAAATTTAAGTTGGCTTAGACGTGCCGTTTCTACCAACTTTTTTTCGGCCAGTATCGTTTTATCAAAACTTGTACAAACTTTCAGCTTCCATTTTCAGTTTCTTCATTCGCGGGGAGTATTCCTTGCAAACTTGATTTAACTCTTAGAGGACTGTCGTTTGTCGGATATTTTTATGTTATGAGACTGTATTTCAGAGATTATATCATACAGGGTCCGGCAATAGTGCGTCGGGTATCTGTAGCTCCTAAAATAAAAAAACCATGGGAATTTTGTTTAAATACAAATCTAAAGTATGTACTAGGATGTATTTCAGAAATATATTTTAATATCGTAATTTTTCATCGGGATGATTTTTTTTAAAAGAAACACCCTATATATTATTGCATTTTTGGCTTTCTTTCAGATCACTTTACATAATTCTAAGACATGAGTAAATATATTTCGATAATTTTAGAGATATTAATAAATAAATAAAAATTATGAATTATGAAAAATTATACATATACAGGGTGTCTCAGATTTTAATCGGGAAAATTTAATAGACGATAGAACTTGCAAAAATAAAACAAAAAGTTCATATCAACTTGTAAGATTTGAAGCTTCCTTTTCGAGATACAGGGTACCATTAGAATACCAATTATAATATTAATTACCAATTAGAATTTTTTTTTTCGCAAGAAGTAAGCTAGATAGACAAAAAAGTCAGGATACAAAAAAATAATATTTTTAATTACTAAATCCAAAAATAATATTAAACTTCTAAAAAAGCAGTGGCGTGCCTATTTTTTCCTTTAAAATAATTTAACAGTGATGCTCCACCGCCGCCCCTGGCCTTTAAACTTAAATCTAATTACATCAAATTAAGTCCCATAGTAAGTATTATAAACGGGCCAAGTTATATCAAAATCGATTAAATAGTTTTTCAAATATCTTAATTTTTTTTTCTTTTTTAAGTAACTTTAATACCCTGTATCTCGAAAAGGAAGCTTTAAATCTTACAAGTTGATATGAACTTTTTGTTTTATTTTTGCAAGTTCTATCGTCTATTAAATTTACCTGGTTAAAATCTGAGACACCCTGTATATTTCAGCCTTTCTTAAAAACAATATTAATAATACAAGAACTGCCCTGAAAACAAAACTATATTAGATATTTACTTTAGATGGTCTGTACTTACTTTGCTATAAATATAGCAATCGTAAATCATACAGGATATTCAAAATTCTACGCCAAACTTCCTAAAATTTAAAATAATTTTTCTTCGTTTTTTTAAACGGAACACCCTGTATATTATTTTTTCAATAGATGGAGAATTAAAAAATGAACATTTTTTGCCTTTAGAGTATTTCAAAAATTTTAACGGTTCCGCAGATATTTCCGGTTTTCTATTTCATATGGCATTTTCACAGTAAATTTTTATCAAAGCCACCCAATGATTTTTCTCTCGTATTTTACCATTGTAAGCGCCATATGAAATAATACTGCGTGTATCCGGAAAACTATTAAAAATTTTGAAATACTTTAAATACAAGAAATGTTCATTTTTTAATTCTCCATCAAATAAAAAAATAATATACAGGGTGTTCCATTTAAAAAAAGAAAAATTATTTTATATTTTTGAAAGTTTGGTGTAAAATATTGAACATCCTGTATGATTTACGATTACTATATTTATAGCAAAGTAGGAACAGAACATCTAAAGTAAATATCTAATATAGTTTTGATTTCAGAACTGTTCTTTTATTTTTAATATTTTCTTTAAGGGTTGAGAAATATATATTTTTGATTTATTTTTTAATATCTCTGAAACTATCGAAATAGATTTACTCCTTAGGATTATGTAAAGTGATCTGAAAGGAAGCCAAAAATGCAATAATATACAGGGTGTTTCATTTAAAAAAAATATCCAAATCCACTCACACTTTTTTGAGCCACCCTATAGAAGTTAAAATATTTTCCGGAAATACATCCTCATACATACTTTAGGTTTGCACTTAAACAAAATTCTCAAGTTTTTTATTCTAGGAGCTACAGATGCCCGACGCACTATTGCCGGACCCTGTATAATGTGTGGTCATTGAGGTTTGAGGCTTCTATTTTTATAATATTTCCAATTAATTGTTTTATTAAGAGTTAATACCATCTATTTGCTGCATAACATGTAGAGTAAACTACCCATTTGAACAAATTTGGCACTCTTCTTCACAATATCATATTTTTATATAACTTATGATATTTGAAAATAAATCTAGTCATACTGCATCTGATCGCCATGTTTGTTTTGCATGCATCTGATCGCCATGTTTATTTCAAGCTTTCAATTTTTTAGTAAGTTGCAAAAATCAATGGTGCTCTGGCACGTTGTTGGAAAAAGACGCAAAATATAGCAAATTTTTAAGAAATACGTAATAATTAACCAAGCCTTAAAGGTAATATTATACGCTCCCACCTTACTATGTATACTTCATCATCATCATCATTCTCAGCTGATTCAACCATTTCTAATTATGGTGTAGCCTCCCTCACATATTTAGATACTAACTTTTGTAGTTGGACCCATTGTTGTCTATTGTTGGCTGGGCGGGTCCAAGTTACTTTGTAGGTTCATCTCAGGTCTCTTGATTCCTCGTGGGCACCATACTGTTTATTTTTGTGGTCCATCTGTTATTCGTCCTTCTTGCCAGGTGTTCTGCCCATTATCACTTGAGGAATTTGACTCTGTGGGTGACTTCTATTACCTGGGTATTTTGTCCCTCTTGGTTATTCCCAGAATATTTCGTTCTATTGAGCGTTGTGCGACTTGCAGTTTCCTTATGATGTCCGTTGTTAAGTGTCTAGATTTCGCATGCATAGGTCATAACTGGTAGTACACATAAGAATGTTTTCTTCTTTAGATAAAGTGGCATTCTAAATTTGAATATGATTGAATTTCTTCCATCTTCTTCTTCTTCTTACAGTGCCATACTCTATATAGAGCGCCGGCCGTCTACCTCTCGCATGTACTTGTGATGTGTGTCATCAGTGTTTCACAAGTACACGGGACCTACAGTTTATTGCCGAATCCGAACGGCACTATTTGAGAGGCTGTACAAGGCAAATATACTCAATGTGGTTTGCCATTGCCTTCCTTGAGGTGGCGTCTCGTTGGTCGCTCTATTTAGATAAATAAATATTTTTATTTAAATAAATAAAGCGACCGTATTGGCTGGGGATCGAACCCAGTCCGCAGATCGATACACTAACGCTGGAGCTACGGCCTGTCACAGTTTCTTCCATAAGTACTCCATACTAACTTTATTCTTTGGTTGATTTCTGGTAGTAGAGATCGCGGGCTGTGTATTAGTTGTCCCAAATATATGCATTCTTCAACTATTTCCAGTTTTGTGTTATTTATTTATTAAAAGGTCCAAAAAATCCTCTGGCTATTTCGCCAATTACTGTAAGAAAAACTACAAAATAAAATAGTTATGTTTTGTAAACAACGCTGCATTAATAACTCTTCACTTATAAGATAAGATCTTCACAAATAATTTCATCGATTCTTAAAGTACTTTCCGAAGTTTTCTGTAAGTCAACATAATTTAGAAGTTAATAAATACAACTAGAAGTTAAATAAATTAAGTTTATTTAAATGTCTCTCTAAATTTCCAGAGACCTACAGTGTCTATAATTTTCTTATAAACTTTTATATTTACTCAGAATTTATTTTTTGTCGAATATAAAATGAAAGGATGGTCCAGTTAGAATGGACGTCTCATGAAACTTAGGTATTGCTAATGGTAGAACCTTTATAGAACTACAGAAAAGCTATAGATCATACCAAATAAACTGTTAGTCACGTGATTAAGCTTGACTGGCACAGCGTTGCCAACTTTTCCATATTTTCTTTTAATGAAAATATTTTAGGACAAAAAAGTAAATGAATTATAAATATATAAACAGTTATTATTTACATCAACAAAATTCACCTCCTTAACAGTACTTAAGGGACATAAAGGACCATTACTACCGCTTTCCCGTTCAAAAAATATTCTAATAAGATAGCAATGAGTTTTTTGCAAAGGCTATTAAGCTATCTTTTACCCACTTCGCACTAAAAGAGGTTCTAAAAAGAACAACATTCGACTGTAACACAATTCTTTTAAACCTCGTAATACAAAAGTAAAGTGTCAAAACGAATGAGAATTATCAAAAAATAAATAAATCAATGTGGAAACTTTACATTTTTTACACCTACCACCTGAAATCACCATTTAAGTGTATCATTGAATAAATTCCCTTTTTTATTCATTATCTTTCAATAATTAAATTATTGATTGAATGATCAATTCTATTGACAAGAAACACTAAAAAGTAACTTTGAAATAAACATTAATTTTAATATTAATATTGATAGTCATTAAAATGAAATTTGGACATTTCAAATGCAAAGCGTCACTTGCTAAATCGCTTGTTTTCGTTGAGATACAGTCAAACACAAGTTAATTTACATAATTTTGATACCTATTTGCTAAAACATTTTGAAAATTGGATTTAGAAGAAAGGTACTTTGGGGAAGAACGGATTTGGAATTTGTATTACAATTTTAATATAAATTAAAACAAAATGTTGTGATTCGTTGTTTTTTTTAAGGTTTATTACTACCCATCCAGAAATAAAATAACATCTTAAGCATTTTAAATGTTATTTATTTTACTCAATATATTAAAGTAACAGTTAATGCAATATTATAACCATAAGGTCGAAAAAAGGCGTCCAATTGGTTTGGAAATGAACATCGATTAAAAAAAAGGCAAAGAAAATAAAGTCCTCCTACTCTGGGTGCCTGCTCACCGAGGGATAGAAGGCAAGGAAAAAGCAAATGATCTAGCTAGAAAAGGAGCGAACACTCCACTAACTGGACCAGAACCGGTCTGTTTTCCAAACGCGAATCAATTGACAGCAGAACTGAATAATATGGAAGAATTCCATACGTAACTTGGAATGGGTGTCCTCCAACGGTCTAAGACACTCGAAAAAGTTCCTCAGAACTTACGACCGAGAAAAATCAAAGGTTTTCCTTGATTTAAGTAAAAAAAATCTTCGGATTGTCACGGGGTTTATAACAGGACACTGTCTCCTCAACGAACACCTCAGTAGGCTGAAGCTGAGAAACAACGGCGAATGCAGATTCTGTGGGGAAAATGGGGAACACCAGACCACCTCACTGAGTGCACCGAGACGACGACCATTCGTGGCATGAACTTTGGTACGGCTGATGTCGAGGATGGAGAGCTAGCCTCTGTAGAGCAGTCTCAGATACTGGCTTTTGTTAAAGCCCTGAGACTGTATGATGAGTTATAACGAGTTATAAATCAAGAAAGGAGATACACAATAGATCTGTAAGGTCACGATGTTTTAATTAAGTTTTAAGAACTAAAAATACAACTTAGACATTTTCAAGGAATGTTTTGAATGAATGTATTGCATAGTTTCAAAAACTACGTCTAAATAATTTCTAGCTACATTGGTGTATTTCAAGTCTAACATACATACAAACACAATACCTACTTTTTTTGTAAAACTACTATTTTGTTTTAACTGGAAAATTAATCTGCTGACAAGTCAAGCAACTTTCCAGCGGTATTCCCTTTCCTTTCATCGTTCCGCATCCCTTACATACTCCTACGTACTTGGGTTATTTGTAAAGACCGAGTTGGTTATACGTATCCATTGCAGAGATGATTATTCGCCGAAATTTGTCAACTAAATTAATCACAAACTAGCGAATTAATCCTATTTTGCCATGATAACTGAATGCTTTCGACTGCGTCCTAAAAACTATTGTCCAATTTAATTAATTTTCAAGTTATAACAGTCTGCTGTGAAAGGATACCCGTAGTAGTTGAATATCTTAAAGTAGCCTATTCTCTTCCCAATTCAAAAATTATCGGTTTGGTTAAATCGAATTTAAATATTCTGGGTGTTTTAATCAAAATAAATATATAAATAATATCTATAAAAAATTTTTTAGATAAAAGTAGCAATGGGTTTAGGAAACATAGAATCCAGAGAACATTCTGAGAGCCGCCGATAGCAATCGATAATCAATTGCAAATACCAAGCAATTACCAGAATCTCGGCTTGTTCGACGCCCAGTGTTGACACATTCAGATATAAAAACGACTTGGAAAAATCATATTCAAAGTAAAAAACTTACTTAACATTAGAAAACGGGACTTCGATAGATATAGCATATCGATATTATCTCACACTCTTGTTTTTGTGAATAAACACCAAAATAATAAATATTTCTATTTGAATAATACAAGTATTTTTACAGGCTTATCTTACATTTGCCTATTTTTTTAGTCTTGTCAGAGGTTTACTGCTTTGAATGAAATGTCAAATGAATTGGATATCCTAAAAATCATCAGCTGATCTGTTTAAATTGTTACGTTTTTCGTCGGTTCCGTGTGGATAGAAAGTCACAATTTATTTAAACACAATTTATTTAACACTAAATAACAAACAATAACGATTAAAAAAAACTTAAAGAACTATTTATAACTTATTTACAATTTATCTAACTATTTATCTAACAGGAATTTATTTTGAATATAGCGCGGCGATTGTAACTGTACGCGTCGACCGGTTGTTTATCTCTATCCTCCTCAGGTCTCAGGTGTCTGCTTATATATGAGAGCAACAGACAATCCAGATTTGTCCCGTCAATTCTTAGCCGTTCTAGAAGGTCGGCGTCGCCGGCGTATGAGTCATAGCCGAGTGGCCAAGCCTAAGGCCGAGTTCACACGGTATGGGTCCGCAACAAAATGTAGGGCAAACGTTGACTATGAACTCTTGAAAAGCTGCTATAATTGTTCATTATTTAGTTTCATTCTTTAAGTTTACTAAACTGCAAGAAAAATATTTAAAATGTAGTAGGCACTATACTAAATAGTAATCTATAAGGATTAAAAGATCTACAGTGAATAAAATTAAATTAAGTATTTCTTTGTAGAAATTTAATAATGTGAACTTATAGTTTATAAACATACAAATGTGGATAACGTAGGTGGCAACATTGTATTCTCTTGGAGTACTATAAACAAATTTCCGGAAACTGAACAAGCGGCACTCAAAAGTTTTTCAATATTTTCCGGAAAATGTCGAGGAAAATATCAACATTTTTTATCGCAAAATTTTCAACATTTTTTATCGCAAAAAAAATCTAGAATACTTCCACTTTTTTCTGGGACACTGTATATGGAATGTTTTTTTTAATTTAAAAAATATATTACAAATGAACATTAGTTTTAACAGTTTAATTTAGATTTAGTATTCGGCTTTGTTCTAGGACGCAACAAAGCTTTTTAATTTTTTTATTCTATGCAAATTAAATATTGTATTACGTGTGCATAAAGACTTTATTGTCGTTTTGCATTTCCAGACAGTAACAAAGCGAGAAATAGAATAAAATAAAACACAAAAAGATATCTCGAAAAGTCGGGTTTTAATATAGAATACATTACACATTTTAAATCTATTTTTAAATTATGCAACACTTTTTTGTAAAAAGTGTAAAAAATATATATAAGTTTAATAATATCCTGACAATGTTATTTGTTTTGAAACTTTACTTTTGTATTACGAATTTTTGGTTTAAATTAATTATTGTGTTGTGATACTTTAAGATAAACATTTTTACTAGCAGACCTTACAGCCGAACATTATTCTTTTTTAGAACCTCTTTCGCAACCTTATTAGAATATTTTGAACGGGAAAGCGGTAGTAATGGTTCTTTATATTCCATAAGTGCTGTTAGGGAGGTGAGTTTTGTTGAGGTAAGTAATAACTGTTTATATATTTACAATTAATTTATTTTTGTTTCCTAAAATATTTCGATTAAAAGAAAATATGTAAAAGTGGGCAACGCTGTGCCGGTCAAGCTTAATCACGTGACTAAAAGTTTATTTGATATGAACTATAGTTTACACTAGTAGCAGGTTTAGTCGTGACTGACTAAGTTAAGAAAAAACTCAAAATTTAAGTGAGGATGCAGTCAATAATCACCACACAGTAGTGATGAGAATACCGGTTCCACATGAGTCGCGTTACAGTAGCGACCGCTCCAGAAAAATACCGCGACACAATAACGTTATTTTGTAATCGAGGTTCCGACTTCCACAGTGTCGCGGTCCTCGCTTATGCAATATTTCTGGCATTAGTTACCTACTCCCAAGCAGTGTTGTCAGGTTCTTACAATTGTACCAGCTGGTACAACCATTTATAAAACCGTCCCAGATACTGGATTGATGAGTTATTACTCAAGAAAGGGGGAGACGATAGATCTGTAAAGTCGCAGTGATTAACCCCCCTCCCACTCATTTCTACATTCTGCCACCTCAAAATACATTTTGCTGAGATTTATTGACTTTTCCACCACCTTTTTTTCACAAACTGCAACTATATACTCCCAACCTTGCCGTTATATCTGTACCCTTATAAATTCATAAACAATTTCATAGACAAATTTGTAAACAATACAGGATGACTAGAAGAATTTATGACAGAGGCAATACGTTAGGTTTCAATTTTAGAAATCAAACTATTAAATAAAATAAAAAATATGCTATATATATTTATATTCTTCTGATCCACGTTATAACCACTGTAATTTAAAAAAAAACACATTTGTAAGATAATTACATTTTTCTATCTTTTGTTCTTAAAATATGTTTGCTTTATAAACCTAAACAATAAAAAAATGACATGATTAGAATTATTATTCCATCATATATAAATACATATGCTAAACATTTTATCTAGATGTACATATGTTTTTATCTACATATATTTCTTACTCGTGAGAAAATTTAGAAGTAAAATGTTAATGTTCATGTCAGGTAATCATAAAATCATTCTTACGTTATTCCCGTATATGTTAGTAAAATGTAATTCTCTTTCTTGTTAGATTATATTACTCTAATTAGGATTTTATTTTTAATCAGTTGAGAGTGGCTTTAGAAGTTTCCGTTTTTTTAAATCATATTTTCTTCTTTATTTATTCATATTTTTGTAAAAAGGTTTATTTACCTAAAATGTATTTATTATCAATCATATACTAAAATACACTACTTAATTTATTTGAATTTAATAGAACGCCTATGGAGAGCGATGTTTGCTTTATAGAAAATGGCCCTATATTTTTTAAAAATTTCAATGCTGAGAAATACAAAAATATATTACATTGCAACATAATATATTTAATGTTAAAATCAAGAACATAGTTTAAACCACTGTCAAAAAAATTCTTTATTGGTGACCGGTTTCGGCAATTCCAGCTATCATTAGACCTTAAAAATAGATATAAACAATAAAACTTATATAATATGTAAATGTGTAAAAGCAAATAAAATTTTTATTTAATTTTATTTGCTTTTACGTTTCATCTTTCTAATAACGCTATTTTATACCATGCCTAGTACATACCAAAAATCGCTATTTCGAAAGTAACGTAGCGACGCGACGGGAGCACCAACGCCAACAGTAATCGACCAAATCGCGACAGGCGAAAACGGAACCCTAGAAACGCTCCAGCGACTGCTGGAACGGAGTCGCTGGTCGATATGTCGAGCGTCGATAGCCAGTTACAGCAGGGACCAGTTACTTCTGTTCGCGACAGGGAACTACAACTCTATGAGCGCGACTGCTGTAGCGCAATGCTGGAGCGAACACGTCCCGATCGAGAGCGCGCGGCGCTACGGACATACCAGTTCCTGATACTACTGTTGGCGACCGACGAAATCGCGACGGCTGGAGCTAAACACGTCGCTATGCGGTTACTACGGTTCGAGCGAACTTCAAGAGCGATTATAAATAATTTATTTGCAAATTATAAATAATTTATAATTTTGTCGTCATTATGATCGTCGTTCTTCAGTAACAGGTTCATGATTCGTTTTGGAGCGCGACACGATATTACAAAAAAATACCGCTCCAAAATCGCGTTACTCAAATACCGACACATTACTACCACACAGGCTAATAAAACTACTTTTTGAAATTTGTCAAGCTTTCGAGAGTTTTATTACCATCATCAGGACAGTTTGACTGAGTCAATTAGCAAATAAACATCCTCTGCACCAAAAGGCCTTAAAACTAGCATCATATGACATTGGAATACAAGGAAATTTCCTTTATAAAATATTAAAATACATATCCAACGACATTACTTTTATAAAACATTTTTTTTTTAATTTACTAAGACTAATTTCTACATTGTTGTTTCGAGCTCGATGAAACAGTGATAGGAAAAAAAAATCTCACCATCATCATGATCATCCTTATTCTCAGTTTATTCAATAATTTTCAATTATGGTGTGGCTTCCTTCACATGTTTACCCTCTTTGTAGTTGAGCCCATTCTAATAATTTACTAATATCATGGTCTCATCTCAGGTTGGGTCTTCTTCTAGATGTCTAAATTCCTTGTGGGTACTACGCTGTAATTTTTATGCTCCATCTGTCGTCCTTCTTTCTTCTAGGTCTCTTAATTCCTCTTGGGGGACCATGCTGCAATTTTTGTGGTTTATCTGTTGTCCGTCCTTCTTGCTAGATGTCCTGCCCATTTCCACTTGAGGGATTTGATTCTGTGTTTGCCGTATCCATTCTTTTAAGGGCTCTCTAGGTTATTCCCAGCTATTCCATTGAGCGTTGTGCGACCTACAGTTTTCTTATAATGCCCG
Organism: Sitophilus oryzae; assembly: GCF_002938485.1. NCBI lineage: Eukaryota > Metazoa > Arthropoda > Insecta > Coleoptera > Curculionidae > Sitophilus > Sitophilus oryzae. The sequence continues at coordinate 1,239,694 of NW_022147296.1, forward strand.
TTTTAAGAGTCCATTTTTAGGTCTTCATGCATAGGTCACGACTGGTAGTACAGATTGGTCGAATGTTTGCTTCTTTAGATAAAGTGGCATTCTAGATTTGAATATGATTATTATTGATTTAAACATATGAAATATAAAATAAAATAAAATCATAGAAAAATTCATGCCTGTTACAAAAACGGTTGACCTATAATTTTAATGAGCCCTGTCCATTAAAATTTGACTTGGGAAAAAACCCTATTTTCTTCATAAAGTACTTCCTCGTCGGAATCGATCCCGCAGTGAAAGCTGAATTTACCAAAATATAGGCTCTAGTTAGCTAATTTGCAGCTGTCAGGCCGAAACCTTCGTGAAATATGGTGCCTATGTAGACACTTTCCAGATAATACAGCTACCCACTTGCGCAACCGGAGGGGAAACAATTTAGTACACGCCATTATTGATTTAAAATTGAGGTTTTCCCTCGCGACGACGAACGCGGGAGGAGAAAACTGGCGAAAACTGAGTAATTAGAAGGGAAAAAAAGAAAATCTCGAGCACGAATTTCCGTGTCAATGCCTCGATATTTCAACCGGTTCGTGATAGAACAAGTTGCCGAAGCGTTTCCGCCATAGCCATGGGCTGCACCTATTATTAATTCTGGCGAGTTGAAAACTCAACCGCCAATCAAATTACAGGTCAAATCAAAACCCGTAATTCAACAACGCTGTTAAAAAGATGTTCTGCCAACGTTTGTCGAAACTTTCGATGTCAAATATTTAAAACTTTGTATATTCTTTCGCAATTCTCTTTATTTAATAAAATGTGACCAATTCGTTTCATCAACGCGAATAGTACTTTTTTGTATCAGTTTAATATTAACATCCTTCTTAGGCCGCCGTCCAACTGGCTATGATGGTACCCGCACCTCTGAAAATTTCGATCGATGTTCTTCCGAACCAACGACGCAAATCATTAAGTCAGGAGTTTTGCCTTCTTCCCACTGATCTCCTGCCCTCAATTTTGCCTTCGTTGATCAGTCTGAGAACCTCGTATCGATCACCCCTTATGATGTGACCGACGTACTGTAACTTGCTTTCCTTCACTGTTGATAGGAGCTCTTTATCTTTGCCCATCCGCCTGAGTACCTCTTCACTTGTCACTCTATCCATCCAGCATACGACGATACAAGTACATCTCAAAAGCGTTAATGCGGTTTTCCAATGTCTGGTTGAGTGTCTAACTCTCAGAGCCGTACAGAAATACTGGAAAGATAGCTTTGTTCGGGTTTTTGTTATTACCGATTCTGAACCGTCCAAGAACTCTGCAGCGCATGCGCAAATGAAATAATGTCTTCATATTTCCTTCTGCGCATACGCATCACAGTTCTAAGACGGTTCAGAATCGGTAATAAGAGAAACCCGAAGTAAGTTGATGTAGCAACGCAGCATACGTATGCGCAGTTCGATGCATAGATCTCGACTGGAGAATAGGGTTTTTATGGAAGCAAAAGTACGTCTGGCCTGTTCGATCTTCGTTAAAATTTCAGTTATGGGGTTGCAAGAGCCGTTAACTAGGTCTTCTAGATACTTTATGGCCGATACTTGTTCTACCACCTTGTTGTTAATTCTGCGGACAGTTTTTCCCGGTGTTTTGGAAAATACAGCAAGTTTAGTTTTGTTAACATTGATGTGTAATCCGTATTGCATGCTATGTTGAACGATGCAGTCCATCATGTTCTGAAGGTGTAGAACGTTGACGTACTGGCTACGACCGTATCATCTGCGAAGCAAATACTGTTGATCAGGAATATTGTTCAACATTATCACTAGTTAACAAAAAGACTAATAGATCCCCACTGGGGGGCTCCATGATGCCAAATGACATTCCCGCTTCCTGCAAGCGGTTATTTACCCTTACCTCTTCCTGCTTCAATGGCTCATGTTCACAAAGCCACAAGACCTACCGTGAAATAAGCGGGCCACCGGAAAGCGGTTAGGTTAGGTTAGGTTAGGATTTTTTAGGTGTTTTGAATTTATTGCACAAAACAACGTTTTGATTTACCTGATTTATCCAAGTTAGAGTAAAAAAATCCTTCAATTAACCTTGTATAATAATCTAAATACTAAAAGTTTGTAAAAAACTTAGTTTATGAATTAAAGTTTTAAGATTTATAACCTGCTGGCAAGCAAAACCTTGGGTCGGCGTTTACATGTATAGGAGTGAATCGCTATGGCAATCTAGTAAGTCGGAGAGAACAAAAATATGAAGTATTAATTACATAATCATTTAATTTGACGCTAGATTCCATGCGCTTGGTAGGCCAGTCAATCTGGAGGTTGAGGTGGAAAAAATTAGTAACCAACCGATCTCAACGGTAATGTGTAGATAATGATCTCCTATTTAACCCCCCAAAAGTCCCATTCGGTCCCAGTGGTGGAAGTTTGAAAAAACCCGCCGCCATCTTGGATTTTTTCGTTTTTTTCAAATATCTCGGTTTGCATAACTTTTTTCAAAAAATCTAAAGATATGTTTTTTGTAGAGAATTAAATTTAGAATATTTTACCTTTAATTATTTTTTTCTAAAATAACTAGTAATAGAGATAGAGCAATTTTTTACCATACGGTTTATAAATTTTCCAGTTTTTTTAAACCAGTCAGCTGTAATTTTTGCGTTAACAGTATAGTGTTAGTATAGATAAACCAAGTATAAATTTAAGCATGAAAACAATTATAAATAACGTTTAAATATTATTTATTAAATAAAATTAGTGTTAATAAAATTATCTCCATTGCTATTTATTTTAGAAAAAAAAAATGATTGAAAGTAAAATATTCTAAAAAACTTCCCCCACTGGGACCGAATGGGACTTTTGAGGAGTTAAATAGGAGATCATTATCTACATATTCCCGTTGAGATTGGTTGGTTACTAATTTTTTCCACCTTTACATATAATACTCGGCTACGTTTACTGGCCTATGGGAAAATACAGTACATATGCGTGTTCGAACTATACTACTAGTTAAAATAATTGCATTTATTTCTGGGGCACCCTGTATAAAAATACTTATATGCTAAAATGGAGTCATTGGTCTAGTATAACAAATTTACGCATTATCTTTTTCGGCGTTCTCTAGTTTTTATTTTTGACGGGGCAACTCAAGATATATTTAATTCCTGGTATTTTTGTAGAAACACTTTTACTAGAATATGTTAAATGTTGAAAGGTACATAAATATACTACGTAATTCTATATCTCGAAATTTATTTATATATACCATATAGACATCAAAGTCTAATAATAATAGACATTTACGAGCTGTGTAAACAATTAACAACAAATTCGTATTAAATACAGTAATACTTTGTTTTGTTAACCTAATGTAAATACGGTTTCCGCCAGAGAAATAATATTTACATGAAACAAATATATTATAATACATTTTTATAAATTAATCTAGCCTTCCGCCAATAAAGATAAAAATTAAATACTACGATTTTTATGTTGGTACTGTAAACTTTTAGTTACGAGGGCGCGATTTTTAAATTCTTTATTGCCAGCCATGAACATATTCGGGGACTGGGTAACTAACTGGTATTTAAATTTCCCGCAAGGGATTCAGATGGTAGCTCTGCTGTAAAAAATGTCAAGTTGCGACATTCATTTGTTTATTTCCTAAAATTGTCATTCGTTTTGACGCTTTAGTTTTGTATTACGAGTTTTTATTAGTAGTGGGAACTATCGAATGAATACTATCGAAACATTCGATAGTTGCAATTCATTCGAATAATTCGATAGCTAGTAAGAAAACATTCGTCGAAAACTATTCGAATAAAAATATCGAATAGATGCGTGATCTGCCTTGAAATATATTAATTCAGCAGCAAAAACCATTCATTTAGAAAATTCATTCATTTGTAAAATTCATTTATTGGTCAGGATCGATTATAGTAAAATATAAACTGGATTTTAGTTGTCGCCCGGCGACGTAGGTTTCTTTCCTAGAAACCCGACAGCGGTCGGCGGTCGGTGGCAATGGTATGAAAAAAGCCGGCATCTTTGATTTTGAGTCAGATAAAGATAAGGATACATTATTTTTTTATTGAGGGGCTAGTATTTACACAAAAAATACATTATGAACGGCGCTGTTGCCGTATATTCGTATTAGTTGGTATTAGCAAAGAATATTATTCTTTGGTATTATAGTTAGTTAGGGATAGTATGACTATATATTTTGCATTTTTTTTATTAATATTCTGTTGTTACACTTCAATAATACTTTTTATTTTGGATATAGAGGAAACTGATTTTTAATGTTTTTAAGCAAAACTGGTTTAATAAATAATAATAACAGTAATAATTTGTTATACCTATTAACACCAAAATTTAAAATCATTTAATATAAACATTTTTTTAAGTAGTAGCAAAATATAAACAACAAATTAGTAGTCAAGATTATTTATATTAGATCCTATTTAAAAATAATATAGTCTCTAAATTTTTTGTGGCAACGTTGGTTTATTAAATAATAATAATTAGAGAACTAAATTGTTATATTAACAACAAATTTTAAAATCATGAAATATAAACATAATTATTAATTTTCTGTGTAATAGAAGAAAAATATAAATAAAAAATTAGAAATCAAAATTATATATGTGTATTATATTTTATTACTTTGTATTAGTATTCAAAATAGTATTTGCTTTTACTGGCATTTACTTTAAAAAATAAATGAAATATTTCTTCGCAAAAATCTACATGTAAGAGAATTAGCATAAACAAAATACAAATATCGTTAACTGTTTTTTAAATTGGCACGTGTAAAACTTTAATCAATCAATTTAATTTTCTCATCCCAAAATTTAACTTCGATAACCATTTACTTTTTTTTTACTTCGATAACCACATTACCACATTACTTAAATATGATTATTAAGTTCAACTAATTCATATTACTAAAACATCTAAAATACAAATACATATGTATTTTTAAAATTAATTGTAAGTTCACCTCATCTCTCTGAAAAATTGTTACTTCTCAAAATTTTCCATTAAAAAAATAGACCATATACCGCATAAAATTAAATAATTGAAAGATCGGAAAATGACACAAATTTTCGGAAAAATTTTGACCACCTGCACACGCACAGAATCGTCAATTAAAAAAAAACACTACTACTTAGTATTTTAAATATTTTAATAAACGCAAAAATAGCACAGTATTTAGAAGGCAAGTTATAAAAATTTGGAAGAACTAATAATGCACTGACGCACACAAAAATCAAACGAATACTAAATTTCATTTATCAAAAGCATTCGATAGACGTGGCTTAACGATAACCATTTAGTCGCGCGGCGAGGTTGTCACATATGCTTTAGTATACAAATGAATGAATGATTTTATTCGAATGAAACCATTCGATAGTTGAAATCATTCATTCAGTAACCATTCGATAGTCTAATTCATTCGATAGTTTCCATCGCTAGTTTTTATTTTAAAAGAAGTGTGTTTTGATACTTTAGGCTTAACATTTTTTACTAGCAGACCTTGCAGTCGAACATTATTCTTTTTAGCAAATGTTTGTTCATTGATGGCGCAGTTCGTTAAACAGCAAGCAAGGGATGGTTGTCAAAGTAAAATCGATAAAAAATTGAGGTTTAAATGAAAATAATATCAAATTATTAAGTAGTAATCAGTCATGAGAAAATTAACCCGAACACAAACATGATCACAAATAACTCTCAAAAAACCTCTGCAATCAATAGTAGCACACAGTAAAGCACTCATTTTTTGTCAATCCGTCTCTGTGCTGGAACGCAACGCTCGAACCTCGCAGGTCGACGGACGGAACTCAACTGAAACGCTCTGCAATCTGCCGATATTCGACAGATTGTAAAAAGTGGCAGAAAATATTTGGGAGCGCAACTACTCTTTTCTTTCTACTATGATATAATATACCATTTAGTGGTCCTTGAAATATGTATCTCTTCAAAACAATACCAATCGGTATTCGCCACTTGTACTGTAAGAAAATCTACAAAATAAAATAGATATTTTTTTGTAAACACTGCTGCGATAATCCAATAGAGACCAATTTGTCAGCAGTGATTTAATAGTAAACAAAATAAATCTCAATTGATGTGGACTTTATATATGACCCTGTATAAATCTAATAATAAAATAAATCCTCTAAATAAGTTATTTTTAGTATCCACCAGCACAGATTTCGATTGCATGATTGATCGATGTCGAACGCGTCATCGACATATTGGCCTCTGACATATTTATGAAGTATTTTGCGAGGTTTATGATGCATTAAAGTTTTTCCTGTCCGTACAGAAAATGCCATAAATAAATCATATTCTGTCTATAAATGAAACATGGTTTACCTCATTTTTTACAAAAATATCATATATATTTTAAAATTTAAATAATATGAACAAACGCTTGAAAAAAGAACAACTTGCCAGCAGTGATTTACTAATAGAAAAATTTGCCTAACTGACAAAAAATGCTTAACATTTCGGGAAGTATATCTCTTCCCGTCTTCGGAAGAAAAAAATACAAAGAACAAAGAAGAAACTATTTAAAGTATCTGAATACAACTATTCAAGAACACTTCAGTTTTTTTCAACATAGACGTCAACAAAAACCGTTGTTGTTGATGTTGTTGCATAGCAGTTTTCAGCATTCGTGTAACTTTTTTATTTATAAAGATTTGTGCATACTCTCTGCTAAGAAAGTTTTTGAAAAACTACAATCAATCATTTCTAATAGATTTCGAGATATCGATTTTTGATTTCAGAGTTCAAATAGCGCGACCACTGTCGAACACCAACTCAATTCCACTTATTTTTACCAAAAATGCAAGTGTTTCTAACTTGCACCAAATATTTTCAAGCTATAGGGAAAATTACAACGACTCGGTAATAAATAAACAAATAAAGTATCACGAGACGTAATTAAATCGTGAAGCTGAACGCACTTTTCCCTAGAACTTTAAGTACTGACAGAGGTACTGATTGGGTCAACCGGTCAACTGCGACAAATCTACTATATCCCCTTCCACGTCTCTTAGCAATGTGCAAAGTTTCTCGGTTTATTTAATACGTTTGGCAACGTGTTTACTGTTCCCTCTTTGTTCAGTACATTATAAACGCATTGTACTCTTCTTACATACGGAAATCTCGACCCAAGACTAACCTTTGCCAGCCCATAGTATCCAGGAGACATTGAAAAACTGGAGAAGGGAGAGTAGAGCTATGGGAATAGAGATTGACAACCACTGTCTATCGACCTTGTTTTTTACAGACGACCAAGTTATCATTGCAGGTTGTGAGGAGGACGCCGACTATATGTTCAGGAAACTTGAGGAAGAATACGATAGATGGGGACTCAATATCAACCTCACAAAAACCGAATACCTGAAAGTAGGTGAAGAACAAACTGAAGATCCTGAACTACACCCTCTCCTGTAGTCAAATAAAACATCCATCCAAACAAAACTAAGGATTTACAAAGCAATCGTAGAGCCAATTTTAACATACGGTGTCGAATGCTAGCAATTTACATCAAAAGAAAGAAGGATTGTCGAGTCAGTGGAGATGGACTTTCTCAGAAGAGCATGTTGAATATCAAGGATGGAGCTCATTAGAAATGAGCAGGAGATCAGGCAAAGAACAAGGCGAATATATACCAGTACCGACAATATCGAATCGAGACAGCTACTATGGTATGGGCACGTAAAAATAACCAAATAGGGCAATAGAGTATCGTCCCCAAAGCAGAAGGAAAAAAGGAAGACCTACAACTACGTGGTTAGATGGAGTAGACCAGTACATGAGAGATAAAGCTATTAACCAGGAAGAATGGCAAAATCGAACAATATAGAGATCTAAATGCGGGATGCGGCGGAAGCTGTAGGATCCATTCTGTAATTATTTTCATTTAATCCTTTCAAAATTAACCTAATTTAATAAAATAATGTTTATTTAAATATTTGCAAACTGGCATTGGCAAAATGATGAATTTCAGAAAAATTTTATAAAATTGGAAAATAATTATACTAAAATTATCCTACCTTAATTTACTGAAATTACTATGTTTTATTACTATGAGAAAAAAAACACAAGATTTTTCTTCCATATTCTCATAATTTACTTAGGTATGATTTAATTTTATTTTGAAAGAATTCATAATTCATAGATTTAACAATAAAGAACATTTGTTTGTAAGAGCAATGTTGAGTTGTGCACTAGGACTTATTTCGTAAATTCCGTATGAAATATAAAAACTCCGAATATCTGCGAAACCATTAAAAATTTTAAAACACTCTATAAAAAATGTTAATTTTTAAATTCGCCATCTACTGAAAAGAAAATAAACAGAGTCTTCCAAAAAAAAAGAAAGAAAATTTATTTTATATTTTAGAAAGTTTGGCGTAGAATTTTGATCATACTGTATGATTTACGATTACCATATTTATAGCAAAGTTAAGTACAGGCCATCTAAAGTAAATACCTAATATATCTTTGATTTCAGGACAGTTCTTGTATTTAAAAAAATAAGAAAGGCTGAAAAATGTATTTTTTATTTATTTATTAATATCTCTGAAACTATCGAAATATATATGTTCATATCTCAGGATTATATAAAGTGATCTGAAAGGAAGCCAAAAATGCAATAATATACAAAGTGTTCCATTAAAAAAATCATCCCGTGCTACTCAAACTTTTTTGAACCACCGTATAGAAGTTAAAATATTTTCCTGGAATACATCCTAGTACATACTTTAGGTTTGCACTCAAATAAAATTCCCAAGTTTTTTATTCTCTAAGTTTTAATTCAAGGCCTTTCCTTGATTTTTGGTTAGGATGTAGTTTACATAACTTTTTCTTACCCTTGGCCATTAAAAAGATGCATATAGGTATATATTTTTATGAAAAATGTACGTTAATAAAATAACTTTTAATGATGTTCTGGTAAAAATATTTTATAGAGCATAGTCTTCTTTGTGTGTCTAATTGCCCCTCACATACGTCAGAATTTATTATTAAATCCATCTTGTTCAGAATATCCAATATTTTATTGAAGAACTATGCAAAAAAAGGAATCACCCATGTCAAGAGAAAGAGTAAAGGAAACTAAGCTAAGGCCCTAAAAGGTATTTAGTTTTTTTTCTATATTGTTAGATTCTATTTTAAATATATGAATTTGGCGCTCTTTTTATTTATTTAGATGCTCACGCATGTGCTCCTAAAAGGCGGGACGCGAATGACAGGGAAGGAATAGCGTCGCCGCGGCAGTCATTGCTTGACATTAACCGCAAATTCAAAAGAATTTTACAATGTAAAATCTTGAAACAAATATTATATTTTTTAGTTATCCTCACCTATTATAGTTTAAATTTATTCCCATTTGTGTAATGCTGCAAAACATAGAAAAAATATTCCATATTTTTTGATCCAAGCCAGTGTAGTTTATAATTCCAAGAGCATTTACCAATGCTTTTACTAAGACAAGTAACTTCCTATACTGTCCATAATATATAGTATATATTTATCAAACGTTCAGTAAATTCTAAACTATGGTAGGTAAGTGTTTGCAATTGAATATTTAGTTTATATTGCTATTTTCTGTCAGATATTTTTGGTTATTTATTTTTTCGATGATATTGAACACCCTATATATTTGCTCCCTCAAGTTTGAATATTTTAACACTACCTATTTTCTGAGAAAGCAGACCTTTTTTTAAAAAGTAACTAACTGATGTTTTCATAAAAGTAATGATACAAAAATTTCCATACTTATGTGGAGAACTTTAGACTCCCTGTATATTAAAAAATTAGTGAAATATTACGTAATCTAACCCGACATTTGTGTGAAAAATGTCTATTTGGAAATAAAACAGGATTTAAAATATGCGCCAAATGAAGCACTTCTATCTCCGCCATATTGGAATAAAGGTTGGATGGTCTTAAGTGGAGGGAATGGTGACACGACCTGCCTCGAAATAAGCCGGCCAACCGCCAACCGAAAGCAAGGAACCGGTGCACTATGGACGCACCTTAAGACTTTAAAAACTCGTAACCATGCTCAAATATCCATTTTATTGTTACTAATGCCGCCCGTACAGCTAATATTTCTCCTTTTATATTTAATTAACTTTCTTGCTCGATCTATATTAAATATTTTTGTCGTCGGAGGTCGGTGTGTCTTTATGGATGTTCCAGCTTTGCGAAATTAAATCTCGCAGATCAGGAAAATATATAAGATGTACATAAGTCGCGTTTATTCGTTAGATATTATTGCTCTACATTAAATTGTACAGGGTATCCCACTAAGAATAGCTCTCGGCTATTACTCGGAAACTATTAGTCGTAGGGCTTGCGGAAAAAATACTTGTAACTAAACAGACCATGAAAAATTGCTGGAAATTATTTTCAAGTTTGTAGAACGGCCGCTAGAGGGCGCAACTGCTATGGAAACTAAGTAAATGGAATTTTTATGAAGTTTTGCCTAGATAAGGTGTACTATTACTATAAATAATAGCTTTACAAACTTCAGTAAATTTTGGATCTTTTTTGTTAGAACCGTTTTCCCCTACCTGCTAAAATAAAGTGGTGGGGGAAACATTACGCGTTTTTTCGAAAAAAAAATTAAATGCGGTATTATACCGGGTACGTCTCAAAAGTGGCTTACCCCTATAACTTTTTATTTTTTCAGTTAAAAAAACGAGATTTGGTATGTTAGCATATGACATAAATTAGGATTGACGTATTCAGTTGTTTTTAATCACTTCATGTTTCACCGGAAATTACTACAACTTTTGATTTTTAAATGGCACCCTCGGTATTTTTTTACTTTATTCGATAGAAAATGACATTCTGAATAGAATGTCATATCATACGTCAACTTTTGACATTCTCGCTTAATAAAAAATCGTATTTTAACATTAAATCTAGAGTGCCATGGCTATGTTAAAAACACTAATTATTAATCAAGGAGCCTTGGAAAAATAGATTTGATCGTCTAATGATTTTAGTATCTTATTCTGGCCAGTTAGAAAATGCTCAAATCCTATTTTTAATCATATCTCAATTTTTTCAAATGGAACGGGGGTGGCTCATTAGCATATTTGGAAAAAGCATTTTTTTACGAATAATTTGATTCCACACACTTGGTATTTCGAATCAAATTTTCGTTACAAACCGCAAGTTATAATTTCAAATAAACCATATGCGAAAATGTCAAAAGTTGACATATGATGTGTCATTCTATTTAGAGTATTATTTTCTCTCGAATAAAGTAAAAAAATTCCGGGGGTGCCATTTAAAAATCAAAAGTTGTAGTCATTTCCGGTGAAACAGGAAGTGACCGAAAACAATTGAATACGTCAATCAATCCTAATTTATTTCATATACTAACATACCAAATCTCGTTTTTTAACTGAAAAAATAAAAAAACTTGTAGGGGGTGAGCCACTTTTGAGACGCACCCGGTATATAATTTTAGCTGATATTAAAAAGTATCGTATGATCGAATAAAAACGGCGTCAACGATGGCTATGAAATGAAGATCGCTGTCATTTTATTTGTAAAATTATATGGGAAATGTCATCGATCGTCATTTCCAAGCCAACTGGACGCCGTTTTTTTTTCGATCATACGGTATAATAAAAGCTTAAAAAGTCAGCGGAATCCTGATATCTTTTTTTCAAGCCAAAGTTATTAGCAAAATTATAATAAATACGAAAAAGCAAGCCCTTAATTACTTTATTTTTCTAATACGGTATCACTAGCCCTCTAGATTATGACCATTCTAATAAAAAATACCAGAATAAAATAATACTAGGTGTATTAATATCTAATAATTAAGATATCAATGACAGTGAACAAGAAACGACGCCTCAGTGAATTCATGGTAGGCTTTGGACAAAAGTTGATTTTAAAGGGATAGTTTAAACATCAAAATATTATTACATCGACATTTTGATAGTCTCAGCAGCGTTTTTTATCTTTTGATTGCTTTTCTAAAAATGCCTTTCTTCAAAAAAGGAAAAAAACGCTGCTGAGAATATCAAAATGTTGATCTAATAAAACTTTGACGTTTATGCAATTACATCAAAAGCAACTTTATTCCAAAATGTACCATGACTTCACTGAGGCTTCGTTTCTCTCTCTCTCTGTTATTCACTGTTATTGATATCTTAATTATTACATATTAATACATCTGGTATTATGGTATTGTGGTATATTGTCGATTTTAGAATAAATTAATCGGTTCAATATTCTATATTATTTTTTATTAGAATGGTCATAATCAAGGGGGCTACTGTAACCGTGTTATAAAAGTAAAGTAACTAAAGGCTTATTTTTTCGTATTTATTATAATTTTGCTAATATCTTCGGTTTGAAAAAAGATATCAAGATGCGGTTTTCGTTGACTTTTTAAGCTTTTATTACTCTACCATTAGCTGAAACTTACGAAAGCGTAGAGCCATCCCAACATTGAAAAATATTTTTAGCAAAATTTACAATTTTTCTGTAAATTTACACTTTTTCTGTCAATTTCTGCGTTAGTGGCAACAGTGGTGCGTTATTCTACGAGTAGTTCCCATCGAATTCCGTTCGAACGCCAGTTTATTCACAAAAGTCTTCACTAGTAAAGACAGAATTAGGGAACCACTGCGGCAATTAATTGAAGGATTGAAGACATGCGGACTATATGAAAAGATTGAGCAATATCCCAGTATATCCTTAAGATATATTTTGTTCTGAAACCACACTCTTTTCAAAAATACTTGAAGAATTATTCCTCATAGTCTATACTGAACCTGGGTCTAACATCTAAGGGTCTAACACCCGTAGTACAGAAAATCTGGTGATCTCTTATTTAAGGGATTAAGTATTGGATTTCAAATGTGTGAGATATAATAGTATGGCATTTTTTTTGTTTAATATTGTTGCGGACCCGTGTCGACTCGACCTAACCTAACTATATGCCCGCCCTCAGATGACCTTCACATCGCATCAAAGAATAGACACCGTAATGATGCATGCGGACGTTCGACAAAAATCGAGTTCCACTAAAATGGATTAGTACATACGAGAAAAATCGAAACCTTTTCTATGCACCTAACGATCTATGGACTATTCTAGAAATCTTTAGCTGTGGATATAAAAGCCGGCGGGTGGGGCCTAGAGGGGGCAGATATAAATAAGACGATTACAGTTGACGCGCTAAGTTCAAAATAAATTCTTTCTAGATAAATAGTTGTAAATCGTTTATAAATAATTCTTTAAGTCTTTTATCGTTATTGTTTTTGTTAATTAGTGTTAAATAAATTGTGTTTAAATAAATTGTGACTTTCTATCCACACGGAACCGACGAAAAACGCAACAATATGTTTTCTAATATGCTTTTAATCGACCCGGAAAGTATTGTCACCCTTTCCGATGCAATAGTGTTTGCAACAGGATCTGATTGGCCTCCACCTATGGGATGACGCAAACTGTCGTCTGCAAATGACGTAAACATAGGGCATAACCATCCCCTAGCAGACATGTCAAAATTTCTTTGACTTAATCCGATTTGAAAGTAGGTTTTAATGTATTCGTCCATAATCTCTTATGAATATCTGTATACTACGTAGGCACAATAGCAACTTAATCAGCGGAGAACAATGCTCACTTGTAACTAGTGAGCAACGAACAGGTCGATGCCGAGACGGCATCCTGCTGGGTAGTACATTTCGCATGCAATTTACAGGAAAAGTGTAAATTTACAGAAAAAGTGTAAATTTACAGAAAAAGTGTAAATTTACAGAAAAAGTGTAAATTTACAGAAAATCTGTAAATTTACAGAAAATGTGTAAATTTGGAGAAAAAGTGTAAATTTACAGAAAAAGCGTAAATTTACAGAAAATCTGTAAATTTACAGAAAATCTGTAAATTTGGAGAAAAAGTGTAAATTTACAGAAAAAGTGTAAATTTACAGAAAAAGTGTAAATTTACAGAAAATCTGTAAATTTACAGAAAATGTGTAAATTTGGAGAAAAAGTGTAAATTTACAGAAAAAGTGTAAATTTACAGAAAATCTGTAAATTTACAGAAAATGTGTAAATTTGGAGAAAAATTGTAAATTTACAGAAAAAGTGTAAATTTACAGAAAAAGTGTAAATTTACAGAAAATCTGTAAATTTACAGAAAATGTGTAAATTTGGAGAAAAAGTGTAAATTTACAGAAAAAGTGTAAATTTACAGAAAAATATGTAAATTTACAGAAAATGTGTAAATTTGGAGAAAAAGTGTAAATTTACAGAAAAAGTGTAAATTTACAGAAAATCTGTAAATTTACAGAAAATGTGTAAATTTGGAGAAAAAGTGTAAATTTACAGAAAAAGTGTAAATTTTGCTAAAATTATATTTCATTGTTGGAATGGCAGCTCTACGCTTTCGTAGAAACTACATATACTATCGTATTTATTTTTTTTTCAAAACCGGATCAGTTCTACAATTTATTTCATGGAAAAATAAAATAAAAGGCCAATTGAAACGAAAATTTACAAAATTTTGGTTTAAAATAAACAAAAATTTACCAAAAACCGCCGGAACCTGTTTTTAGGTCATCTCCAGTGTCATTGCCTAATTAAAATAAAATTGAACAAAACGATATTACGTTATTTAACTAACGCCGAAATAAATAAATTGTATTTCAATTAACGTTCTGATATTGTGAAAAACAGATTTTGGTTTACTGGTTTGTTGTTTACGGGTGAGCTGGAATTTATAAAAGGCTTAGGAAGAAGTAGAATGAAGAGCAAAATAAATAAAATTGTAATAAACCGCAGTGAAATACATATTTGAAAACGCGGAATTTAATCCTCTAATTTAACAATTCTAGTAAATTTGCATAAAATCCATAAAGACAATATTTAATATTGTAATGTGTGTGTTTTAACTGACGTATAAGGATTATTATTTAAATATTGAACAAAACTGGAAGATATTTTATAAAAAAACTTATATACGGGGTAAGTCTTAAATAAGTGCAGATTTTTTTGAAAAAAAAATTAAAAAATTTTGTGATTTTTTTTAAATTTTTTGTTTGTTAAAAAATAAATGGCAACATAGGTAGTAGATTAAATTTACAAAAAAGAAAACCCTGAAAAGTTCCAGTGGTTCTCAAAATTTATGCGAAAATCAGTTTATTTTGAAATTTTCAAAGTAAATACTCTAGGTTATTTTGGAGATCTACCAGCCCTGAAAATATTTGCACTTATTTAAGACTCACCCTGTATATTGGTATCATCAAAAAGCTTCAGTTTTCAGTTCATTATAAAATTAACGAAAATATACAGGGTTCGGCAATAGTGCGTCAGGTATCTGTAGCTCCTATAATAAAAAAGTTAGGAATTTTGTATAAGTGCAAACCTAAAGTATGTATTAGGATGTATTTTAGGAAAATATTTAACTTCTATATGGTGGCTCAAAAATGTGGAAGTGGATCAGTATGTTTTTTTTTAATGTTACACCCTGTATATTATTGCATTTTTATTCTAAGATATTATTGAATATATTTTGATAGTTTTAGAAATATTAAAATATAATATATTTTTCAGCCTTTCTTAAAAAAAATTACATGAAATCAAAACTATATTAGGTAAACTTTAAATGGTTTGTACTTACTTTGCTATAAATATGGTAACCGAAAATTCTACTGAATGTTCAATATTCTACGCCAAACTTTCTAAAATTTAAAATATAATATACATTTTTCTTCGTTTTTTTTTTGGCCAACACCCTGTATATTATTATTTCAATAGATGGAGAATTAAAAAATTAATATTTTTTATAAAAAAAACTCTAAATTTCAAAATGTTTCCCAGATATTCGGGGTTTTATATTTTATACAAAAATCTCATTACAAAAAATGTTCATTTTGTGATTCCCCATCAACTGAAATAATAATATACAGCGTGTTGAAAAGAAGAAAAATTATTTTATATTTTAGAATGTTTGGCGCAGAATTTTGAAAATCCTGTATAATTTACCATTACCATATTTATAGCAAAACAAGTACAGACCATCTAAAGTAAACACCTAATAGAGTTTCGATTTCAGAACAGTTCTTGTATTTTTAATATTTTTTTTAACAAAGACTGAAACTACATATTTTCTATTTATTTATTAATATCTCTGAAATTATCTAAATATATTTACTTATATCTTAGGATTACGTAAAGTGATCTGAAAACAAGCCAAAAATGCAATAATATACAGGGTGTTCAATTTAAAAAAAAACTCATCCCGATCCACTCACACTTTTTTCAACCATCCTATGAAGTTAGAATATTTTCATGAAAAAGTAGTTTCCTGTATATTTAGATGATTTTCATTATTCTAAGAACAAATCAATGGCTTGAATGGCAAAGAAAATAATTTTAAAATTAACTTTCCCTATCATCAAATTTTCTGATATCAGCCGTGTTAAAAAAACATATTAAACTCATGGAAGACTCAACAAAAACCGAGTTTCCGAAAATTACAATAAAATGCTAATTCGACAAAGTTGTCCGAGAGCAAAGAGTCCATGTCTGCTTGCCTCTCCTCTTTATTCTCTATGAAGGGGACTTAAAGTGAGAAAATAAATTAGGAAGGCGAATGCTTAGAAACGCGTGAAATTGAAGCAGTAAGATTGCAATACGCGACTACTGATCCACTCGTTTCTTTCTCTAATTTTCCAAAGCTCCAATTAAGCCGTCCAGAGTCGAGTTTTGCATATAAAGGATCTTTCGGGAGGCTCTCTATTCAATTTTGGCGTCTCTATTGTTTCGGATACGGAAGGGATGTTCTTAAAACCTTCGGAACAGTAGATAAGCAACTGTATTCGGGAGTGAGAATGTCGTATGCTGATGGTTTACAGATAGGTAATAATACAGAAGGTACGCTATTGGACAAAACTTTTTAAAATTGAGTCTTGTTTGTTAACGCAAGGACTGAGGCCATTTTATTCATTGTTAAAATTAAAGATACATAAATAGTTCTTATTTAAATGAAATAATGACATGTCTCAGGAAAACTTAAGATTTTATTCAGTTAAATAAAAAATTATAGGGAGTAAAATAGAGAAAATAAGAATTAATATAAAAATTACAAGTACATAGTTGTTGCTAACCTAATAAAATTAATAATGAGTAACCGTGATTAGCTATAACTTCACGACATCGCTCTGGCATGGAGTCCAATAGTTTTCTTATGGTATCTGGTTCAATCGAATTCCAGGCCTCTTTCAAAATTCTTATCAAATCTTCCCTATTGCTAATGTGACTTCGTCTTACCCGGCGATCTAGTTCCTCCCACAGGTTTTCAATGCGGTTAAGGTCTGGACTTTGGGCAGGAAAGTCCATAACCTTAATTTGTTCAAACAAAAACCATTCTTGTACGACTTTCGATTTATGTTTTGGATCATTATCTTGCTGAAATATCCAGGTTAAAGGCCAATTATCATCAGCAAACGGAATGATCACTTTCTTTAAGATGTCCAAATACATAAATCGATCTTTTGTTCTATTACATGCAGTGGTCCCATGCCATAGCCGGAGAATAGGATAGGATAGCTTTACAGTGGCCTTGGAATACTTTGGATTAAATATTTTCCCACCTGGGCGATGTATCCACAATATGCCATCGGATCCAAATATATTGAATTTGCTTTCATCTAAAAACAGACCTTTTTCCAGTCATTCGTCGACCAGTGCAAATATTTTTGTTTGCAAAGCTAAGTCGGGCCTTCTGGTTCTTCTTACTGATGAGTGTTTTTTTGGCTGGTTTTCTGCTAAATAATTCTGCTTCCCTTAGCCTTCTTTGGATGGTTTTAGGGCTTATATTGACACCAAGTAGTTCACTCAAAATTTGATTTGCCGATTTATGCGGATTAGTTAAAACGTAAATTTAACAATGATGTTGCTCGCTGATAATTCGAGAATAGCTATAACAAGAATAAAACGGTGTCACGTTAACGTCAATTTAAAAGGGTGCCCCTTCGAGAAACCCAGGCCCTTTCGCGTTTGATTTAAATATCCACATTTCCAGAATAACTACCGCTTGACGGCAACGAACGTCGCGTCGGGCCAGAACATCGAAAACTTTTTGTTTAAATCCTCTTCCTGACCCTATTTCCTGGGGTAATAATGTTAGTGTCGTTCCTCATCTCCCGTAATGGCGCTTATCTAAGATGAATGTTTAGTAGCTCGGATGGAGAGGGTGGATTTAGGTCCGATAGAGGAAAATATTAAATGTTCTCTGTTTTCTTGGCTTATGTATTTTTCAGAATTTATTTTGAATGAATATTTAATGTGTTCTAAATTATGAAATTGGTTTGGTTTAAAATTTGTTTCAAAATATGAAATATTATAATTTAGTGTAAGCCGTATACAGGATGGTCCGAACTGTACTCCGGAAACTTCGGCAGCATATTCTGCAAATAAAAATAAGCAAAAAATTTCGTATAAATGAATGTCCTAAAATTCCTAGTTTCGGAGATACAGGGGATAGACGGTTCATTTTTATTTCGATTTTTTCCAAATAATTTCTAAAACAACGTCAATATTTGGATGAAAATTGGTGTCTAGGAATTTTTTTGATATGATAAATTTGATTTTGATGTCAATATAACTCCTACTCATAGAGGGCGCCACCTACATATTTTTAACTGGTTTGAAAAGTAATAACTTTTCGTCCGCACCTGTATAAAACTACTGAGTAAAAGAATAGACATTTACAACATTTTTTACGTAAAAAAGGTCCCTTGGTAAAAATCGCTACAAGTAATGGTTCTCGAGATATTTGGAATTGAATTTATCAAATCTGTCGTTATTGACATAAATTAAACATGTAAAAAAAAATTAAGTAAATAGTTATTAGACTGGAATCATACCTACATTTGAAATGTTTCTGTGCCAAAAGATTAGCAGAAACTATTTTATTATCGCTTTTTCGAAAAAGAAATGTATAATTAATTATTAGTATTAGTATTACAAAAGTTATTTTAAATGACATTTGTTTATTAGCTACACAGAGATTTTAATAAATTCATTTTCTTAAAAAGTTGTTTGAAAATTCCTATAACTATGAAATTCTGCAGAAAGAATCTTTAAGTGAAGAACACTTAAAAGAGATTTTTGAAATGTATTAAATAAATGAGTAAAGTTAGTAAAAATTTATATAAAACTTCGTGACCGCTGGATTATACGAAAGCGTAGAGCTGCCATCGCAACAATGAAATATAATTTTAGCAAAATTTACACTTTTTCTGTAAATGTTAAATTTATACTTTTTCTGTAAATTTACAGATTTTCTGTAAATTTACACCTTTTCTGTAAATTGCATGCGAAATTTACTACCCAGCAGGATGACGTCTCGGCATCGACCTGTTCGTTACTCACTAGTTACAAGTGAGCATTGTTCTCCGCTGATTAAGTTGCTATTGTACCTACGTAGTACAGATATTCATCAGAGATTATGGACGAATACATTTGGACGAAATTTTGACATGTCTGCTAGAGGATGGTTATGCCCTAAGTTTACACCATTTGCAGATGACAGTTTACGTCATCCCAGAGGTGGAGGCCAATCAGATCCTGTTGCAAACAGTAATGCGTCAGAAAGGGGAACAATACTTTCCGGGTCGATTAAAAGCATATTAGAAAACATATTAAACAAAAAAATGCCATACTATTATATCACACACATTCGAAATTTAATACATAATCCCTAAAATAAGAGATCACCCGATTTCCTGTACTACGGGTGTTAGATCCTTAGATGTTAGACCCAGGTTCAGTATAGACGATGAGGAATAATTCTTCAAGTATTTTTGAAGAGAGTGTGGTTTCAGAACAAAATATATCTTTGAATATACTGGGATATTGGTTAATCTTTTCATATAGTCCTCATGTCTTCAATCCTTCAATTAATTGCCGCAGTGGTTCCCTAATTCTCTCACCACTGTTGCCACTAACGCATAAATTGACAGAAAAAGTGTAAATTTGCAGAAAATCTGTAAATTTAGAGAAAATCTGTAAATTTAGAGAAAATCTGTAAATTTACAGAAAATCTGTAAATTTACAGAAAAAGTGTAAATTTTGCTAAAAATATTTTTCAATGTTGCGATGGCAGCTCTGCGCTTTCGTAGGATTATACATATACACAAGATTGTCACAAAGGATCATTTAAATGACATCAGTTAATTATTTGGACAAAGCGAATTTAGGAAATTCATGGGCTATGAAAGCTTGCTGTCTGAAAATTCGTTACTATAAGATCCAGAAGTATAAAATCTTATATATGGATATAATTAGTGATCAATAATATGCACGAAATGATAGTATTTGCTCAAATGCTCTATAACAATTTTATTATGCTCATAATTAATGTATATTAATATATTTCATATCAATTAAACTTTTAGTTACGTAATCGAGGGCGCGACTTTTAAATTCATTGTTGCCAACCATGGAGATATTCGGCGCCGTGCTGACTAACTAGAATTTAAATTTCGCGCTGAGGATTAGGCAGTAACTTTGCTGTAAAAAATATCAAGTTGCCGCATTTATTTATTTATTTTCTGACATTGTCGTTCGTTTTGAACTTTAGTTTTGTATTACGAGTTTTTGGTTTAAATAAATAGTGTTGTGATACTTTAACCTTGAAAATATTTACTAACAGACCTTGAAGTCCAACATTGTTCTTTTTAGAACCTCTTTTAGTGCGAAGTGTACAAGATACGTGCTGATTAAGATAAGATTAAGTGCTGTTAAGAAGGTGAATTTTGTTCATGTAAATAATAACTGTTTATATGTATATTTATAATTAATTTATTTTTGTTTCCTAAAATATTTTGATTAAAAGAAAATATGTAAAAGTGGGCAACGCTGTTTATCTATACTGTTGCGGACCCGTGCCGTGTGAACTCAGCCTTAGGCCTGGCCACTCGCCTATGACTCATACGCCCATCGATGCCGACGTTCTAAGAACGAATAAGAATTGACTAGACAAATCTGGATTGTCTGTTTCTCTCCTATATAAGCAGACGCCGGGGCCTAAGGAAGTGTTATCGACGCCTATGATCCTTATGATAGGCAGTCATTTTCACGCCGTGCCTGCACCCCGTAACCGCTGATGTTTGCGAGTAGCGGAGTAGTAGGCTTGGGAAACAGTTGAATGTCAGAGATTGTTGATTTCGGCGGAGAGAAGACATTGTTTGTCAAGATAGTTAGAATTATATTTTAAATATCAATTTCTGTTAAATATATTAATCTCCCGATTACAGAAGATAGAGATAAATAACCGATCGACGCTTAGAGTTACAATCGCCGCGTTAATTCAAAATAAATTTCTGTTAGATAAATAATTAGATAAATTGTAAATAAGTCATAAATAGTTCTTTAAGTCTTTTAATCGTTATTGTTTTTGTTAATTAGTGTTAAATAAATTGTGTTTAAATAAATTGTGACTTTCTATCCACACGGAACCGACGAAAAACGTAACAATACTAATATATAAAATCCTTAAGTGACTGACATACTGATTAATCACGATCCTGCTCAAACCACTCAACGTAAGAAGCTCAATTTTGGCATACAGGTTCATTCTAGCGTGTAGAGATTCGATAAGAAGGGATTTTTCGAAATTCCAGTTCCAAGGGGGTGAAACTACCCCTCAAATATTACAATATTTTTTATTTAAGGAACGGTCAAGTTTCCGAAAAAACGCTTAAACACGTATATTTTATATTGTTTTTTTACATATTTTAAGATTTTTTAAAAATGTATACAGGGTGTTTCGAAAAATCTGGTCATTGATTAATCACGATCCTGCTTAAAGCGCTTGACGTAAAAAGCCGATTTTTGGAAAACCGATTGACTTTAGGGTGTAGAGGTTCGATAAGAAGGGATTTTTCGAAACTCGAATTCTAAGGGAGTGAAACTATCCCTCCAATATTAAAATATTTTTTATTTAAAAACCAGTAAGTTTTTCGGAAAAACTCTTAAACACGTATTTTTTTATTATTTTATTTATAATTTATACAGGCTGTTTCATAAAATATGACCATTGAGTAATCACGATTCTGCTTAAACTGCTTGACGTTTAAAGCTGATTTTTGGCAAACGAATTAGTGATGGGCAAAACTGTTATTTTTAAATAACAGTTGAAACTGTTATAGTTATTTATAAAAAACAGCTTAAAATAACAGCTTAAAAATAACAGGTTTCTTTATTTTATTGCTAAATATCTGAAAGAGTATGAAGCGGTCGCCGCCAGGCGTATTAACGCAGTTGCAAGTTGCTACAATGACATGCTCGGTGGTAGTATTTCCAGGGTGTCTAAAAATTTCTAAATATCGATTGTTATCTAAAATACCTCTCTAAAAACGGTCGTTGTTTACAAATAAGCGCTGTTTACAAATTGCGATATAAAAAAGCCAAAATTCCGCCACTCGTCTATACGTATACATTCCGATCTACCTACGCCTTGCCCCTCGATCGGCGTAGATCCTGAATTGCGTAGCAGTGTACAGGGTGCATCTCACTCGACGGGCAAGAAGCTCTTAGTTATAATTTTACCATTTGTGGTCAAAAAATAGCAATATAAGAAAATGTGTAGTATATTCTTCATAAGTAAACCAACTATACACTAGAGTTCGAATTAATTTTACACTTAAACTAGCGTGTACCCGCGACTTCGTTCGCGTCGAATTAATAATTTGTAATGGTGATGATAAAGCAAAGCAAGAATTTCTATTGACATACAAACTGGATAAAATTTTCTCACATTTGCCAAAAATAAGCTTTAAACGTCGAGCAGTTTAAGCAGAATCGTGGTTAATCAATTACTCAACTTTTTGGAACACCCTGTATTATTTTTTAAAAAATTTCAAAATATGTAAAAAAACAAAATAAATTATGCGTGTCCAAGCGTTTTCCCGAAAGACTAACCGTTTTTTAAATAACAAATATTGTAATATTTGAGGGGCGTTTTCACCCTCTTGGAATTTAAGATTCGAGAAACCCCTCCTTATCGAACCTCAACCCCACAGTCAATCCGTTTGCCAAAAATCAGCTTTAAACGTCAAGCAGTTTAAGCAGAATCGTGATTACTCAATGGTCACATTTTATGAAACACCCTGTATATATTTTTAAAAAATCTTAAAATATGTAAAACAACGAAATAAAATATACGTGTTTAAGAGTTTTTCCGGAAAACTCACCGGTTTTTAAATAAAAAATATTCTAATATTTGAGGGTGGTTTCACCCCCTTTGAATTCGAGTTTCGAAAAATCCCTTCTTATCGAACCTCTACACCCTAAAGTCAATCCGTTTTCCAAAAATCAGCTTTTTACGTCAAGGGCTTTAAGCAGGATCGTGATTAATCAATGACCAGATTTTTCAAAACACCCTGTATACATTTTTAAAAAATCTTAAAATATTATTCTGAAAATTTTTCAGAATAAATAAATACCTAAATATTGAAACTTAATAACGTACTGAAACATACAGCGCCATAATATCTCGACCTCCGCCCGTTATGCTCGTAACAGGTTGAAAAACAATATATCTAAAACAACTGATGCGTTATTCTCCAACCTGTTTCGAACTTCCATCGACAATCGACCGATGCAGCAGCCTTCCTTTCCCACTCCTGTTATCTCGACCGCCAGGCGTTATGCCCGCAACTGTTTCAAAAAACCTGCTTCTTTTATATCCTATTATTTTTAAGCTGTTATAAGCGCAATACGACCGTCGACGGGATCGACCGAAGCAGCTACGTTCGCCGTAGCGCATTCCCCACTCCGTTGTCCGTTGTCTCGCCGCCTGTATCGATGGTTGACGAAATAACAGGTTTTCCATCCTACTAGTTGTTTTTTGGAATTGCTTCGAGCAGCATAGAATTTCGGGGCGGTGCAGAGCGCCGACTTCGTTTTTCGTTTCACGAGCGGCCGATCTCTACGTGTCGTTATTTTATATCTGTTATTTTTTAGAAGTAGTAACGGTTGCGTTATGTTATTTCTAAATAATTGTTATAAAATAACAGATAGTTAAATAACAACCCATAAAACGAATTGACTGTGGGGTGTAGAGGTTCGATAAGGAGGGATTTCTCGAATCTCAAATTCCAAAAGGGTGAAAACGCCGTTCAAATATTACAATATTTGTTATTTAAAAAACGGTTAGTCTTTCGGGAAAACGCTTGAACAAGCATAATTTATTTGGTTTTTTAACATATTTTGAAATTTTTTCAAACCAAAAAGTTGGGTAATTTCTTAACCACGATTCTGCTTAAACTGCTTGACGTAAAAAAGCTTATTTTTGGAAAACGGATTTTTCGAAAGTCAAATTCCAACGAGATGAAACTACCCCTCAAATATTACCAAGTTATATAATAATATCGCTCGCCATATTGTTTTTTCTCGTGCTGACATAAATGTGAGAAAATTTATCCAGTTTGTATGTTAATGGAAATTCTTGCTTTGCTTTTTCATCACCACATTACAAATGATTAATTCGACGCGAACGAAGTCGCTGGTACACGGTTAGTTTGGTATAAACCGTATTAAGATACCAGAAGAATATTAAATTACCACTTTTAAAATTTATTTTCGAGAATTAGTCGACCCAGAAAAAGGGGCGCTAAATGAAGGGGATTTTTAACGGGGATTTCAAGTTTCTTAAAATCTTTTATATATAATCCCGGTAAGCTTCAACTTAATTTGAGCCCGACTCAAGTGAGGTGTATAAATTTGGGTGAAATGTCCCACTGTAAAAACAAACATTAAAATAATAAATGTAACCCTACGGCAAAAATGCTGCTAAAGACAAAAAGGACGTGGAATATAATAAATGATCATCGCATTGTAAGTATTTAGGAAGTTTTTATTAAGCTTCACCTAAATGACAAATTAGTCATTTGTCTCTACCTCTAGCGAGCTCCATTTTCTCCACAAAAAGATAAAAATTTACTCCGCTGAGAGATAAATTTCCTTTCTTTTCAGGTATAAAGAGGACCGATTTGAGACTTGGTTGTTATTATTTTATTTCCACTTTTATATTTCGGAGATAGAATATATATTTCGGGGTTTAATTTAATAGAACAGATTGTTTTCAAGCAAAAAAAGGAGGAATGGGCAACTGATATACAAGGTATCCCAGGCTGAGCGTGCATTAGAAGTTTCTAGAGAACCACAATATCTAGATCGGGGATTTTTTGCACATCATTGTTTTACAACGATATCTGTCGATTAAAAATATTTCCAATATGGCAGAATTTCCGGAAATACCGGAAGTTGACAGCAACTTTCTTATTTTAAATGGGTGTCCCCATTTTTTATTACCTACATACATCAATTCTCTGTAAAATTCTATGAATATTGATGTTAAACACTCTATACCTAACATAAACCATTTTTGAGAAAAAAAAATTAAATTTTTGGACGAAAAAAACACACCTGTCAAAAAAATTTGTATAGCCTAAAAGTCAATTTTAGTGATTACCACCATAAAATAATTAACTAGAAAGAAGTGTCAACTCTGTGTTAAATCGTGGAAACACGATACGCCACCGAAAGCCTTCGTTGTCGTCTGGAGAACTAATTTTCCAATTGACAGGTTGACATGATAAGGACATGATGGCTTAATTCTCATTTCCGTTTCCGGTTATTCAATGGCGGGTCCTCTTTCAGTTCAAATGTATTTTGTATTTTTTCTTTCATAAATAAAACCAAAAATTATTTATTCGCATATATTTATTTGAAATATGGAACAACGTGACTAAAAAATATAAAAATATAGAGGATTGTATTGTTTCAATAACAATTAGTTAATTATATGCACTTTTAACGTAAATTAGTTAAGGTATAAGCATGACTTACAGTAATTTGTAAATAAACACACGTATTCGCAGACTTCAAGGACAGAAAACGGACACAGGAACATGAAAACGGGAGCCTTATACAAAAACCTGAAAACAGAAAAACAAATTTTTTATACTAAAATTAACAATGTAAAAATATCAATAGGTATAAAATATAAATATACTGTTTAAAAAAAGCGTCCATTATTCCCAAAGAGACTTGGCTTATAAATCAAAAAGAAGCAAAAACAGACTTTTAGTCGGATAACATAATCAGATTATCAGTCCGATTTATTGCATTATTGACAATAAATCGCACATACTGGAGATAACAAATGTTGGCTATAGTTAAAAATGATCTTACCTTGCTGTAAATTGTTTCCATTTTCAAAAAATCGCCGATCAAAAAGATTATAACACCATTTTCTTGCATCTAAAAAATGTAAAAACAGTGTTTATTTACTACCTATTTTTCATATACATGGGACATACCTACTACTGCAGAAACGTCATTTTCTCCAGGATTCTTCATGTAATATATATTATATATACTTTATTACCATTATATTTATAAATTTCAGCCGAAATATTAAATTGAACTTCCAAAACGAAACTAAACGGAATGAATTAAAATGGCGTCGAATATTTTCGAATTTGTTCTAGAACAAATCTGAAGTTGTCTCTGAAACTGAAATCTGTCAATTCTGAACTGTGAAGTTAGACAATAGTTAGACAAAAACAATGCTGTCCTTGTCTAGGCGGCCATACTTGTCGTGAGGAGAATGACAGGAATGACACTAATGACTGTTTCCAATTTTCCTATTTCACTGTCACCCCCCTGATTACCACAACCACTGTGACATAAAGAGAAGACATATGTGGCTATCTATTTCAAAAATTAAATTGTTTAAATGTCATATAATAATGGCGGTAGCTGTCATGGAATTGAGCGATTAAAAAATTATCATAAATATTTTTTTTCCAATGGAAACCCACTTTTTTTATTTCACTAATGATTTTTTTTTAATTCGGTACTTTTTAACTATACATGTTCCTATACCTACAATAAATCGTTTTTAAGTTATTTAAGATTTAATTTGAAGATGTACATATATTTTTCTTGCTTTTATCTAGCTTCCTTTGACATTAACTGTCAAACGGTCAGATAATTTATTTCCATCTGTCAGAAAACGAATTATTTGAAGTTCCTATATTGTAAATACTGCCTTCCCCCCTCTTTAGTGATATTTAATAGTTGATATTAATAATATTCCGTATAATTGAAAAAAAGAACAGCGCAAAGTTGGCTCGGAAATGATGCTACTTTTTGAACAAAGCTTCACAATATAACATGGCCAGATCTATTGTTTTACATCACTTAGGCTACTGGTTAAAATCATGAATAATATTCGCTTTAAAACTTAAATCTTAAATAACTTAAAAACGATTTATTTTAGGTATAGGAACATGTATATTCACAAAGTAATGAAATGAAAAGCCTTTTCACTAGTGAAATAAAAAAAACTGATTTATGACATGTTTTCCATTGCTCAATTCTATGACAGCTGGGACACAGGACCATTATTATATGATCAACTTAATTTTTGATATAGATGTTTTCTCTTATAGCACAGTGGCTGTGGTAATCGCTAAATTTGACGTTTAGGCTATACAAATTTTTGTGACAGGCAGTTTTTCTCGTTCAAAAATTTTAAATATTTTTTTCTCAAAGAAAAATATACGCTTTATAACTATAGAACGGTCAGTGTTACGTATAGAGTGTTTAATATCAAAATTCATAAAATTTTACAGAGAATTTAAGTATGTAATAAAAAATGGGGGTACCCATTTAAAATAAGAAAGTTGCTGTCAAATTCCGGTGTTTCTCGGTTAAGATGGGCTGGTCACGTATACAGAATGCAGGGGGGAAAACCATCTACTAAAATCTCTTCTGTACGGTGAGCTTGTAGAGGATAAGAGGAAACCGGGTGGACAACTCAAAAGGTACAAGGATATTTTCAACGAAAACTTAAAGAGGATATAAGCATGTAGAATCTGTTTAAGATAAAAAGCAAACAAAAAATAAAATGTAGAAAAAGACCTTTATCATGACGTGCCTGTTTAAACTCTCGGTTTAAATTTTAACTTAATGTTATTTCTTATTTTATCTTGTATATTACAACAAAATAACAGAAAAGGGAAATTTTCCTACGCCACTGTACATTCAATTAGTGGGGCTATTCATCAGTGATTTTTTTTACAGATTCATTGAGCGAATCAAAAATCAATAGAAAAAACTGTATTGATAAAAATTGAACTCATTACAATTAGAAAAGTTAAATAAGAAACTTTTTTCCATAGCAACTGTTAAAATTGCTCTTATATCTATAAAAATAGTAGATAAAATAGTGCTTTAACCGCAAGAGTAGATTAAATGATACTTTAACAGCGAGGATAGGATAAAAAACTTTATTTCTTTTCACACGTTTTTTAATACCTTCCATTTTTGAAAATTTTTGTATTCCTTTTCATAAGTTATTCGGGATTTGAATGGAAGTAGTTTGGATATGGGGTTTGTCGCCTCAGCCTGAATATCTGTTGGTAATTTACTTATTTCCGCATTTCTGGCTCCAATTCAATCAGCAATCGACACGAAAGACAATTAAAAAATATTAACTCAAAACTGGCAACTAAAGAGACAGCTTTATTTAATTGTCAGCACAATATTTTTTCTACTCGTAATAAATTGAAATAATAATTTCTGAATATTTTTTAAAACGTAACTCGCTATGGAAAAAAAATATTGTTTTATACACGACGATAAAATTGTATTATCGTCTCCCGAAATTAATTAATTAATCCTTTCAGTCGACGATAAAATACCATTTTATCGTGTTATATAAAAAATAACTATTTGATTACTAGAGAAAAAAGATTAATTTCAATATCTCAGTTAAAAAACAATATTGCTCCCGTAAGAGGATTATTGGCTTATTGATTTTTACCGAGCACCTTTTAGCTTCTTTTTCATTGTTCTAAGAGCTCTCAGATCTCGTGCCAATAAACGGTTTCTAATTAAAAACTTCTGAGCAGACAGGATTCGTCAGAAAGTCGGGAAGAACCAAAGAGAGCAGGGGTTGATAAAAGGGACAATTTCTGCATTCGACGTTATTAGGAAACCGCTACCCATTGTTTCAACTTTGCAATTAATGTCAAAGGCAAAGTTACAGTTAGAGAAGCCACTTTACTAAAAACGATAAAAAAGGCTTAATAGTTCGCTCTGAATTCTTTTAATAACTATTTTAATTTAGCTTTACCATTTCTAGATTTATGAGTATGTCACGATAGAATTATAAGCATGATTGAAAAATTGTCTATTTTCCATGGCAACTGTTAAAATTGCCTGATATCTATCAAAAATAATAGTAGATAAAATAGTACTTTAACCGCAAAAGTAGATTAAATGATACTTTAACAGCGAGGATAGGTTAAAAACTTTATTTCTTCTCCCACGTTTTTTAATTGCTTCCATTTTTGAAACTTTTTGTATTCCTTTTCATAAGTTATTCGGGATTTAAATGGAAGTAGTTTGGATATGGCGTTTGTCGCCTCAGCGTGAATATCTGTTGGTAATTTACTTATTTACGCATTTCTGGCTCCAATTCAATCAGCAATCGACACGAAAGACAATTAAAAAATATTAACTCAAAACTGACAACTAAAGAGACAGCTTTATTTATTTGTCAAATTACATAGAAACCAACGCCAACCCAGAATAAAGAAAATATGCGTAAAACTAGCATTAAAAAAATAAATTATTTAAAATCGGAATATAAGCAAAATGGCACAAAAAAACTTAGCCACAGCATCAAAATACATCTGCCATCAAATATTACTTAAGACATATTTTTAGAAATCCGCGCTCTACTTATAACTACAGAATGTGGATAATGTAGGAGGTGGCAACATTGTATTCTCTAAGCACTATAAACAAATTACCAGAAACTGAACAAGCGGCACTCAAAAGGTTTTCAATATTTTCCGAAAAATGTCAAAAAAAAATATAAAATTTTCAAAATTTTTTTTCGCAAAAAAATACTTCACGGAGGTGTTTCCGGGGTCGACCTATATTACCAGTTAAAATCCTTGCATTTCTTTCTGGGACACCCTGTTTAAGGAAGTTAGAACATAATGTTTTGTTAATTAGAAAATTTTTGTTAACTAATTTATATATTTCATTAAAGTAAGACCCATAAAATACTCGTTTTGTTTTTGCTTGGGACTTAGAAGTGAAACACCATTAACGTAAATCCTTCTACGTGACGCAGGTAGTTCCTACATTATTGAGAGAGGGATAAAAATTAATTAGCAAATGGAGTGTGTACGAAGTAATCCGCTCAAAGTAAATGTTTCGAGGATTTCCGAACGTTCTACGAACAGCTTTTTTCTCAAACCCTCCAATTAGAAAACCTCGGAAATATTCCCGTTTCCCAGATAAAAAAACGATTTTTTAATCTTTTAAGATTAAGATTTTTTTTCATTTCTCGTAATTAAAACATGGCCGTAGCCTAGGTTAAGCACGACATACGTTTTTGGTGTTTACGATGATGGCTTCTGAAACTAAAATACATATACCAAAACCCTATTTTTATTTCGCCTTTGTAATATTTTTATTAAATCGTATTTTTAACCATAGAATGTATGCCGGAACCGCCCATTTTCAGCGTTACCTATAATAATATAATGATATCAATCAAACTCTTTTTGTGCAATACATATATATATATCCAAAATTATTGCATACAAATATTTGGTAAAATCAAAAGAGAGTTTCAAAAAAATATAAATTTATAAAGTTTATCAAAAAAATGTCTATACCTCTGTGGCGGATTAATCTCTTCAAAAAAGTCAAAGAGTCAATTTCATCACTGTAAGAAAATCAAAAAATAAACTAGTTATTTTTTGTAAACAATTTTTCCGAGGCTCCTTGATTAAAAATTAGTATTTTTAACACAGCCACGGCACTCTGAATTGAAATTAAAAATATATATTTTTAAGCAAAAATGTCAAAAGTTCACCGCCAAAATTATTGCATATTATAACGATATTTTTATTTTATTTTGGACCTAATATGATTCTTTTTATATTTTTGGACATATTGGCTTTACTACACGACTCATCATCATCATCATTGAGCTTATACCGTCCACTGCTGAACAAAAGCCTCTCTTAACTCTAGCTATTTTCTTCTATTTTGTGCCACTTGAATCCAGTTTCCAGCCACCCTGTTAATGTCATCTGTCCATCGACTAGGAGGTCGTCCTCTGCTTCTATAGGCCTCGTGTCTCAGTCTCCATTCCACAAGTCTCTTTGTCCACCGTCCATCTGTCATCCTAGCCACATGTCCTGCCCAATTCCATTTAAGATGTAAAACAGATATCACCGCATCTCTTACTCCTGTTCGATTTCCTATTGTATGATTGGGTATTTTATCTCTGAGTGTAACTCCCAACATGGACCTTTCCATTTTCCGTTGCATGACCTGTATTCTATGTATGTTCTTTTTTGTCAAAGTAAGCATTTCAGCTCCATACGTGAGGACAGGCAAGACATACTGGTTAAAGATCTTTCTTCTTAAACATATGGGAATAATATCAGATCTCAGTATATGCCTTAGTTTGCCAAATGCCGCCCACGACAAACCTATTCTTCGTAGAATTTCGTGGGTCTGATTATCCCTTCTAATACCGATCTCATGCCCTAAGAATTTATATATATGCACTTGTTCCAAAGGTATGTTACTAATGTTTAAATTTCCACTTAGTACTAAGTCTGTCATGTATTGTGTCTTTGACAAGTTAATTTTCAAACCGACTTTTTCCGAAGTATCATTCAGCATATCCAGCATATTTTGTGCCTCCTGTATGTTATCTGTTATTAAAATAATGTCATCTGCAAAACAGAGATGATTTATCAATTTGCCATCGATGCTAATTCCTGTTGAATCCCAGTTTATCATTTTTAACATACTTTCTAGCACAGCAATGAATAGTTTAGAGGACAGTGTGTCGCCTTGTCTTAACCCTCGATCGATATTGAATTCGTCTGTGCATTGATTTGTCGATATTCTGACGTTTGCCGTGGCATTATCATATATATGTCTTATGATTGACGAGTATCAATGATCGATGCGACTCTCGCTTAGTGTCTCTAGAAGCTTCCACTGGTCTACCGAATCGAAGGCCTTCTCGAAATCCACGAAGACAAGCATTAATGGTCTATTATACTCAATGCATTTCTCGATAAGTACCTTGACTGTCAAAAGATGGTCATTTGTTCCGTAACCTGATCGGAAACCTGCTTGTTCGCTCGAAAGAAACAAGTCTATTTTATTTGTCAAACGCTTGCTGAGTATTTTAGTAAATAATTTGTATACGTGGCTAAGAAGGCTGATGGGCCTATAGTTTTTAAGATCTGTAACGTCACCTTTCTTGTGTAAATAATGATGGTTGGGTTGTTGCACTGTGAAGGGGTTATTTCTTCTTCAATGCATTTATTAAATAGGACATTTAAAGCTTTGATGATTTCTGGCCCTCCTTCTTTGATTGACTCTATTATCAGTCCATCGTCGCCGGCAGCTCTACTGTTTTTCATATCTCTAAGGGCACTGATAATTTCTTCCTCGGTTAGTTCTGGAATTAGTTAGTTCCGGCTCCTGATTTATTACCTTTCGGATGTCGGTTTTGATCCCCTGCTGTTTTGATGTGTAAAGTTCTTGATAGAAAAGTTTAATAGAGTGTAGGATTTCCTGTTTGTGTGTTACTATGTTACCGTGCATATCCTTGATCTTTTGTATTTCTTTTCTTCCCATTGGTACTATTTCTCAATACCTTCAAACTTTGATTCTTCTCTATGACGTTCCTAATTTTTTCCGTATTCTGTTGCCTCCTATGATTTCTTTGGATATCACACTGTTTAAAGTTCTATATTCTTGTGTACTCTTGTCCTCCATATCTCTTCTGTTTCATTAAATGTTTTGTTCTTTAATTCAGTTTTTGTTCTTTTACTTTTTTGGGAAAAAAATTTTTCGATATCCGTTTGAGTGGCCTCTTTGATGTTTTCGTATATTTCGTCTATCGTAGTAGTATTTTCATAATTTAGATTTGAGGCTATACATTCCTTATAAGAATCTTTATTTTCAGGAGCTACCCATTTCTTGTGGTTTTTCTTGAGTATCATGTTAGTTCTTTCCTTTTTTATATTTATTTTTATCTCGGCTCTTGCAATGCGGTGATCGCTTCCTATCGAAAATCTGTTTTTTCTATTGCTGCAATTACATCTTTTCTATTGCTGATTATGAAATCTATTGCGTTTTTGGTTTTGCTATCTGAACTGGTCCATGTCCACTTTTTGCTGTTTCTTTTCTTGAAGAAGGTGTTCATTATATATAATTTGTTGTGGTGTGCGAAATCTATCAGTGTATCACCTCTTTCGTTTCGGCTTCCCAATCCATGATAGCTGACTGAAGTTTCCGCTTCATCTTGTTTGCTACCAACTTTGGCATTAAAATCTCCAATTAACATTGTATAGTGTGTTTTTCCATTTTGCGGAGCTGTGGATACATCTTCGTAAAAGTTCTCCAATTCATCATCTGTACATTTCTCGTAATTAAAACATGGCCGTAGCCTAGGTTAAGCACGACAT
Source organism: Sitophilus oryzae (assembly GCF_002938485.1). NCBI lineage: Eukaryota > Metazoa > Arthropoda > Insecta > Coleoptera > Curculionidae > Sitophilus > Sitophilus oryzae. Next base: position 1,273,294 of record NW_022147296.1, read on the forward strand.
ACGTTTTTGGTGTTTACGATGATGGCTTCTGAAACTAAAATACATATACCAAAACCCTATTTTTATTTCGCCTTTGTAATATTTTTATTAAATCGTATTTTTAACCATAGAATGTATACCGGAACCGCCCATTTTCAGCGTTACCTATAATAATATAATGATATCAATCAAACTCTTTTTGTGCAATACATATACATATATCCAAAATTATTGCATACAAATATTTGGTAACTTATGTCCCCATTTTATATTCTTAAGTTATTCTTCCAGTTCTAGAAGTTTTTCGTCCGATGACAGTGTTCTGGCATTGTATGTTGCAATATATAGTGAGTGTGGTCTTTGGCAGCTTCTCTTTATTTTTGTTGTTGATGCAAGCGAATTTTTGCCTCCCCCAGAATCCTCGAGTCAAACCTTTTTTAAGGTGTGGGAGTTAACATTCGTTCTACCCACCTGGGGTACACTTTCCTTTTCTGTTTTAGAATTCGCCATGTCTTTGGGGTTTTTAGCCATAATCTTCCACGTTGGCCAAACGTCTTGAAAGATTGGATTTGATATAAACAGGGAAATTTTTTAAGTTTGGACAGGAACTGAGGATAGGACAATGGTTTCCCCTGTGTGGAATTTGGAGATAAACCAAGGCTCACGTAGGCAGGGGCGCATCCCTGAAGTGGATCTGTCACCTATCGGGATCATAAATGAGTATCTACTCGCTACCATATTTTACTACACGACTAACTAATATAAAATTAAAAATCTAAGTGCAACTAAGCTCTTATTATAATTTTATTTCATAATGAGTGAAAATCAACAAAAACAAATTTCATTTTAAACAGAAAATATTGAAAACAATTTTAATTATTTCTCACAACTAATAGTCTGTATTGCCCCCTCGAGCCTCAATGCAAGCTGTGAAACGACGTGGCATGTTGAGGAACGGCTTCCCATGTTTCACGCGCAGCAATTTACAATTCATTTCAGGTACAGGGGGAATCATTCCTTTTGGCAATATGGCATTTAACATGTCCCAAGCATGCTCGATCACATTCATATCTGGAGACATTGCATCGGTGGCTACCACAGTTTTCTTATACCCTCTTCCTCGCAAAATTCGCGAACCGCTAAAGTGCCATGGGAAGGAGCATTATCGCCCATGTAAACAAATTCATCCCCCACTGCTCCTCAAAATGGACGCAAAATAGGCTCTAAAACGTCTCTAAGATATGAGGCACCTGTCATTGTGCCATCAATAAAAACAAGGGGAGTTCGAGCTCCGTGCATTATACCTGCCCATTCCATAATGCTTCCCCCTTGGAACGGGACACGGGGCTGAGCTGCATTCAAGCGTGCTCGTCTTACAGATGCTCTCCAGACCTAAGTCGCGAGTCTGACACTAGGCCTATTCTTGTTTCATCACTAAACATGACGAAATTCCAATTAGGTCCATTTGCTCTCATCTCCTCAGCCATTGTAGCCGCGTAATTTTGTGCCGTAAATTAAGCTGTCGTTTTTCTTGAAACATTTACTCCTTCAAAGCGAGCTAACTCATTTTTAATAGCAGTACTAGAAAGCAGGGAATTGCGTCGTGCAATTAGGGATATTTGACGGTCTTGCACAGCAGTAGTAACTCTCTTTCTACCTCTTCCAGGCCGATCTGTAACCTCGTTTGTCTCTCTGGTTTTTTTAATATTCGCGAAACATCGCTTTGGTTAACTCCTACAATTTCAGCTATTGCAACTTGCCGGTAGCCCTGTTGAGACAGTGTTGCTATTCTGACTCTATTAAACTGTGAAATAATGTTTCAAGACAATTTAAGGCCAAACAATGGTCGAATTCCTTCTGAAACCCACGAGATCACAAATCGAAATGTGCAAGAATTTGTAATAATATTGGGTCTGAACGATAAACATTGTTTACCATATCCATTTTAACAAAAAAACGCTTCTTACAGATTATCAAAGCTATGTATAAAAAATGATTCTTTAAATTCCTTTCCGTATATTTTTAAACGATATATGCAATAATTTTGGCCATGTGTATTTTTGATATGTCATTCGGAGTGTCCTTTTCTATCGAATAAAATAAAACTGGAGTTTGGGATCCTGTTTGATTCCTCAATAGGAGGCCTTGGGTCCATTGTGGTACCCCTGTATTATTGTACCAAACCTTCCTCTTATTTATTCTTTGGGTTAAAGCACCTCCAGCTCTTTGCAAAATTCCCGATGTCGCTGATGTTAGCTTCTGCTGCTTCCTCTGTTCTCTCCAGAAAAACTTGGCCTAAAGGTTTAAAGCGTCGATATTCCAGTGCCGAACAGTGGCACAAGAGATGCTCTATAGTTTCTTCTTCCTCTTCGCATTCTCTGCAGTAGCCATCGTTGGACATCTTCCATCTCACGAGGTTTACCCCCATAGAGCAGTTTCCACTGATGGCACCTACCACACGTATCAGTACTAGATTATTTTTGTGCTCTAGTAGTTCTACTAGCTCTATAGCACTACTAGATCTGTAGCACAGTCCTTATTATATTGCCACGTCTCTTGCTGCTTGGCCTTGATGGTAGTTTCTATAGCTTATTTGTTATTTTACTATTTTTTTCAGGATTCAGTTTTTGTCAAGGTGCAACATTTCACAACAGTGTAAAATGATATGTTTAATATTACAGAGAACTAATACGTCTAGAAAGAGAATTAATTTCGTACATGATAATATACTTAAGTTACACCACTGATTGAAACACCTCTAAATAGATGGTCTAGTTTAAACGAGAAGTCGACACTGAATTTATAGTTAATTTACATATTCGATATATTAAATTATTCGTACGATACACTTTTCGATATATTTATTGATATATTGAATTGACAGGTATAGCCATTCTATTATTTAAATTAGTTTTGAATAAAATTAAATAATATATATGCATGTATACAAAGCAATCCCTCTACGTTGATGTTTTATTGTGATGAGGCATAAAAGTTTTTTTAGTTCAATTAATTAGTAAGCAAAATATCAATGATTCTGGAATATAAATTCTGGATTTGGTCCGATTCCTATTCATGAACTAAAAATCTGAAAATATAGATTTGCAATGTTTTGTTGCCAGTATTTTTGTAGAGAATAACTAAATTAGTTATTTTTTTAGAACGTAGAGTAAATCTACATATTGTGAATTTTTTAATAAATATTTTTTTTTGTTTACTTATTTACTAAATAAATTTGATTTTATTTTAAAGATTCATATTTAAAAGACATTTTTGTAACTTTTCATAGACATTATATTTTTTTTATTGACAAAAAATTTTACAATTTGTAGACAAGGTAAAGTAAACAAACAAAAGAGAATTACAAAGTATACAAATTACATTGTCAGTCTTATTGTTTAAAACAAACATTTATAAATGTTTACAATGTCAAAGTATAAAAAAATAAAAATATGATTCAAAAATATTTACTATATTTATAGTAAATATAGTAATAGCAAATATTAGACCAGTGTTTACAAGATCAAATTCGTCAAATCATCAAAATATCAGTCATTTACGGCGTAGAAAGCCTTGTCTAGTAAATAAGATTTCAATGCTTTGCGAAATGAAGAAAATTATGTTATGGATTTGATTTCAAATGGCAGGTGATTGTGCATTTTTTTTTGAGTTGTATAATATTGAACTTTTAACTAACTCTGAGCGTGGGGTAGGTAGATAAAGATCTTGCTCCGCGTTCCTGAGTGGATAAGTGTGAGATGGCCTTTCTTGAGAAGCTGATACATGCTTACGTATTAGGCAAATATAAATAAGGAAGGAAGAGTTAATATTTTCAATTTTTTAAAAAAGTCCTGGCAATATGTTCTGCTGTTTAATCCCAGTGAATATCGAATAGCTCTCTTCTGGAGCTTGAAAATGCGGTCAAATTGAGTCGCACAACCCGTACCCAAGAATAGAAGGGCATATCTGAAGTACGACTCAAAAAGTGCATAATAAACAGTTCTAGCCACTGACAAGTTCCTTAGAAACAGATCTTAATGCAAAACAGGCTTATTTTTTTCGACAAAGCGTCGATATGCAGGTCCTATTTTAGAGAATTGTCTACAACAAAACCTAAGAATTTTACAGATTTTACCACGTCAATGGTGGTGTTGCAAGGTGCTGCAAGTACAAAAGGCTGCAGCGAGTTTTTATACGACAAAGCTTTAGTTTCAGAAATGTTGAGACTCAGGAGGTTCGAATCGCACCAAGATTTAATGGTGATTAAGTCATTTGATATAATCCTATTAAGTGCCGTGACGTCCTTGTTGCTCCAAGTGAAGCTAGTGTCGCCTGCAAAAAGACATATTATACCACTGATGTTTATGTTAGCAATATCGTTAATAAAAAGAAGAAACAAAATAGGCCCTAGCACTGAGCCTTGTAGTACTCCACATTCTATTGACTTGCTAGAAGACAACGTGGTATCCACCCTCACAAGTTGACTCCTGTTGCTCAGATACGAGTTAAACCATTCGAGAGAGACGATTCTGTACGGTAGTTGTAACACAGAAGTATCTATATATGATTATTTTCAATAAATATCTTATTCTGACTTATGTGGTACCCAAGGAATAAGATAAAATTAAGAAATTCTAATGGAAATTAATTCTGTATGAAGAAGTATAGATGTTTGGTACTTATAACTTGAAAAAACATTTAATTTTGCAAATTGGATTAGTACCTCTTAACAAAGAAGTCTTATAAATGGCGAGACATATACGAAACCACGCGAAGATTACAAGAGGTTGGAACAAAAATGAGTTGTAGCCGGTCATTGTACGAATGAGTAGCAACAGACTCGTTAAAAATTCTCTAAAAGCTGAGTGCGGAGTCGCAAACCTTCCCCTTAACTTTCTTTGTTGTTTAATTGGGACCGCTGCTATAAACTTGTAAATATTTTTATTATGCTTATCTTAAGTTTATACGTTTGTTCCATCAAATTTTGTTAAAATAAACTACTATTTGTTAACTTAGCTTACTTTAGTACAAAGTAAAATATTAGTGTATTTAAAAATATATTCTTCCTTTCCTTCCTTTTCTTCTTCATATTTTACAGTACAAGTATTTTAAATGATAATATATAATAAATATATTATATTAATCGTTGTATATTAATATATATATATATATATATATATATATAATATATATATATATATATATATATATATATATATATATATATATATATATATATATATATATATATATATATATATATATATATATATATATATATATATATATATTAATCGTAGTGTATATAATTAAATTAATCGTTGTGAATTTGATAGTTAATGCCTGTTTAATAATATGTTTTCTTTTCAAACGTCACAAAAGTATTAATTTTTGCGACGTAATTGACAATATAAAAAAGTAATTTTATCGCATAGGCATAAAAGTGAAGCAATTTTAAGCACAAAAGTACGAAAATATACTATCAAACTGACATAAAGTGTCGTATTCAACGAGCCTAACCATAGTGTCTCGATATATAATTACTTACAAGGTATTACTTTTAAACCTATTTATATAATTTGCAAGGTTAGAAATTGTTTAAAAAAATTTTTGTCACGTTTGAAAAAAAATTGCATGTTATTGCTGAAATTTAAACGCACAGCCTCACCACAAAAAGTGTCATTTTACTCTTAATAAAACAATATACTGTATGATCGAAAAAAAAACGGCGTCCAGTTGGCTGGAAAATGAACATCGATGACATTTCCCATATAAATTTACATATAAAATGACAGCGATCTTCATTCCATCGCTGACGCCGTTTTTTGTCGATCATACGGTACTTATAGTACTTATAGTATATTTAGGCATAAAAATGACCTTTCTATATTGTCTATCACGTCGAAATCAAAACTCTATCAATCAAAATAAATACATTTGTGACGTTTGAAATTACTGCTTCATAATTTATTTGGGTATGATACTAACTTTATTAACAGAACTTGAAAAAGAGAAATATCCTTAACTAACAAAAGTTATTATCAATAATACAAAAATATAAATATTCATACAAGCCTATATTTTTTATTTTATGGAATGTAATGTAGATAAATTGTATCTAATATTTTCATAAATTTGTCTGCGCCCAGAAGTTTTTTTTCTGGAAAGTTCAAAATTTGCCTGGGATTTCTAATGTTTTCAACGGCCATTACACAATCACGATATAAACTCCCAATACACACTTGTGTCAATGCCTATAAATTAGAGGTGGACAAAGATTGAACGAGTCGTTCATTCGAACGAGTATTAAAAATGAATCGTGAGATTCGATTCACTGCTTAGGGTACGGTTCGTTCAATTGAATCGTAGCCAGCAGGTATCCATAACATTTGAACAATGAGCCGTAAAAAAGAGTCGTGGGAATTGAATCGGATCACAATGCGATCGTTCGTTCAAAGAGTCGTGAGAATTGATCATTGCTTACAATACGGTTTGTTCAATTGAACCATGGTCAGCACGGATCCATAAGATTTGAACGATGAGCCGTAAAAAAGAGTCGTGGGAATTGCCCCAACTTTTTTTCAAATGGGAAGGGAGTCAAGTGGCGCCGCAATGAAAAGAGCTTTTTATTCTCTATATTTTCCCACTTCGTTTTTGAAAATCGGTAGAGTCATTGAGAAAATATGAAGAAATTTGAAAAGTTTATTTAAACATTTATCAGAGTAAATGATAAGGATAAATTCCTTCGACCAATTTGTTGTTTTTTTCTTATTATTTCTAGATGTTTACGCATGTTTTTCACTTGCCACAAGGTTGAACGATCAGGTGAGATAGCTGTTCTGTGACTTGTGCGTTGAAATTCTTCTCAATATCGTTAAACTTTTTAACAATTATGATGTACTCACTTGCAGAAAAGTGGAAATAATCGAACTTTATTTTAAAAATAATGAATGTGGCAATCGGGTTGCGCCATAGACTTAAAATAAAATATAGACTGAGCATCTCATTCATAAATAGCTGGAACATGCGGTGAGACACTGTCTTGTTATTGTTGTGTTATTGTTTTAGGTTATAACGAGTGCGACACGAGCGATAGATAGGTTGTCTCTGTCGAAACGGTCGTTCCCTGACGACTCTGCCGGGAAACACAACACTGTCTTTCGTTTCTCAAGTACACCTGAACTCTCCGAATCATAGCCGGTTTTTTTTTTATTTTAATGAAGAAAAATATATCGTATTTAAACTTTTTTATTATTTTATTAAGATTTAGGACAGGTTTTTTAAATAAAAGTTTAGAAAAAACAATTTAGAGTCCAAAAAAGATAAAAATAATAAAATACGCTTTATAGAAGAAATTTTATAATCGAAATTACGTAATTTTTGAAATTAATAATAAATTATTAATTTTAATCAAACATTTACAACCCCTAATATTAATCAAAACAGGATCTATTCCACAGATATAATAGAATCGGCGACAGGGAGAGAAAAAAATAATATATGATTGTTGTAATTTTTTTTCTGGTTAAGTTATGTCTTATGTAAATTAGAGAAAACATAAATCCAATCCATTAAAGCAAGGAAGGTGGTAGGAAGTGGATAAAATGAAAACTATATTTATTTAACTCGGTACTGTCTTTATTATACCGGGTGCGTCCCAAAAGTGGCTCATCCCCATAATTTTTTTATATAATCAAATAAAAAAAAAACAAGATTTAGTATGTTAGTATATGACATAAATTAGGATTGATTGACGCATTCAATTGTTTTTGGTCACTTCCTGTTTCTCCGGAAATGACTATAACTTTTAATTTTTATTACTTACTTATTACTTTATTCGATAGAAAATGACACTCTGAATAGAATGTGAACATATCATATGTCAACTTTTGACATTTTCGCATATGGTTTAATAGTAATTGTAACACGCGGTTCATAACGACAATTTGACTCGAAATACCAAGTGTGTGGTATCAATATATTCATAAAAAAATGCTTTTTCCAAATATGCTAACGAGTCACCCTTGTTCCACTTGAAAAAATTGACATATGTATGATTAAAAATACGATATGTACATCTTTTAACCGGCCTAGACAAGACACGAAACCTATTAGACGATCAAAACTATTTTTCCAAGGCTCCTTGATTAAAACTTAGTGTTTTTAACAACACCATTGCACCCTGGATTGAAATTTAAAATAGGATTTGTTTTTAAGCGACAATGTCAAAAGTTGACATATGATATGTCATTCTATTCAGAGTGTCATTTTTTATCGAATAAAGTAGCAATATACCGAGGGTGCCTTTAAAAAATCAAAAGATGTAATCATTTCGGTGAAACAGGAAGAGACCAAAAACAATTGAATACGTCAATAAATCCTAATTTATGTCATATACCTACTAACATACAAATCTGTTTTTTTATCTGAAAAATAAAAAAGTTATAGGGTGAGCCACTTTAGACGACCCGGTATATTAAAAAATATTGTTTCATAATGTAATATCATTTTAAAATTCTTGTATGTTATTTTAGATTCTGAAGATAATTTTAGAATAAACCGGAATATATTTTTAATAAAAACATTATTAATTATTAACAGGGTTATAATTATGATTTTGTTACAATGTAAGTAAGTAAATAATGTAATGTAAGAGAAAAAATTCAGATTTTACATTTTACTAAAATATTATCTAAATAAGCGCCTTTCTACAACAACGCCACTGACTCCCAATGGGTAAATTGAGAGTTGCCTACCGGTCAAAAGTCGTTTCAAGACTTAAATGGATTATTTAAGTCAAATTTCTTGCAAATTTGGCACTGGCGAACCATATTTTATAGTTCTTGAACAGAAAAAGTCAATAAAATAAACACTTAAGCACTACAAGCTAAGAAAATGCGTTAATACAGCCGGGGAGATAGCGGCAACAAAGCTTTACCGCACACGTGCGACTCGTACTACAAGGTAATAAATGAATGAATAGGCTCCCTCGCCTCTAATCGGTGTTGTCATATTGTAAAGAACTTGTCCTTTTTAAACAGTATCCGACTTATAATTTAGTAGTATAAGGACTATTTAATACATCTCTGGAATATTAAAACCTACTTTATTAAACTGTAGTATTAATATCTCAATATATGTGTATAACAAGAAAAAAAAAATATTGATAATATTAAAGACGTGACAACATAGGCTGGATGAGGAAGGCTCGGTCGACTGTACCCAGAAGTAAACATGTGTACAAAAAATATTGTTTGTCCGCGTTGAGATGTAAATAATGTAGTCTATATTTTATTTTAAGTCTATGGGTTGCGCAGATAGATGTTGAATACAATAAAATTAGCCAATGAGACCGGCGTGAATCGTACAAGTGTTCAAAGGATATTAAAAAAACACACAAGTTCCACCCGTACAAAATTCAGTTGGTACAAGAACTCAACGAAGATGATTTTGATCGTCGCGGGCTGGTATTTTTGGAAATTCTATTGTAGGCCATTTTAACGATATTGACACCGCACCTGATCGTTCAACCTTGTGGCAAGTGAAAAAATGCGTAAACATCTAGAAATAATAAGAAAAAACAGCAAATTGGTCGAAGGAATTTATCCTTATCATTTATTCTGATAAATGTTTAAATAAACTTTTCAAATTTCAATCCTTCATATTTTCTCAATGACTCGACCGATTTTCAAAAACGAAGTGGGAAAATATAGAGAATAGAAAGTTCTTTTCATTGCGGCGCCACTTGACCCCCCTTCCCATTTGAAAAAAGTTGGGGGATGACACCCCCGCTCAGAAAGTTGAAGATTTTGATCATTTTTGGGGCAAAAGTTGTCCCTCTCACAAACAAAATTGACGTGTTTTGCGATTTTTTGAAAAAAAAGAATACCCTAGCCGTTATGCTTTGCGGAACGTTTTCGATGGGCCACCCTGTATTATGTGAATTGGATTGATAATTTAATATTACTGGTAAAATAATAAATCCAATTACGCCAGTATCATAAACGTGTTGAAAAACAAATTAAAGAACTGTATATTTATTTTCCTGGTCCCTTAAGTAATTGTCCGACCAAATTATCACCGGTAGTGTTAGTTACAAGTATTGTTTTTATGAAACGTAAATTGTGCATGTGGTCCGTTCAAATGAACGAATTGTAGGAGTCGATTCAATATAAGAAATTGAATCATGTGATTCGATTCACTAAAAAGAATCGTAATGCCCACCACTGCTATAAATACCATAGTATATTTAAAATATATTTTTTCTCTGTGTGAATATGTTAGGTACTCTGTATATATACGTTTTAGTTTATATCCTGAAACATATTTTCATAAATCTGCCATCCTCGTTCCATTAGGACCTAAAAAATAAAAAAATACAGCCGTAGCGTTACCGAAAGTACCGTTTACCTCTAAAGCACAACTGCTAAAAAAGATATAACGCCCAATATATATTTTGCCGCCGCAGTGTTTCCCATGTTTTCACTTGATTTGTTGTTACGACCGCACAATTCCCGATGTTACGACAGCCCGGGCTCGGCAAAAAAGGTCTGGAAAACGATTTGAATCTGAAATTACCCCACTTCCAAAATGAAAGTGACTTATATCAGTATATTTTAGGAAACGGTTCTTGTGCGTAAAGGTTAAGAGAGAACATTTTCGTTTATATCGACTGCAGTTTAAAGTTTAAAGCTGCTTTGTCAGGGCCCAATAAATATAAGGAACATGTCGTTTTATTCAGATACAGGATGAGTTTTAAATAACTGCAAATATTTTAGGCGTGGTATAATCTAATCGAAAAAAGTTAAGGATATTGTGTTTTAAATAGGAAGAAAATGTTTAAATAAAATGTGTTATAACTATTAATACCTATGTCGTTTGTGTTTAAAACAAATACTGTTTGTAAAAACAGTAAAATTGTATCTAAACAAATAAAAAGCATTATTATCAAAAATGTACATTTAATTTTTGTTTAGAATAGAATTTGTTTGCGTGTTGCTAAGCGGCAATTTGAGATATTGTGGTTATTTATTCTGTATCGATAATATGAATAGACGTCATTTAACAGTAGAGGAAGCAAATCAAGCCATTGGGTTGCTTCTTGGCGGTGCGCGACAGATCGATGTGGCTGATCGATTTAAAGTCACCTAAAGTGTAATTTCTAGACTTAAAGCCTGATTTAATGAGACTGGATCTGTCATAGAAGGCATAGGGAGGGTAGACCAAGGTCGACAAATGCTGGGGAGGACCGAAGCTTAATGAGAGGAACTAGGATGGATCCTGCAAGAAACTACACGTTGCTCAGCCAGGACCTTTTGGCTGTCAGCGGGGTACGTATTACCTCTCGGACGGTCTTAAATCGATTAAGAAAAGCAGGTTTACATTGCTATAGGCCTATAAGCAAAATAAACAACATAGGTATTAATAGCACATTGTTTCTGAAAAATTTTCTTCTTACAATATCCTTCACTTTTTTCGATCAGTTTATTTCAACACGTGTATGACAGTTTCTTTGCAAAAAAAAGATGTTGAAAATCGTGCATTTTCTTTTAAATTTTCCTGTAAAAAAAAGATTTTAAAAAACTTTCAGAAAAAATCCGGTGGCTCTCAATTTTTTTTAAATTAAAAATATTTTTTTTTAATTTACAACCTGCAACCTTGAATAACTCAGATATTTTGAACTTATTTGAAAAACGGTAAATAGGAAATATATTTCATACCCAATTAAACTTTTAGTTACGTAATCAAGAGCGCGACTTTTAAATTCATTGTTGCCAACCATGGATATATGCGGTGCCGGGCTGACTAACTGAAATTTAAATATCCCGCTGGGGATTTGGGTGGTAGCTCTGCTGTAAAAAATGTCATGCAGACATTCGTTTTGACACTTTACTTTTGTATTACGAGTTTTTGCTTTAAATAAATTGTGTTATGATACTTCAAGCTATTTATAGTTAGTTTATTATTTATAATAGTTATAAATTCCGCATCTCTCATTGCAAATATTATTTTCGTTGTAATTGCTGTTCACAGAGAGAATTTTTTTGCATTACAGCCGGGCGCTGTTCAAAGCCTACTTATTCAAAGTGGGCTAATTTTTAAAAACTCTATGTCTCGAAGAGGAATCGAGCAAAATATCAAGTGTGCTATATTCTTGGAAAGGCAATTTTAAATAATTTTATATTATATATATATATATATATATATATATATATACAGGGTGTTCCGTTCCATTAAGGGAGGTCACCGGCCATATCTCGGAAACTACTGGGTATAGGAAGTCAGGAAAAAAATTCTTAAGACTAAATGACCATGAGAAATCCTGAAATTATTTTGTCTCCGCATGGCGCAATTGGTAGGGTGAATAATACAATTCAAGTTTCTTCGAAAATTCTCATATTGAGCTATAACTTTAATAACATCGTTAGAAAGCCTGAAAAATTTCGCATAAATTTCTCTATTGAGCTCATTGGCGTAACGACCTTAATAAGGGGTGGGAAGCTCGAACGTCTCAGTATTTAAAACTCTGTATCTTCTAAACGACTTATCCGATTTCAGCAAACTTAGGCTTGTTTGAAAGAGAAATGTACGTTTTCAAATACCCAATCCACTGCTACCAAATAGTTACAAATTTTCATTGCTAGAGGGCGCAATTTCCAATAATAACAGTTTTTTTTGATTTTGTCACGAAAATTTAAACATCACGGTATAATTTTGATGTCATATCGGAAAGTAGATTAAATTTGCAACAAAAACGTTTAGACCGCAACTCGATATCTTCATTCGTTTCAGAATTATTGCCGGAAGAATACTTTATAACGCTTTAATCTAAAAAAAATGCTTGTTTTCATAGTTTCGTGGTAGGTAAAGCATTTCATGAAATTTTTGTCTAATTTTATGGTTGTTGAGGTTTTAAAAAAAAAAAAAAAAAAAAAAATTATAATAGTCTTTCTATTGCTTCCTTAAAAACTTTAATACTGGTATTATTGTTGTTTTGTTGTGGCCCGTTGGCCTTTAAGCACGCTCCAAATTTTGCCTTTTACATGATTTGGACTAGTCCTAAGCCTAGGTAAAGTGCGAAGGGAGGCACGGAATATGACAAATGAAAACTAATTGTTATCAATTCAAAGTTTAACCTTACGAAACTATGAAAACAACCATTTCTTCAAATTAAAGCGTTATAAAGTATTCTTCCGGCAATAATTTGAAACGAATGAAGATATCGAATTGCGGTCTAAACGTTTTTTGTTGCAAATTTAATCTACTTTCCGAATATGACATCAAAATTATACCGTATGATTTAAATTTTCGTGACAAAATCAAAAACTGTTATTATTGGAAATTGCGCCTCTAGCAATTTAATTTGTAACTATTGGGTAGCAGTGGATTGAGTATTTGAAAACGCTTACATTTCTCTTCAAACAAACCTAAGTTTGCTGAAATCGGATAAGTCGTTTAGAAGATACAGAGTTTTAAATACTGAGACGTTCAAGAGCTTCCCCACCCTTATTAAGGTCGGTACGCCAATGAGCCTCAGACAGAATTTATGCGGAATTTTTCAGGTTTTCTAATGCTGTTATTAAAGTTATAGCTCAATATGAGAATTTTCAAGAAAACTTGAATTTTGTTATTCAATTCTACCAATTGCGCCTCTTGCGGTAAAATGCGGAACTTAAAAATAATTTCCAGGATTTTCTCATGGTCATTTTAGTCTTAAGAATTTTTTTCCTGACTTCCTATACCCAGTAGTTTCCGAGATATGGCTGGTGACCTCCCTTAATGGAACACTCCTGTATATATATATATATATATATATATATATATATATATATATATATATATATATATATATATATATATATATATATATATATATTATATATATATATATATATATATATATATAAAACAATACAATACTTATATATATATAAAACAAAAAAGAATCTGTTGATAATTCTTAAATTATAATTTAAAAAATATATACTTAAACCATTAAATTCTACTTTAAAAGGTGCTTTGGAAATGTAATGTAAAAACAGAAAATTTTCCATAACAAAAAAGTTACAGCGATTTGTTAAAAATGCACATTTTTAAAAACACCCCGAAACGGTAACAGATATCGATGTGCGGTTTTCACCATCATATGTTTTTGACAATAATTGAGCCCAAGACATCGATATTAGTTTTCGTCTCCTACAGAAAATGATGTTTCCCTTGATGTAGATATTAATTGCGTAAATGAAATTTTTAATTAATCTGAAAAATATTCAATTTTTCTGAACTCAACGCGAGGAAAGTATTGGGCGATAAAGTCATATCCTACTGTTTTACACAGCGATCCCATCTCGATCGGCAAATTTGGGACTCGGAGATAATCGAACAGACTGTTCTGATATTTATTGTTATACTCCGACAGATGATATTATCCTGGCAAAATGGAAACCTTAACCAGAAGACTCTTAAAGATGTTTTATTCTGTCTCTAGCGCGCCAATATTTTGATATAACGATGGCGGAGAGTTTTACAGAAAATTCTGCAACGCTCTCTAGATCGATATATTCTATTTGCCAAGTTGAATTTTTAATTAGGTAAGGGATAAGCAAGAGAAATTTTAGAAGATTTTTTCTTTACTACATTATCCCCGAAATGTTTTACGAAATATTTCTGGAAATATTTCGTGAAACATTTCGCAAAACATTTCTGGAAATAGTACGATAAATATAAGCCGTGTTATAAAAATTAGTTTTGGTATTGGCCGCCTTGATTGGTTGTTTGTTTTTTTATTATTAACCCGGATTAACAATAAAAAACAAGCAACAAATCTCGGTGCGTTTCGATCAATTTCAGGAAACGTGGAAAAATTCCTCGAAGGTTACACAAGAATATTTAGTTCTAATCATTGTCTAATATTATTAATTACAATATAGTAAAAAAATATAAAACAGTTACTAACTAGCGGTCTACCATTTATCGGCTTATAATCCACGGTATTGCGCCTCATGAACAAAATATACATAAAGTTATTTAAAAAAAACGTGTAATTATTTATTATTTCTGGTTATGGTAAAGTAACATTTATACTGTAGTTTGTAGCAAAGTTTAGTTTACAAGCTTTAAGTTTGTTTTTCTAGTTTTAATTGTCTAAATATCTGCATAATAAATACTAGTTCAATGGATTTATATCAAACCATCCTGGATGCTAATATTGATAATGTTACCAGTATTACTCATCAAGCAATACTCATCATCATGATGTATGATGGGTATGCATACATGATTGAGTACCTGTATTACTTAACAAGCAATATTACTGTTATATTAATCAATTAAGGCCGTAAACAAATATATGATATACAATTTTATATACTAATTCATTATAATAAAATTAAATCATAAAAATATTGTAATTATATTCCTGCAGTTTAAGTTAAAAGTTCTGTTCCTAAATATCTACTATGTATATAATAAACGCGTGTTCAGATATTAATTCTGTGGAATATATTATATCAATATAACATAAAACGAGATGTAATTAACGAAATATCATCATAACAACAGCTGTTTTAGGAATGTCTATGTTTACCTATTTCACTGAGATTTATGAAAAAAAAATCCTTTGCCTTGGATACAGATACCGCCACGTTTTGGAAATAGCTCGAAACAAAATAAAATTGAACGAGGCAACAAAAAACGCTAAAAAATCCCCTCGCCCTACTCATGAGTAGTTTTCGGGCGCTTTTAAGTATCGAAAGTAGGTCGAGGCAAACCAAAGTGGGCCAAGAAAACTGGAAATAAATCGAAATGCGGCAAAGTTGAGCGACGAAACGCGACCTTGACATGTTTTAACTGTTTCTCGCATAGTGTAGACGCTGTTTAAAATTTTTCGATATTAAATTCGATAAAAAAATATAATAATAGGAGAGTCCAGGGAATCAGAGTCCCGAATTCTGGAACTTCGACATAAAAACCTTACCTACGCCTTCAAAGCGGCAAGCGAAAGTATTCGATTAGCGGAACGCCAAGCAGTCGATTTTGGTATTCTCGTTGCTGTGCGAATCGTTTTCTGGATACGCGTTTAGCACATACTGGCAGCATCGCAATTTCTCATGTATCTAATAGTCAGATGTGGATAAAACGACGTAAAATGTCAATGTTGCGTGAATTTCATAACCTATTGTTGAGTTATGTCAACCTATTTTTCTATGGATAAGTCATTATTCTTATTACACGAGGGAAATGTTGAAGACGCTTCTCAACATTTTCGATGTTTTGACCAATATTTACATCTGTCAAGTAGTAAATTATCATTACTTATTCAGGAATTTATAGAAGAATATGTAGTTGTCACTTGATCATCATCATTTTATTAATCATATCGCCAGCGACGAGTATTTGACACGCATCAGAAGATGGTTACGCAAGGCGTTTGCTTTCATAAGCTTTTCTATGACTTAAAAACCCGATACGCGATGTTATCTCTCTTCCGCACTCCGGACATTCAAAAATCTCGTTACAACTTAACAAGTATAGCTAGAGACGTGAGAAATATAAAATAACACGTGACGGGTGCTATCCCCAAGTCTCTTCCTATATTTTTGTACAACTGTACTTGGTTGCCTCTTTACTTTTTGGTTGTCGTTGTTAACTGAGTTTACAATTCTTCTCTATTGCATTCTGTTGTGCGCTGATTCCCCCCACTGATTCTTCATGCTTATCTCCTTTAAGTTTTCATGGAAAATATCCTTGTACCCTTTTGAGTTGTCCACCCGGTTTCCTCTTACCTTCTACAAGCTCACCGTAAAGGTGATATTTCAGTAAGCGGTTTTCTTGCATCCTGCATACGTGACTAGCCCATCTTAAGCGGCATTTAGTAATCATGATTTCAACGCTCTCGCAGCTAGCTTCTTCAAGGACCGATACGTTTGAGACATGGTGAAACCATTTGATTCCTAACAATTATCTAAGGTGGCTTTGTTGCAACTTGTTTAATGCGTTCATGGCCGCACCTCATACATTATTATACCGGGTGTTGCATCGTCGAGCCGGACATAGGAAATCCAATGTAATTTTAATGGGGTCAATTATTAGCTTCCCTAATTATTTTAGAGAATAATTCTATTTAGGTTTATTGAAGAGCACTAAAACCCACATTCAAAAGAATAACTTTATATATTTTTGATTAGCCCGTTTACGAGTTATCGCCGATTTCTTTTTAAATATTTCCCCTTTCTTATGGCCCTTTATTTACTTATGAGCACCAGTCAAGGTAAAAGATAACTGTCAAATGAAGTTGTCATTTCAGAAATTTATCTATTTAGTGCTTTATTATTATTATTAAAAACTCATACCTACATCGAAAATATTAGCCATGAATTACACTACCGAAGAAAAACTATTGATGATTAAATGGTATTATCAAGGAAATAGTTATCAAAAGGTGTCGGACATGTTTGCTGCTCTGTATCCGAATAGACCGATACCTGGAAAATCTACAATCGCAAGGAATGTCCAGAGATTTGAGACCAAAGGTACCCTAATAAATAACTGTAGATGTGAAGCAAGGCAGGAACAAAGAGAAGATGCAAGAAATGATAACGACTTGGAAGTTTTATTGTGCGTGGAAGAGAACGATGGAAAGATCAGCACAAGGAAACTTGAGGATGAAATAGGAATAGATCACTCTACAGCGTTTCGAATTTTGAAACGACATAAATACTACTCCTTCAAATATGAAAAGCACCAAGAGCTACGAGATAGGGACGAAATACGGCGGCAGGCGTTTTGTTTTGATATGATGGAAAGAGCAAACACGGATAAGGAATTTTTAAAAAACATATGTTTCACTGACGAATGCACGTTTACCTTAAATAATGAACCCAATGTTCAAAATTATCGATATTGGAACAAATAAAACCAACACAGGTTTGTCGAAACAAGGACGCAATATCCACAGAAAGTAAATGTTTGGGCAGGGATATTCGGACACAATATTATCGGGCCATTATTTCTTGCGCGAAATTTAAATGCAGAATATTATTTGGAAGTACTCGAAAATCATATTTTACCTGCTTTACATGATGCCGCTAGGGAAAATCAGGCAGTTTGGTACCAAATGGATGGCTGCCCGGCACATAGTACCCTGGCTGTTCGGGAATATTTAGACAATAGTTTTAACGGAAACGTTATTGGCCTAAATCATATAGTAAATTGGCCAGCAAGGTCTCCTGATATTTCGCCAAATGATTTCTTTCTCTGGGGCCATTTAAAAAACAGGATATACAAGGATAAAAAATACCCAAATCTAGACGAGTTAAAAAATGCTATTTCTGCCGAATGCAATAAAATTTCAGTTTACCAACTAGCGAATGTAAGAAGAGAATTTTATGATCGCCTGGGTTATTGTCTAGCAGTCGATGGAGGAATATTTGAACATCTTCTTAAATCCTAAAGTTCTAACAATTTAATAGTACGTAAATTAATAAGTTTATGAATATTGTAATAATACTATAATTAACCTTGTAATTGATTACTTTATTTTACTTTAATTCATATTAATTTGTATTTATAAATACATCTTTAAGATTTCCGATGTAGGAATGAGTTTTCAATAATAACAAAGCACTAAATAGGAAATTTCTGAAATGACAACTTCATTTGACAGTTATCTTTTACCTTGACTGGTGCTCATAAGTAAATACAGGGCCATAAGAAAGGAGAAATATTTAAAAAGAAATCGGCGATAACTCGTAAACGAGCTAATCAAAAATATCTAAAGTTATTCTTTTGAATGTGGGTGCTCTTCAATAAACTTAAATAGAATTATTCTCTAAAATAATTAGGGAAGCCAATAATTGACCCCATTAAAATTTACATGGGATTTCCTATGTCCCGTCCGACGATGCAACACCCGGTATAGTATAATGTAGATTTTGCGTTTTTTGTAATATTAGCACTTAACTTTCATTTTGAAATTCTAAATTTACATGCAAAAAGAAAAAAAACATCCTGTTTTGACTACCTCTTTTTGTCGTGTATAATTACGACGAGAGAGTTATAGAAAGGTAACAGTATACGGCGTTTGTTCTAAAGTCACCTCTTTTTTGTTGCCCCACCTAAAATAATTATTCATAAAGGTCCTAAGAGCTTTCATACCCTCGGCCATTCGATATACATCTGCTAAATTTATTTCAGTAAATTCATAATAGAGGTATATTTTCTTCTCTCCCTGTTCCAACAGGATCGCGTAGGATTATAAGCAAAAAATAGCGATATTGGGAATAATTTTTTTAGTCTCTCCTTATCAAGCTAGTCTTTCGTCCATTTGCCTTTATGATGTCTCTATTCGCCCAACGTCGTTATATTATGAAATGGATGAAAATCGTATGCTCTGTGAGAAAATGATGATAGTTATTTTAGAATTTAGAATCATCTAGGTGCCATAAAATTGATGGGAATTCCTACCTTGTTAAAAACAACCCTAGACGGTTACCAGGTAGCGCAAATAGTCGAATTTATCCTGTTTTGCTGTTTTTACTTTGAATAAAATTATTAAGGGAAGAGTACGTCAAAAAACATCAAAAATGGCCGACTTAAATTGCAGTTTATCAGTGCCGTTCTAATTTTATTCAAAACGTGTAAAAATATGATGCAGGCAAAGATGCAGGGTAGACTCAATAATTTGTTGTTTTATTTGACGTTGTCAATAAATGTTGGTAGTTATTAAAATATTATTAAAAAATATATAATTCTAATAAAAATAGGTAAGTTATAATAATTACTTAACTGCAGGTCGCATAACGCGAATAACCAAGAGATACGTAAAATAATAGAGTGGACATGACAAAAAGACACAGGTAATAGACGTCATTCGCTGAGTCAAATCCATCAATTGGCAATGGGCAGGACACCTGGCAAGAAGGACGGACAACAGATGGACCACAAAAGTTGCAGCATGGAACCCACGTTGATTACGGACGGAATTAAGAGACCTAGAAGACCGAACCTGAGATGGGACCATGATATTACGAAATTAGCAGGGTTGACTTAGGCCCGCATAGCCAAAAATGGGCCTAACAACAAAGAGAGTACCTAATTATGTGAGGGAGGCTACACCATAATTGGAAATGGTTGATTAAGCTGAAAATGATGATGATGATGGTGATGAATTATTTAAGATCACGCATATCCGATACGCTACTGGAGTAGCTAAGTCAAATTGACGTATCTAAATTATCTCATGATTATCTTTGACAATTATATTGTTTTATTAGGAGTAAAAATGACACTTTTTGTAGCGAGGCATTTGATAGACGAGCGTTAGCGAGTCCGACATGCAGCCGAGGCTTTTTAGTTAAAAAAGAAGAAAAAGAAAGAAATTAGAAAGTTATTTTTACACCGAATAGAATATGCTATTTTTTTCAAACGCCACAAATATTTTTTTAATAATTTCAAACGTTCCAAATAATACAAAAAAAATTAAAAATCATATATACCTTGTATGTAATTATATATCGAGAAATTATGGTCACGCTCGTTGAATTTGACATTTTATGTCAGTTTAATAATATATTTTCGTACTTATATGCTTTGGCGTAAAAGTATCTACTTTACTTTTAGGCCTAGACCATAGACAAACAAATAAAAAGAGACTGGCAAATTAAATGACAAAGAGAGGGACAACGTTCCCGTAGCGCAACTCATTTATATTGATCTGTGCATTGCGTCTATTGGGCCCACTATCTCATTCTAATATAACAAGAGAGAAAGAAGCAACCATATAAAACGTAATTTCTAAATAGAAATTAGAACAATCGCCTTTCGTTTTCATCATCATGACAACCATATGACAACCAAGATGACAACATCATGACCATTCGTCATGTTTGTAATTTTTCTTTTGGTGATTTACCTTTTTTTCTAAACTCTCCATTTTATTGACTTATGAATATGGATAGGGAACAAAGTCCTTTGTTCCATATATGTATTTATATTTTGTTACTTATAATTTTAGGTTATACTATTTGTTATTTTATTTGCTGCAGGCGCCAGTATCATTTATTTTGTATATGTATTGGTGCCCTATGTTAAAGACATGCGGTAAAATATAAGTAAGTAGTTATAGTTATCATCTTATTAAGAAAAAAGTAGAGGTAGTAGTGTCAAAAATATTTCGAACCTCTCTTAATATAACAAATAAATACAATTTTTTTTTAAATATATATTTTTTATATATATATATATATATATATATATATATATATATATATATATATAGCAGAGCAGCAAGAGAGCAGTTATATATATATATATATATATATATATATATATATATATATATTATATATATATATATATATATATATTGTTATATATATATATATATATAATATATATATATATTATATATATATATATATATATATATATATATATATATATATATATATATATATATATATATATATATATATATATAGCATATATATATATATATATATATATATATATATATATTTTACTCTTTGTTTTGTAACTGTCCGACATGAAAAATTGTTCAGGATCATGATTCTCGTAAAGTCTTCTTTGCTTGGACATTCACTTTGTTATTAAAATTAGGCAGTTTGTTCGAAAATGATTTTTAATGCCCTTTAAAAAAATTGGCCGATCGTTTCCTGCAACAGTCAGTTCTTCTGCATTTAAAATTGGTAGGTGGGTGGAATAAACACTGTTATTTTTTGTTATAATATTATAAAAAGTTTATTTATTTTTATGTATAAATAAATATGTTTATAGAACAGTAAAATTTTTGCTTTTTTTATAATTTCCCTTAAAATAGTAGTATTCTTTCGTTCTGAGAGAAACTGCAAATTTTGATTTAAACTGATTTATTCCCTACACCACGTTAACTTGACGTGGTATAGGGAATAAATCAGTTTAAGTAAAAAATTTCAGTTTCAGAATACTCCTAATAATGGCTAATTTAAATTTCCCGCCAGCCAGAATGTGCGATAATGTCTTACGATACGTTTTATACCTATCTCTTTCTTTTTCATATAAAGCACACATAATAAAGAAAGATAGCAATAAAGACGTACGTCTTGCCATGGTCCTGCTAATTGATTTCAAGATTGTTATTCTGACTTGCGCTACGGGAACGCGGTCCCACTCTTTACCACGAGATTTGTCAGTCTCTTTTTATTGGTTTGTCCATGGCCTGGGCGTTAAAATGTCGTTTTTATATTGTCAATCACGTCGAAAAAATTAACACTTTTGTGACGTTTGAAAAATAGTATATTATTCAACGAGCATATAATGGTGGCTGTTATTCACGCGGATGAAGTTTATAAATCATCCAAGTGAATAACAGCCATTATATGCAAGTAGAACACTATACTTTATCCAGGACTATCAAAAAAAAATAGATAATATTAATATAAGTTTTTATTCTTAAAAACCAACTTTTGAAACCCCCCATAGATTAATGCAAAAAATAACATTGACAACTTCAAATTTTTAAATCGAATTTTAGAGTAGAAAATGAAGGAATTTTAACATTGTTTCTTCGTAATGTTGTTTAATAATAATTTGTTTACATGTCGAGATATAACATGAGAGACTTATTAAAAAGGAAAAAAATATTTTAAAAATCTTATGACATGAAAAACAACTTTTGGAAAACCCCAGAGATGAATGCAAAAAGTGACATTAAAAACTTCAAATAGCTCTTGTTTGGAGTTTGAATCGACATATCCGTGGAACCATTATTCACTAGTGAATAATGAATATGATTATTATTTCATAAACTCATGTATAATAATCAAATTATAGACGAGTCGTGGATAAAAAATATTATTAGTTTTAAGTGAATTTCATGAATGATCGGTTACTACACTTATGTGGATTTTACTATAGTCACCAACCAGTGAAAAGTTATTCCATTATTTCCCTCGATTTTCGACCGCAAGCTACACAACCAACTATTTTACTGTCTTTTTCGATAAATCGCAATAGTGTCACTGTTAATTTAAGTTTTGTCACAAAACTTTCTTCTATATTTACTACCTCTAAACAACTGCTAGTTGTAGAATAAGTAATAAATAACATAAAATAAGCTCAGTAAAGACATAAAACGCACAAAATTTCAACTCAAATTCAAATGTGTCAAATGAATCGTTAAAGAGAACTGTCAAGGATCCCTACCCTAGGGTACTACCTCCGTCTACCATCTACAATGCATGAATACATGAATAGCATTATACTCCTTGCTTAATGTTTTTATTCAAAGGGTTTTTAAAATAAATTATTGTAGAAAATATTAGTGGACAAATAACCAACTCTTAAGCTTCATTCAGAACCTCGCAATCAGTGGAATAAATTAGTAGTTTCAATTAGCCGTGGAAGTTTGTTCGCCTAATTTTAATGTAAGCATTCAGAACGTCATAATTAGTGGTAGTAATTTTCATTTTTTGGAAAAAGTTAACAAACATTTGACATTCTACTAATTATACTTCAAAATTTGCGGGGAATGTCATTTTAGCCTTTGATTATCACCCGTCAAAAAAAAGTTTGGTTAGAAATCAAAAGTTTATTGTTTTATAAGCTAAATATTATGCTTTCTCTATGGATACAACAGACTACCGCAAACTGTTGCTAGGATATTTCATTAATTTTAATTGTGCTTTTTAAACATTGCGAATGATCGTAAACTAAAAAGTATAAAGTGTAATTGAAACCACTAATTGGGAGGTTCTGAATGAAACTTTACAATAATAATTATAAGGTGTTTCCAACCTTAAAATTAATTCTGTTTTATTAAGTCTGTGTTATGAAAGCTTGGCATTCTATTCCCAAATAACTTTATGTCACTAATAGATATGCAAAGAGACTTACCCAAAGTTTACACAAACTAATTTCCTATCGATTTCTCATCGAACTGTGTTCCTGACCGAAAATTTCCAGCCGACTTGCATTTCGATCTTTGACACAAACGACAGAAACTAAGTTATGAAGGCATTAAAGTGAGAAGTGGCCAGCTGCACCGGCAAATACAAGATAACATTGTTCGGTTATCAGGCGTGACCGTGCATTTATTAATGAAACTATTCTGTAGGACCATTAATCTTGCTTTTTGCGATAGTTTGGCGGTGTAGCCGCTCTATTGGCCTGTCTAGCTGGGCGCACAGCAATAACGCACGAAACACAGCTGTTAGATGGCGTGCCATTAGTCTTGGAACAATGTTAAGGATGTATTGCGTTTTCTTTAATTAACGGGTAAGAGTGAGACAGCTTGCGATGGATGTAAGATCTGTATTTGCACTTTCAGCCCGAGATAGACGGTGTCAATGTTACTGATATACAGGGTGTCCCAGAAATAAGTGCAAGTATTTTAACTGGTAGTATATTTCAACCCCAGAAACACGCCTATAAGGTTTTTTTCGCGAAAAAAAAATTGAAAATTCGGAATATTTGGAAACATTTTTTGGATTTTTTTTTTGTTTTTATTTAAAAAACATAATTTCTTGATAATATGGCAACATAGGTAGTAGATTAAATTTACAAGAAAGAAAATCCAGAAAAGATCCAGTGGTTCTCAAAATTTTAGCAAAAAATCATTTTTTTTGGAAAATTTTCAAAGTAAAATAACTCCGTTATTTTGGACTTATTTAAAAAACGATCGAGATCTGCCACCCCTTAAAATATTTGCACTTATTTCTGGGACACCCAGTATAGTCTGTCCAACGACAAGATCCTTGACAGTGATAGATGTGTCTGTCATTTTAATTTCAAAGTAGTTTATTTTATTTTACAAAGAAATAAGTTGGTACAACTGGAACGCATAGCAGGAAATTAATATATTTAAAATTTGACTGATAAGTGATTACTTCAAAATATTGTTAAAACGGTATGTGTTAATACAAAACAAACAAGAACAAAACACCACTTACCAAAAAAATATAAAAAATACTATGTATTTATTACTTTCATGCTTTCATTACTTTCTTACTTGAAGAAACTTCCCACACTTATTATATTTATCAATATAACTTATGTACAAATACAAATTTGTAATATTCCACAGGAATGAATAAAACAACATAAATAAAACAAAGTATTTTATTAAAAATAACACTTACCAAATGTTATACCTTAATGGTTGATTAATTAACTTTAATCTTAATTTTTTTAAACCAGTAGGTACCTTTTGACATTATTTTTCTGCAGTACTAAAATCCATTATTTCGTCGGATGTCGATAGTTTACAGCTACTCCAGTAGTTTATTTCCAGTAGTTTAGTTTAGTACGATCTTTTGTAGCATATACGAGACGCACCGCTCTATTACGACGAGATGGTATACAAACTTTATTGATGGTAACTTTACTGGTGTATAAGACTTTCTGCCTGGGCAGCGAGTATTAACTACAAACTGTACTCTGGGTCTACAGTTAATTCTCCCTCGATTTTTCCTCCATTGACTTCAAAAGACACAAAACACACGTAATAACACGAACCAAAATCATCTTCCAAAACGCAGATATTTGACATAATTTGACACAAAATTATAACCTATAATTTGGCAAGACTTTGACAAATCTCAAAAATATTAAGGCGAGTTCATACGTATCGGTGTCCGTTTACCAATAAAATTGAAATATGATATGTCATTTTTGAAATAAACCAATAAAACTTGTTAAAAACAACAAGAGACGACGGACGCATGCCGGATTTATGTTTAAACCCATCCATAGTTAAATTAAAAAAATATTAGAAACTTTTTTTGGCAAAATAGATTGATATGGGACGTCATCTGCTTTTCTTCTGTTATCGTCTGTCGAAATCTTACCTGAGAAAGAAAAACAGAGTATACAGATTGTTTGAAATAAAAAACATTTGCCATCTTTCGTGGGGAGATTCCTCAGATAAAAAGAAGATTTGTATTATAGCAACATAGGTTCAATTCTGCTTTGTTTCGTAGCTACAAACTCTCTATTTTTTTTCGATTTATTATATTTTCTTCCAAGTACTTTTAGCCTATTGAATGAAATTTTGAGGGTAAAAGTTACTATAAATGCGACATATTTTAAAGCTATAAAAGTGTCGATATATTCATCAAAGACGTGCATATGGATTATCACTGGAATATTTTTCTAAAAAAAGCATGTACGCCACTGACTTTCTTTTCCTTTGTTAGCGAAATAATATATGCAGATTAGTGTCGCTTAAAAGTTGTCTGTTGATATTTTGTCAAAAAATTTAATATCATTAACTTGCGAAAGTTTTAAATAAGTAAACCAAACCTACTCATTGATTCCTCATCAAAAAATATGAAAAAGTTTCTATAAACATAAATATGGAAATGCATAGTTTTAGAGTTACAAGATGTTAAGACTTTTTAAAATTAGTTTTTTTGTAATTATCTTAGATACCGTTATTTTTTTTATTTGAAATTGTTTTAGGTTGGACTAATAAATTAGGTAAAATATATAATTTTTATTAATTTCGTCAATCCTGATTAATAAAATTGCGTTTATCTCATCAAGGAGGCCGAATTTGGGAAAATATCAAGAGATAACTAACTTTTAATTGGCATTAAATGTCCTATACAGTTTTGATATCAAAAGAAAAAAAATCAGTGGCGCATACGATTTTTTTGAAAAATATTCCAGTGATAACCCATATGAACATCTCTGATGAATTTATCGACACTTTTTAAGCAGTAAAATATGTAGCACTTATAGTAACTTTTCCCTGAAAATTTCATTCGAATCACTAAAAGTACTTCGAAGAAAATTATAATAAATCGAAAGATTATTAAGACTTTAACACCCTGTACGAAACAAAGCAGAATCGGACCTTTGTTGATATGAAAAATAAATCTTATTTTTACGTGAGGAATCTCCCCACGAGATATTGCACATGTTTTCTGAAACACCCTGTATATGGTTGAATATAGGTGTCAAGTTCAAAATAATAATAGAGGCTACCATTTTTAGTCTGAAATTAAAATATTATTAATACATTATTATACAGTATGTCCCCGGATTGCTTTCACAAGAGGAAAAAAATTTTTCAACTACATTTTCGTGTTTTTTTTTTAATTTTCTCTGAAAAGGTTGTACGTTGTAGATGGACATTTGGAAAAATATAAACGGGATTAACCATTTTTAAACAAGCAAAAATTTTTATCTGAAAATATCAATAATAAAAAAGTTTTCCCTATTGTAAAAACAATCAGGAGACATACTGTATAATATTTCATTAGGAAGTTAAAGTGAAGTAAAGAAACGGTTTGTTTGATAAAACTTATATTAATAGAATATGACTATCATATCTTAGTAAGTTATGATCAAAACTATTTTTTAGCTAAACTTTGTTTATATATTTTTATTTGTTTTTAATATAGTAACAATAATTAATTATTTGTGAAAAAATAATTTAATGATTAAAATGAAAAATGACCATCTTTAATCTAATTAACATAATAAAAATATACTATACAAGGTGTCTCAAAAAGCATATGTCATTTCTCGTGGGGAGATTCCTAGCATATAGTAATTTGATAGTAACTATCATCGTCAAAATTTTATTCAAATCGCTAAAAGCACTTCAAATAAAATTATAATAAATAAAAAAAATAGATTTTAACCCCTTGTACCTATGAAACAAACCAAGATGAGACCTATGTTGATACAAAAAATAAATATTGTTTTTACCCAGGAATGTCCCCACGAGAGATGGCACATGCTTTTTAAAACACTCTGTATAAATAAGATGTAAAACATAATAACAGAAAGTAAATTACATTCTCAGTAATTTTGTACACATATACCTAATGTGGCAATTTGTTCTAAAATATCCAATTACAATGTTAAATGATGCCAACAACAAAGATATTTTCCAGGCGTAAGAGGACTCAAAAATATTACCAAAAAAAAACAATCTTTTTATCCGTATTTTTCATTCTTGAAGGTCAGACAGGCAGTTAGGTTTTGCAAAACTTTCTGACCGTTATTTGGTATGCGATTACTTATATGTTTTTGCTTTATCCACACATAAAACTTCTCTGCGAAGCTTGTTAGTTTTATATTCGGTTTTATTGGTAATGTCGTTACTTTTAATAATCGAATCATAAATTGTTTTGTGGGGGCAACAGCGTAAGACTCATATTTTTTTCATAAGTTAACAGTAAAAGCATACAATAAAACATTTTTAATTTTTTTTACTGTAAAGGGGGTAGAAAAAAGTGGTAAGGATCGCGCAAACACCAAAAAACATTTGATTTAAAGCTAAGAAAAGCATTATAATAAACTTGATACTGTACCTGGGTACCAATACCAATATCCTCTGGTAGGAAGGAAATTTTCGTGCATATTTTCATTGATAGGTTTGTAGCTTCTGAATAACGATCTAGGTAAAGCATTTAGCTGTTTGCTAGCTCAGAATTAGAATTATTAGAGTTAAGCAACTCGAATTTTCATTTCGAGGACATCGTCATATTTATTTCAAACCATTAATCAACGAGAATATTCGAATAATTTTACAAAATTACTGTAAACCACTATAAATACGAATTGTTGGTTAGGTTCAAAATTTTTTCTCTTCTTAAATACATTTTAAGGTTATTTTAAGGGGCTTTAACATTATTACGCATTTGCAGGCTATTGAGGAAACACAAAATGTACAGATTACAGAAATAAATTGAAAATAATATTTATACAGCATTATATGTCACTTTCTCAAACATGTCCTTCAAATCTTCCAATTTAAAAGCTGTTAGTAAGGAGTTTCACTTGATATATGCGCGCATAGTACACACTCTTTTTTTATAATGTATTATTTATTTGATTTTATCTAAATTTCAATTTTACA
Organism: Sitophilus oryzae; assembly: GCF_002938485.1. Taxonomy (NCBI): domain Eukaryota; kingdom Metazoa; phylum Arthropoda; class Insecta; order Coleoptera; family Curculionidae; genus Sitophilus; species Sitophilus oryzae. Next base: position 1,302,143 of record NW_022147296.1, read on the forward strand.
TAAATATGCTTTTCCATTTCCTAAATTTATTCACCACAATACTGTAATAAATAAATTAATCAAAATATATCATATATCTACTATCAGTTTAGGATTAAATATACGTTCGAATTATTTGTAATTGAGTTTTAATTATATATTTTATATATATACCTTATCACCAATTATATTTATAATTTTATACTATAATTTAATAAAAGATAAACTTATCAATAAAATAAAATGGAATAATCATTTTAATTTTCGTAAATAAAATGTGTTTAATTAGACAGGGTGGTCCGAACTGTATTCCGGAAACTTCGGCAGCATATTCTGCAGATAAAAATAAGTAAAAATGATCGTATAAATGTACCGGGTGTCCCACTAAGAATAGCTCTCGGCTGTATCTCAGAAAGTGTTGGCCGTAGAACCTGAGGAAAAAAATATTTATAACTAAAGAGGCCATGAGAAATTGCTGAAAATTATTGTCAAGTTTGTAGAGTGGCCGCTAGAGGGCGCAACTGCTACGGCAAATAAGAAAATGCAATTTTTACAAAATTCTGCCTAGATAAGGGCTACTGTGAATAATAGCTTCATAATCTCAAGAAAAGTTCAGACTTTTTTTGTTAGAACTATTTTTCCCTATCTGTTAAAATAAAGAGGTGGGGGAAGGTTATATCTATTTTTATTTAAATGTTAATAACTCCGGTCTCGATGACCGGAATCTAACAAGTGAGGGCTCGTTTAAAAGAGCGTTTTGTACTCTATATAAAACCATATAAACAATAATAATATATCTTTAACAGTAGACGCTAGAGGGCGCTGTCTTGCAATTTAACAAACAATGCAGGATTTCCCAAAGAAATTAAATAAATCGGTATATGTAATTTCAGCTGATTGTAAAGAGGAATAAAAGTTTCAGAAGTCAGTGAAAACCGCATCTTGATATCTATTTTCAATCCGAAGATATTAGCAAAAATATAATAAATACGAAAAAATTTGCCCTTAACTATCTTATTTTTATAATACGGTATCAGTAGCCCTCTAGATTATGCCCATTTTAACAAAAAAATAAGATAGAAACAGTTAGTTTATTTTAATCTCAACGAAATACCAGAATACCAGATGTATCAATATCTAATAATTAAGCTATTAATAACAGAGAACAAGAAACGATGATTCAGTGAAGTCATGGTAGACTTTGAAAAAAAGTAGCTTTTGACGTAATAGTATAAACGTCAAATTGATATTAGATCAATATTTTGATACTCTTAGCAGTGTATTTTATGTTTTAATTGTTTTTTCAAAATGCCTTTATTATTTGAAGTAATTGAAGTTGTTGGCATTTTGAAAAAGCAATCAGAAGATAAAAGACTATCAAAATGTTGATCTAATAACAATTTGACGTTTATACTATTACGTAAAAAGCTACTTTTTTCCAAAGCCTACCATGACTTCATCGTTTCTTGTTCACTCTGTTATTAATATCTTAATTATTAGATATGAATACATCTGGTATTATGGTATTCCGGTATTTTGTCGATTTTAAAATAAACTAACTGTTTTTATCTTATTTTTTTCTTAAAATGGGCACAAGCAAGAGGGCTACTGATACCGTGTTGTAAAAATAAGGTAATTAAGGGTTCATTTTTTGGTATTTATTATTATTATAATATCTTCGGTTTGAAAGAAGATATCAAGATGCGGTTTTCGCTTTTAAGCTTTTACTACTCTTTACTATCAGCTAAAATTACATATACTATTGTTGGATTCTGATCATCCAGTCTGGAGTTATTAACATTTTAATAAAGATAGATCTAACCTTCCCCCACCACTTTATTTTAGCAGATAGAGGAAAATGGTTCTAACAAAAAAAATCCAAAATTTACTGAAGATTATTTATAGTACTCATTATCTAGAAAAAAATCTGTAAAAATTCTGTAAATTTTCTTATTTTCCATAGCAGTTGCGCCCTCTAGTGGCCGTTTTACAAACTTATTCCAGCAATTTCTCATAGCCCAACTAGCATTTATAGTGTCAGATACGTAACTGCTACTATCAAAGCCACTACAAAGTGGGCGGTGACCATCGGCGGCTACGTCGTATATTCGTAGCTGCTAAGTAACTGCGACCAATATGGGGAAAGATTTTGAGTAGCCAGGTAGTGTCTTGGGTAATTTTTGCCACTAAAACAGTTACTATGATGTGTTACTATAAAGTACCCTACTGGTGAATGCGACTTATCCGGTACGAAGTTGCCTAGGCGCGGGCTCGTGGCAGCCAAGTGTTATCCACCGACATGTGGAACTTTTGTTAAACTGTTGAACTTTATTCGCAGCGACCTCTTCAAGCAATTTCACACTTCATAAAAATATATGTCATGATGGAAAATAATTATGGAAGCCATTATTATTTTTTCGCTATTTACCGTGCGATTTTAACGCCTTTTTTAGGTAAATTCCAGAACGCAATCAACTTTACTGAATAAAATAGTTGGTTTATATAACAAAATTTTCGAGCGCCTCTCAAAACATATTCAAATTATTATATTATTTGCAATAGAAACTCATGTAGTAATTAAAAAATAATAATAATTTGCTTGAAACCGGGGTCAAACTTTAAAATATTAGTCCACCGTCAGAAATAACAAAATAACTAAGAATAAAATCTTTAATCTAGATATATTTAGCTTAAAACGCATAATGTTTGAGCCATTTCGCTGTTCGTCTAAAAATTCATGAAAAAAATATGGCCGTTTAATCCGAAAAATACTTTATAGTTCCATATGCTTCCACAAAGTACCGGGAACAATAACATATTAAGCCAACCCTACCCGTTTGGACCTTTAAAATCTTTATAGAAACAATAACTGTTTTGGAACATGATCAACGATTGTTTGGAACCATAAAGTGATTTTTTCCAAGAAAGTTCCCTGTGCCACCAAATTGCCACTTAATTGGAGCGTTATGCTACACCGATCGCGGCGGTGGCGACTATACATTCCATTGGTGCCACTAAAACGTTCCGCCTAGTCCTTTGAAGTTATTTTTTACTTATTGTGCATTTTCTATTATTAGTGTTTCTATATTATTCAGAGCTATATGAGGTATTTTAACGCCCACTCTTTTAGCTCTTGTTTTATATTGTTGTTGGTTCTCAAATTAGTTCTCCTCTGAGATTCAGTTTCAGATGAACTAACACCATACCGCCATTACTCGCTGACGAGTATTTGACACGCATCAGAAGATGGTCACGCAAGGCGTTTTCTTTCATGAGCTTTTCTGTGACTGAAAAGCCCGATACGTGGTGTTATCTGCCTACCGCACTCCAGACATTCAAAAATCTCATCGCTTTGTTGCCTCTTTACTTTTTGGTTGTCGCTCTTAACTGACTTTACAATTTTTCTCCATTCCGTTCTATTGTGAGCTGCCTCTTCCCACTCATTCTGCTTGTTAATTCCCTTTAAGTTTTCGTGGAAAATATCCTTGAACCTTTTGAGTTATCCACCCGGCCTCCTCTTACCGTCTACAAGCTCACCGTAAAGCAGAGATCTTGGTATGCGGTTTTCTTGCATTCTGCATACGTGACCAGCCCATCTTAAGCGGGACTTTGTAATCATGACTTCAATACTCTCGCAGTTAGCTTTTTCAAGGATCGATACGTTTGAGACGTGATGGAACCATTTTATTCTTAAGAGTTGTCTAAGATTGTAAGAGAGAGTAAGAAAAATATAATATTTTTTTTTGTTTATATAGCATAATATATGAATGGTGTTAATATCAATTTAATATTCAAACAACATAAACAAAAGAAGCTAAACTCACCTTAGATGCCGGGACACTTGTGTAATGCTCTCACTCTATGATCACGCAATTTGCAATCTATAAAATAAAATATACTTGAGCATCACTGGAAACGCACATGATCACATCACATAATCGAGTATATAAAATAGTTAAATATTTTAATATTGTTTCGTAGCTAAGCGTCAAGGCGTCTATCCCACGCACAAAAGGGATGGCCACAAAGCGACATAGCTTATTATTGTTGTTCCGCAGCTAAGCGACAAGGCGTCTTTCCCACGCTCAAAAGGGATGGCCACAAAGCGACATAGCATAATATTGTTGTTCCGCAGCTAAGCGACAAGGCGTCTTTCCCACGCACAAAAGGGATGGCCACAAAGCGACATAGCTTATTATTGTTGTTCCGCAGCTAAGCGACAAGGCGTCTTTCCCACGCTCAAAAGGGATGGCCACAAAACGACATAGCTTATTATTGTTGTTCCGCAGCTAAGCGACAAGGCGTCTTTCCCACAATCAAAAGGGATGGCCACAAAGCGACATAGCTTATTATTGTTGTTCCGCAGCTAAGCGACAAGGCGTCTTTCCCACGCTCAAAAGGGATGGCCACAAAGCGACATAGCTTATTATTGTTGTTCCGCAGCTAAGCGACAAGGCGTCTTTCCCACGCTCAAAAGGGATGGCCACAAAGCGACATAGCTTATTATTGTTGTTCCGCAGCTAAGCGACAAGGCGTCTTTCCCACGCTCAAAAGGGATGGCCACAAAGCGACATAGCATAATATTGTTGTTCCGCTGATAAATGGCGACGTCAGTCAAAATAATCATCAACAATGCAAACCGCATCGTCTAGGAAACGACATTATACATATACATGCGGTCAAGAAAAGTCAATTAGAGATTCAAATAAAATATTATTTCTTAAAATAACACAATTTAATATAAACAATTTTTAACGGAAAACAAGACTCTTACAAGATGTCTCTGTTGCAACTTGTTTAATGCGTTCATGTGTCGGCGGTACGGCACCCAAGTTTCGCTTCCATATAACATGGTGGGAATTATTATCGCTCGGTACACCGCAAGTTTCGTTTTTGTGCTCAAGTCATAATTGTAGAAAACCCTGTCTTTTAATTTCCAGAATGCTCTTGAGGCGCTGCTAATCCTGTGCTGAATTTCAGAGTCGATATTGGCCTTTTCGGAAATCAAACTGCCGAGGTAATTGAATTCCGCTACATATTCCAACAGTTCATCTCCGATTTTTATAGCATTGTTGTGATCTTCCGGGGGAGTGCACATGATTTTAGTTTTATCGATATTCAGCTTAAGTCCCAAGGCCTCGTATGCCCATGTATATGTGTTCAACATTTCTTGCAATTGCTGTAACGTATTAGCAACTAGAGCACGGTCATCAGCGTATTGAAGTTCTGTGATGAATTTTGTAACTGCCTGATTTATGATGTTCATCAGTAGGATTATAGAAGAATGTAGTTTTTGTTTCTGATGTTTATGCATCGGGTCGCAGTGATTCCTTTTGTTTAATTCTTCGGTAGAAAGTATTAGAATATCTAAATTTTAATAAAGCTTAAAAGCAAGTAAACGAAAACATTAAAACAGAGCAGCACACGATGCAATCTGCGGCAATTATATTTATTAGGGTATGTTAAGTTACGGTTACTATAAAGTATCCGTTTTTGACCCCCGTGACTTTTTAGTGGCAATGGATAAGCGACGGCTACTTTATAGTGACCTAGGAATGTAGCAGTAACTATTTTGCTACTTTCAATGCTACTATAAATTAGAAGTAACTGGATGTCTTGGCCGCGACTACCCCGTAACTTAAAACGTTACTATAAAGTAACAAAAACTTAATGGAGGCATTATGGTAGCACTTGTTAGTAACCCCTACTTTGAAAAGTTACTATAAAGTTTTTGGTTTTTTATGGTGTCGTATTCGAAGATTCGGGTAGTTCCAGCTACTTCTTTGAATTACATGTTTGCGATTTGCAATCGGGGTGTTTATTTTCCACTTTTATGGTAATTTTAATTCTAATTTAATAAAAATCACTGAAAATTTCAGATTCGAAGAAATAGTTACTAAAACTAAAGTAAATACTCACTGAATTGGCAATTGGCGGAACACCTGGCAAGAAGAACGGACAACAGATGGACCACAAAAATTACAGCATGGTATTAAGAGACCTAGTGGAAGACCAAACCTGAGATGGGACCACGATATTAGGAAATTAGCAGCGATAACTTAGGTCCGCATAGGCGACAATAGACAACAATGGGCCCAACTACAAAGAGAGTATCTAAATATGTGAGGGAGGCTACACCATAATTGGAAACGGTTCACTAAGCTGAGAATGATGATGATGATGATGATGATGATTGTAATATCGTATTTTTAACTAAACCAAAGTCCTATTACTAAGAGGATTTAGTAATAATAATTTAATTTTTGCAAGTAAAAAATGCTATTAAGACCATTTAAGAAATTTTAGTCTGTCCAATTTGGTGAGTGTTTTGGTATAAAATAAAGAAATTTTTGGGCTATTTCCGAGCTCTTTTCCGGTTTCCGGGCGCTCGGCAAAAGATTACGTCGCCGTCAATTTTAATTATTTTTGCTTAATTATCGGTCTTTACCTCTTGAGGTTTTTTCTTTCACGCTGCTTGAATTAATGAAAGCAATTTAGTTTTCCAGACTGGGCGGAAATAACAAGAAAAAAACTATACTCCAGTTAAGTAACTCAGTAATGTAGAGAAAACATAATTTACGATCAAGAAAAAATAAATTACATTTTGTAACAAAAAAGGTTTTAGTTTGATTCACTTTGGTATTATATTAGATATACAGGGTGCTACAAATTGGAGGTACGAGCATTGGTATCTCGGTAACCGTAATAGATACGAACATGGTTCAATTGGGGCAAAGGTGCGCCTTGGGATGTTTACCAAGATGCCATTAAATTTCTTTCTTAAATTTCAAGGATTGCTGAGTTTTTTTTGAAAAAAAGGATTTTTTTGAAAATTAATTTTATTTTTTCCTGTCAATCTAATATAATAATTAGTAGTGGGAACTATCGAATGAATACTATCGAAACATTCGATAGTTGCAATTCATTCGAATAATTCGATAGTTAGTAAGAAAACATTCGTTGAAAACTATTCGAATAAAAATTATCGAATAGATCCGTCATCTGCCTTGAAATATTGTATTCTAGTAATTCGGCAGCAAAAACCATTCATTTATAAAATTCATTCATTTATGAAATTCATTCATTCGTCAGGATGGATTATAATAAAATATTAACTGAATTTTAGTTGTCGCCCGGCGACGTAGGTTTCTTTCCGAGAAACCCGACAGCGGTCGGTGGCAATGCTATGAAAGAAGCCGGCATCTTTGATTTTTTGCGGAGTCCGATATAGATAAGGACACATTATTTTTTTTATTGAGGTGCTAGTATTTACACAGAAAATACATTATGAAAGGCGCTGTTACCATATTTTGGTATTAGTTGATATTCGCAAAGAATATTATTGTTTGGCTTTAGTTAATTAGGGATAGTATGTCTATATATTCTGCATTTTTTTTTATTAATATTATGTTGTTACATTGCAATAATACTTGTTATTTTGGATGCAGGAAAATTATTTTTAATGTTTTTTAGCAAAGACTGGTTTAATAAATAATAATAACAGTAATAATTTGTTATACCTATTAACAACAAAATTTAAAATTATTTAATATAAATATTTTCTTTTAAGTAGTAGCAAAATATAAACAACAAATTAGATGTCAAAATTATTTATATTAGATCCTATTTAAAAATAATATAGTCTCTAAATTTTTGGCAACGGTGGTTTATTAAATAATAATAATTACAGAACTAATTTGTTATATTAACAACAAATTTTAAAATCATGAAATATAAACATTTATTAATTTTCTAAGCATGCAGTGTAATGTAAGGAAAATATAAATAAAAAATTAGAAATCAAAATTATTTATATTAGGTGCTTTATATTACTATTTAAAAATTATATTTACTTTTACTGGCATTTACTTTAAAAAATAAATGAAATATTTTTTCTTCGCAAAAAACTACATGTAAAAGAATTAGCATAAACAAAATATAAACATTGTTAACTTTTTTTTTTAAATTGGCACGTGTAAAACTTTCATTTTAATTTTCTCACCCCATAGTTTGAGTTCGATAACCATTTACTTAAATATGATTATACAACCGCATTACTTAAATATGATTATTAAGTTCAACTAATTCATATTATTAAAACATCTAAAATACAAATATGTATTTTTAAAATTAATTGTAAGTTCATCTCATCTCTCTTAAAAATTGCTACTTCTCAAAATTTCCCATTAAAAAATAGACCATATACCATATAAATTAAATAATTGAAAGATCGGACTACGGAAAACCACACAAATTTTCGGAAAAATTTTGACCACCTGCACATGCACACAATCGTCAATAAATAAAATTAAAAATAACTACTATTTTAGTATTTTAACTATTTTAATAAACGCAAAAAATAGCACAGTATTTATACGGCGAAGTTATAAAATTTGGAAGAACTAATAATGCACTGACGCATACAAAAATCAAACGAATACTAAATTTCATTTATCAAAAGCATTCGATAGTCGTGACTCAACGATAACCATTTAGTCGCACGGCGAGGTTGTCACATATGCTTTAGTATACAAATGAATGAATGATTTTATTCGAATAAAACCATTCGATAGTTGAAATCATTCATTCATTAACCATTCGATAGTCTAATTCATTCGATAGTTCCCATCGCTAATAATAATATGATACTTAATAAGAAAATCGCATAATTGGTAATACAAGAAAATTAATACTAACATTTAAAAAAAGGTACTTTAATTCTGGTTTTCTTGATTTGAGGGTAATTATATTGATTTAAGTCATTTTACTGACTTAACTTGCAGACTTAAATAATATTATATTGATTTAAGTCTTTACAAAAATGACTTGACTTGAAATAAAATGACAATTGGTTTGACAATGAACTTTATGTTAAAATGACATTTGAACTTTATGTTGAATTTGGCTTAGGACTTAAATAATTTTGATTTTAGATTTAGATCCACTTAAATTTTAGAAAAACTTTTACAAAATACAAAATCACAAGAATGAGAAGAACAAAAGGAGAGCAGTCGCCATCTTCGTAACACCACTTAAATGTCTTTCTAATTATTAATGATAAATAACTGGTATGTTTGTCGAAACAATGGTTTTCATGCTTAATCAGTCCCTTTCAAATCTCACCGAAAAGTTGCTTTTTTTTTTAAATTTATTAGCTTAACTCGCCTAGTTTTTAATTTGAAAAACCCTGTGATTGAATATGTCATAACAATCTAAATGTTAAAAAATAAGTCCAAAATGTCTTAAGACGGCAATAATCATTCCTCTGCATAAAGGAGGAGACAAAGATGAAGCTTCTAACTATCGCCCAATTGCACTCCTTCCAACGCTATCTAAGATCATAGAAAGGTTGGTTAAAAGAAAGCTGGTATCTTTTCTGTTTAAGTACAAAATACTTAGTGAATATCAATTTGGATTTCCAAGCAACAAGTCCACAAATGACGCTATGTTTTCCCTCCTTAATAAAGTTTACTCCAGCCTAAACAACCATCATAAGATCCTAATTAATAAACTGCAGCACTATGGGTTCAGGGGATCATCTCTCGAATGGTTTAAGTCGTATCTGAGCAAACAGAAGTCAACTTGTGAGGGGGGTACCACGTTGTCTTCTAGCAAGCCAATAGAATGTAGAGTACCACAAGGCTCAGTACTAGGCCCTATTGTGTTTCTTCTTTTTATTAACGACACTGCTAACATAAACATCAGTGGCAAAATATGTCTTTTTGCGGACGACACTAGCTTCACTTGGAGCAACGAGGACATCACGGCACTTCATAGGATTATATCAAATGACTTAATCACCATTAAATCTTGGTGCGATTCGGACCTCCTGAGTCTCAACATTTCTAAAACTAAAGCTTTGTCGTATAAAAACTCGCTGCAGCCTTTTGTACTTAACAACACCACCATTGACGTCGTAAAATCTGTAAAAGTCTTAGGGCTTGTTGTGGACAATTCTCTGAAATGGGACATACGACATATCGAAGCTTTGTCGAAAAAATTGAGCTCTGCCTGTTTTGCATTAAGGTCTGTTTCTAAGGAGCTTAACTTGTCAGTGGCTAGAACTGTTTATTATGCACTTTTTGAGTCGCACCTCAGGTATGCCCTTCCATTCTGGGGTACGTGTTGTGCGATTCAATTTGACCGCATTTTCAAGCTCCAGAAGAGAGCTGTTCGATATTCACTGGGACTAAACAGCAGATCTCATTGCCGGGACTTTTTTAAAGAATTAAAAATATTGGCTCTTCCTTCCTTATTTATATTTGAATCCGTTTGCCTAATACGTAAACATGTATCAGCTTCTCAAGAAAGGCCATCTCGCACTTATCCACTCAGGAACGCGGAGCAAGATCTTTATCTAACTACCCCACGCTCAGAGTTAGTTAAAAGTTCAATATTATATAACTCGAAAAAAATGCACAATCACCTGCCATTTGAAATCAAATCCATAACATAATTTTTTTCATTTCGCAAAGCATTGAACTCTTATTTACTAGACAAGGCTTTCTACGCCGTAGATGAATTATGTTTTGAAAATCGAATTTGATCTTGTAAACACTGCTCTAATGTTTGCTATTGCTATATTTACTAATGACATCGAAATGAATTTATTTAGAGGTCATTGATATTTTACTATAAACTAGTTAAATATTTTTGAATATTATTTTTATTTTTTTGTTCTTTGACATTGTAAACATTTATAAATGTTTATTTTAACAATAAGACTGACAATATTATTTGTATAATGTTTTGTATTATCTTTTGTTTGTCTGTTTGTGCACCTTGTTTTTCTACTTTGATTGTTAGTTTACCTTTGTCTACAAATTGAAAAATTTTTTGACAATAAAGGCATTTATTTATTTATTTATTTTATTTATTTTCTATAGTATAAGTCTATAAAACCTCAAAATTTATCTTTTCTTAGAAATCAAATTAATTTGAGTAAATCGCATCGTAAAAATAAAAATGACTATAATGTTTTAGACATTAACATATTTCATGGTCGTATTCGAAATATAGAAATACAACTTGAAAAATGACTAGAAAAAAAACTTTTTAGAAAATCAAAAAAATAATTGCACATTCTCATAGCCACTTTATAAGGGCTATCCGATAGTATTTTTAGATTTTCAAATTAGCTGATAATTTGTGAGATACAGAGGCCAACTCATTTTTTTAAATACGGACCTGCATTTTTTATTTCAGATTTTGAAGAACCTCGGTCTCCTGAGTACAATGATATGCCACACTTAATATTTTTTTGTTTCGGACATTTGAACACAATTTATTATACTAATTTCAAGTCTGGCTCTGTTTTTTTTAAATATTTAATAAATTCATCGTTACAATATTGATAAGCTTTCAAACTTAATAATGACGTGGGGTAAAACATTGAATATGGAAAATCAAATGCAATAAAATATTAAAAAATAATATACAAATGACTACATTACTTCACGTCATTTGTAAAAGTGAAATCAATACATTTCAATATTTACAATAAAGAGTACAAAATGCTTTCGGAAGTATAAGAAGAAAGTTGGAATCTTTCAATTGGCTCAATTTTTCTTATTCAATATTAATTAGCGCTGATCAATATTGTTGCGATCAATATAATCAGATTAAATAATTAAAAAAACCAGAGTCGGACTTGAAATTATTTTAAATAATAATTAAATAGTTTCTTTTTGTTAAGGTACCCAAAACAAAAAAAAAGTAAGAAGTGTGACATATCATTGTACTCAAGAGACCGAGTTCTTTTAAAACCGGAAATAAAAAATGCAGGTCCGTATTTAAAAAAATTAAGTTGGCCTATGTATCTCACAAATTATCAGCTAATTTGAAAATCAAACAATACTATCAGATAGTCCTTATAAAGTGGCTATGAGAATCTGCAACTAGTTTTTTGCTTTTTTTAAAAGTAACGACGGAAAAAATAAAATTCATTTTCAAAAAAATCCGTTTTTTTCCAAAAATACTCAGCAATCGTTAAAATTTTTAAAACTTTTTTGATGCCATCTTGATGAACATCCCAATGTTCAACTTTGCCCCAATTTAACCATGTTCGTATCTACTACGGTTACCGAGATACCAATACTCGTACCTCGAATTTGTAGCACCCTGTATTGATAAATATTGATTTAAGAAATAATACAACCTGAATTAGAGTTACCTATGCATGAAATTTTATTCGACATACACGTCATAGCTGTTGCATACCAAGCACATTGTTGGCATTCCGACCATATATATATATATATATATATATATATATATATATATATATATATATATATATATATATATATATATATATATATATATATATATATATATATATATATATATTGACAAATAGAGGGTGCTACAAATTCCAGGTACGACCATTGGTATCTAGGAAACCATAACAGATACCAATATCGTTAAATTGGTGCAAATTTGCGCTTGGGATGTCCACGAACTTAGGATGCTTTTCTTCAAAATATTTCTACAGGGTGGCTCAAGAAGGTGTGAGTGGATCTTTTGGAGCATTTTTAACTTCCTTTCTGATCACTTTACAGAATCCTGAGATATTAGTACATATGTTTCGATAGTTTCAGAGATATTAATAAATAAATAAAAAATATATATTTTTCAGCCTTTTTTAAAATTTTTTTAAAAAGTACAGTAAAATGTACTGAAATCAAAAGTATTTTAGATTTTTTACTATGCATGGTACGTACGTACTTTGCTATTAATATCGTAATCTTAAATCAGACAGGTTGTTCAAATTTCTACGCCAAAGTTTCTAAAATATAAAGTAATTTTTCTTCGTTTTTTTTCTAAAGGGAATACCCTGTATATTAGTTTTCTGTTAGATGGAGATTTAAAAATGAACATTTTTTGTATTTAAGGCATTTCAAAATATTAGAAAAAAAACATATACAAGACTTGACTCATATTAAGTCCCTATTTATGTCAAAATAAATAAAGCAATTCCAAATGAAAATATATAACTGATATAAAAATATTTAAGAGGAATTTATTTGTTTGTTTATTAACGAGTCATTGTAATTTTTCCTATAGCTTGAAAATGTTTAAGTGCAAGCTAGAAACACTTGCATTTTTGATCAAAATAAGTAGAATTGAGTTGGTGTTCGACAGTGGTCGCGCTATTAGAACTCAATTATTAATAAAAGAATTCAAAAATCGATATCTCGAAATTTATTAGAAATAATTGATTGTAGTTTTTTCAAAAACTTCATTAATATTTCTGCTGTATTTTCTTGGTAGACAGTATGTGAATATCTTTATCAATAAAAAAATTACACGATTGCTGAAAACTGCTATGCTCTAAAAGTGAATGGATGAGTTGTTTACAATTTTCGAATGGAAAAAAACAACCTGATCGAATTTTTCTTATGTAAACATATTGTAAAAGATCCGATCTTCAAAATAAACAAATGTTTCAATATCTAAAGTGGTTCTTGAGTTATGGCGTGTTATGTGTTAAAAAGTTGCATGAGTTTATCGCTATTGCTGACGTTTTCTCGTATTATATCTAGATGTCTTTTCGAAAAAAAAGTCTTTTAAAAAGAAGCGGTTTGCGATCGTGATTTTACTTTACTTGATACGGAAAGGCGTACCGGCAACACCGCAACAGCACACCGTCGCGTTTCTCTCACTCCGACTACATACGATCCCTATGCGATTTACTTCCACACATGTAAATACCGACCCAAGTGTAACAGTTGCCAGCACGGTATATTAGGACATAAAACAAACAAATATTAATTATACAATTTTATAAAGCTGAAACAGAAGAGGAAAGAACAAAAAATGCGAAAGTTGCATCGAAAAGTTCATCGCGTTGCAGATTCCCTCACGAACGGTGAAACGCCAGACTATCGGAACAAAAGCTTGAAAAGCGTCTCTTTATTATTTCGAATTGTTAATTGGGCTGCAGAAAATTTTCGATTGGCGTCGAGCTTTCGATTTGAATAATAAGAGACCGCTCCAGTCGTTGTTTGTTCTTCGTGCTCTTTGGCAAGTACTCGGCACTTTTTCATTATTTAAGAATGGGATAGCGCGTCTTTAGACATTTCGTCTCAGATTGGTCTCTCTACAAAGAGAAATTATACATATACAGATTATTAATTTGTTCATTACTCGCGGCAAGAGCTTTATGGTTGAAATATGGCAACCTCGGCCCGCTCGTCGAGAGACGACGCATCACCACCACCACACAAGGCCATTCAACCATTTCCAATATGGCGGAGATAGAAGTGCTTTATTTGGCGCGTATTTTAAACCCTGTTTTATTTCCAAATAGACTTTTGACACAAATGTCAGGATAGATTTCGTAATATTTCACTAATTTCTTAATATACCTACAGGGAGTCTAAAGTTCTCCACATGAGTATGGATTTTTTTGTATTATTACTTTTATGAAAACATCAGTTAGTTAGTTTTTATAGAAAGGTTGGCTTTCTCAGAAAATAGGTAGTGTTAAAATATTCAAACTTGAGGTAGCATATAGAGGGTGTTCAAAATCACTGGAAAAAGAAATAACCAGAAATATATGACTATAATAATGACTATAAATTAAATATTCAATTGCAAACACTTACCTACCAGAGTTTAGAATTTACTGAAGGTTTGATAAATGTATACTATTATGGACAGTATAGGAAGTTACTTGTCTTAGTAAAAGCATTGGTAAATGCTCTTGGAATACTACTAATATTGGAAACTACACTGGCTTGGATCAAAAAATATGGAATATTTTTTCTATGTTTTGCAGCATGGGAATAAATTTAAACCATAATAGGTGAGGATAACTAAAAAATATAATATGGGTTTCAAGATTTTATATAGAAAAAAAACTAAATACCTTTTTGGGGGTTCGTAAGTAAAACTTACGCTTAGCTTAGTTTTCTTTACTCTTTCTCTTTACATAGGGCATTGTCTTTGTGGTAAAGACGTCATTCCTTTTTTTCTGCATAGTTCTTCAATAAAATATTGGATATTCTGAACAAGATGGATATAATAATAAATTCTGATGTATGTGAAGGGCAATTGTGACCTAAAAAATACCTACATCCAGGCCATTTATATTTTCAAATGTCAATGTTGTTTATATCCTTCTGTGATATTTTTGATGTAAAAAGGTTGATTCTTCTTCCAATATTTTACTTATAGTGAGGTAAGTGCAAGCAGTAACCATAACTACATCCTCACTAAGGTAACAGAGGCTTTGGCCTTTGGCCTTTTTGAGGCATATTTAATGCACTTCTTACCCGATGACTAGGTACTAGTAGGAGTGAAATTATCTCTTTTAATAGCTATCGACCATTTTTTACGAAGCTCGTCATTTTTGGGGAATATAAAAACAGAAACCTTATGACCCCCTCTATAATTCCCGTGACAATTTGGAACACAGCATGTAAAGGGCATGCTACAATAAAATGTTAACCCATTAATACATATCTTTTAATTATTGTAAGTAACCATTATAAAGTACTATGCAGACTGGCGGTGAAGGCTTTTTACTCATTTAGGTGTAATATCTTGATAAATATTTCTAGTTCTTACCTTAAAATAATTAATAATACAGGAGTACGACAAGCACAACAGTTTGAAGTTGCCAATAATGTAGAATGTGGTTTGGATTTTTATTACACTGTTATTTTATCACAATTTTCTGATCACACCATGCACTGAACACTAAGAACTAAACAACAAACTAGAGATAATTAATTATTTCTGGTATGCAATCGAAGCGAGAAACCGCACTACCGGATTTTCAGGTTAAAGGTAAAGAATTTAAAAATGCCCTGCCTTCGCCGCCATATTTGCCTTGCCCTTATCATATTGATTGGCCTTGAGTGGAGGGGGTAATGGACGACGTGACGGGACGAGTCGGCAGCTGAGCTTAAGGCACATTCAGGCTGAGAGCGTCGAGCGTCGCGTCGCGTTTGCGTCGCGTTCTGCCTGAACGGTCTAATTTAAGTTAAGTGAATTCATTCCATTTCGACACGCGGACGCGACGCGAAGCTCAACGCTCTCAGCCTGAATGTACCTTTATGTCCTCATTTGGAATGTAGGCAGTGTTGCCATTCTGTTCCCCAATAAGTAACCGTCCAGTTGAAAATCTGTATATTTAAATACATCAAATGTATTTTCTCTCATTAATTATAAAAGGATCTTGAATAATTTACTTAATTCTTTTTTTGGTGATAAGTAATATGCGAACTTTTTTGAAAATGTGTCGTATTAAGCTGTTAATACTGTTTATATCATATACCAATATCAAAATCTCGTTTCTTTATCTAAAAAATAAAAAAGCTTAGGTGTGAGACACTTCTGAAAAACACCCGCTATTATGATATATGTATTTTTCGAATAAAATATAAATAAATACTATTGCAATTTCCCATCAGAACGCGACACTTTTCAAATTACATTCCTTCTCGGTGAAAACGTTATATCTCTAATAATATTAAGATGGTTCGCGATAACGAAAATTATATTCGAATAAATTCAAGATCTTGAGGCAGAATTTCAGATATTTTAAATCAAAATTTTATAGCGACAATCACGGAAATCGGATTCTCAAACCGGGGGAACTAGTTTAAATTCGAATCGTGTATACATATAAACGATTCAACTAGTTTTATAAATGACTTTAGATACGCTAATTTGACTTACCTGGCTTCAGTAATTATTATAATTTATTTATTTGTATTAGAGTTATATATTTTTATACTTACTTACTTACTGCCATTACTCGCTGACGAGTATTTGACACACATCAGATGGTTACGCAAGGCGTTTCCTGTCATGAGCTTTTCTGTGACTGAAAAGCCCGATACGTGATGTTATCTCTCTTCCGCACTTCGGACATTCAAAAATCTCATTACTTTATTGCCTCCCCAAGTAGCATTTTCACGACTTGCGACCACATGTTTACTAAACACAACGTTGGATTAGTTACAAAAAATAGTTAGCTCCGTACCTTGCGTATTAAAATAAATGTAAACGTTGTTGTAACGTTGTGCCGACGTTGAACTAGTACTACAACAAAGTAAAAGCTTCTGCGACGTCGAATAAACGTTGTCTTGTAACCTCTTTTACTTAAGTGATCTTTAGGAGATTCGGACAACGTTGTTACAATGTTCAGCAATAAAGAGTTTTCCGACGTCACTTTCAGGACCTATTCCAACGTTATGCAAACGTCGTCTGTTTTACTAATTCCAACGTTGTTTAGATTTCCTTATTCTTACGTTGATAGGATGTCGAGCCACCACCTTTTTGCAACTGTATTGAACCATAACCTTAAATCTTAAATTTTCACTTCACTGTTCTGTTCAGTCAGACAGTTCAGTGCTGTTTTGTTTTTATAAAAAAAACTTAATTAAAATGGGACGTAAGTAAGGCACATATAAAACTAAATTTAAATATACATCGACATATTACCGATACTTTATCCACTCCCTGGAGAAGAACATCACAAAATCGAATAGATATCGAAATTAAGAAAAGAAAGTGGGGCTGGATTGGGCACATTTTGCGCAGACCCCACAGAGATATCGCTAGACAGGCACTTGAATGGAATCCACAGGGAAGACGTGCCAGGGGAAGACCAAGGAATACTTGGAGAAGAACAGTAACCTCTGAAGGTTGGGAAAACACGGGGAGAGATCAAACAGACAGCTCAGAATAGGATCAGATGGAAACATCTCTTAGAAGCCCTATGCCTCACGATGGGATGACGGGAACATATATATTATCCACTCCCTCGTTTATTTAGAATATAGAGGACGGCACAAACTAGACTCTAGGATGACTAAATTAGGCAATCTTGCGACTAGTATACTACCTGTTAAGGCTGAACTGCGACTTTATTAGTCCAGGTATGCGACTACTCGAACTACTCCATCTTAATCTCCAAAACAACAAAGTGAAAGCCGCCATGTTGTTGAATAAGAAAATGTTTCGTTCCTAAAATAGCAATTCCTGCTTTTTGAATACATTAACTTGAAATATTTGACCCTAAACAACACGCGGAAACAATTTTTTTTCGATTGCGAATAAATTATTCACATTTTACTAAAAAAAATTTCAAGAAATTTTTTAAAACTTTTTTAATTTTAAGGCCCATTAGTATTTTTCAAAGTAGAAACAATATATTTATCAATAAAGTTGTTTGCATTAACTTTTTTGCCTTGGGTAACGAGTTACAGAGTTGGTTAAAGTGTTTCAATAATTATGATCTTCAAACATCCTCCACACTTAAATACTTCTGTTTTGTTTTCCTTTACTGCCATCTGGCATATGTCTCTAACTAAATCATAAAAATAATATTTTTACTATAATTATCCCAATTTAGGATAAAACGCGACTTAGACGCCATATTATTGTAGTTTTGTATTTCTGTGAATTAGGGTTTTAAACAACGTTGCAGTTTGTACTAAATTAGGCTGCTAGCCAACGTAGGTATCCAACGTCGTTTCGACCTAAAAATTATTCTCCAAGCTAGTGCAGACTAGGGTTGGCACGCGGTTGTGCCGACGTTGCGCCCCGACGTTTGGTCGCGTGACACAACGTTGTCCCGACGTCCAAATGCTGCTTGGGTCTTTACTTTTTGGTTGTTGTTATTAACTGAATTTACAATTCTCCTCCATTGCGTTCTATTGTGCGCTGCTTCCTCCCACTTATGCTGCATACTTATGCTCACAGCCCGACTCTACTTAAGAAGCCGTGAACAAGGAAATCTGGCAACCCTGGTTTCAGATCGATAGATACACTTTTAGCCATATGATTTACGTTCACTGGCCTGTTGCTCTGTTATGTTTTTGTAAATAACTCCACTTTTTTGAAAGAAAATATTGTTTAATTAAAGACAAAAGTAATGAAAAGTCTTACTGTGTGAGATTTTTTTACTTCGGGACAATTTTTTTTCCATAGACATTGCGTAAAAACAAATATCTGTGGGTGAAAAATTCGCCGGGTTGTAAGCGAGGTTAAGTGCTTTCTTCAAAGAATGGCGGCAAATTGGGCGGCGAATAAACATTTTGTGGTGCCTTTTAAAACAATTTATTGAAAGTTAGTTGTTGTAATCAAAAATTACAATTCCAAGTCCCTAAAACTAGACTAAGGTTAAATACAGTACCTAGTATCTTTCCAAATTTGCCACATTACTTGTCAAAAACAGTCCCTGTTCCCCGAAAAAGTCCTGCTGAAAGAACCAAAGAAATGCTTAAATTGCACACTTCGATCTTGCATTTCTTTCGTTTCCCGAAAAAGTCCTGCTGAAAGAACCAAAGAAATGCAATATCGAAGTGTGCAATTTAAGCATTTCTTTGGTTCTTTCAGCAGGACTTTTTCGGGGGACAGGGACTGTTTTTGAGAAGTTATTTGGCATTTTTTTTTTTAGTTTTATGTGGCAAATTTGAGCAAACCTTAAATTAATTTAAAAATACGCGCCTCGATAGCCGGTAAAACGGCCCGTCGCGCATTCGCGCTCGCTAAAAACCGATAAATCTCTTGCTGGTTGCGGCGTTGCCAAATGGTTGTTAACGGCTTGTTAAGTAGAGTCGGGCTGTATTATCCCCTTTAAGTTTTCATGAAAAACATCCTTGTATCTTTTGAGTTGTCCACCCGGTTTCCTCTTACCCTCTACAAGTTCACCGTAAAGAAGATATTTTGGTAGGCGGTTTTCTTGCATCCTGCATACGTGGCCAGCCCATCATAAGCGAGATTTAGTAATCAAGACTTCGGCGCTTTCGCAGCTTGTTTTTTCAAGGACCATTTGATTCTTAACAGTTGTCTAAGGTGTCTCTGTTGCAAATTGTTTAATGCGCTCGTGTGCCGGCGGTACGGCACCCAATTATTAATTATTATTGCTCGATACACTGCTACTATATTTTTATAACAATTTTAATAACTACCAACATTTATTGACAACGTAAAATAAAACAAGAAATTATTGACTACCCCATGTCTACTCTATATCATATTGTGGCAACCCCGTTTTAGAGGGTTGCGGCTAGGGACGTTTTAGGTGTCGAAGATCATTGAAACAATCAATATATATAAAAACAAAGTATCATTTTATTAATAATTAATTTAGGTAGGAGAAATGTCAAGGAATATCTTTTGACCAATAAAATATACTAAGAGAAAATATATGTATAACAAATTATAAACTTACTTTACTGTCATTATGATACTTGGAGAACTCAGCTCAACTGAACCGCGTGACTTCTTCATTCATTCTCCACGGAGAGAGCCCCTCGACTCTCTTCTAATTTACCTTTTAATAATTCTACATATTGATATATACAACAATAAGAATTAAACAAAGTTGACCTTCAGATCTTAGTCTGACGTCAACTTGTTCTAGTTTAATTTTTATTGTGCAAATATTATGTTTATAAAAATATATTCTATTTAATATATTGGGTGATTTATTTTAATGATAAATCTAAAATTCTTGCTCTTGACAATATTTTTACACGTTTTGAATGAAATTAGCACGGCACTGATATACCGGAATTTAAGTCGGCCATTCTAAGACCCCGTCGCGTTCAATCCAAGATTTTTGATATGCTCCTTAATCTTTTAATCAAAAAAATAACTAAATCTGGTATATATGTATGTTGTCTTTGATATTCAAATCCTATATGTTTTGATTGAAAAACAAATAAAAAATGAATAGAGCCTCCGAGAGTTTCCGAAATACCCATAGAGAACACCGTAGAAAACCCCCTGTATAATTAAAAAAATATATTTCTTTTACAGATTTTCTAATCTGTAAAATAATTTCGGCTGCTAACCGAACTATTCATTTTAATATTCATATTAAAACATCGGTCACTACAAAACATTTTTATATGACTTAGTTCTTTGATATTTTGTTCGTTTAGCACGCAACCTTGTTTTTCTTTTATATATCGATATAAAACGGTTATACGTCATACAATTTTCGGTTCTTATTGCAGTTTATCACGGTGTATATAAAATTTGTGTTTCACAACAACATGCAACCTTTGCAAATAACTCGTTCAAATATATATTTAAGTTTGTTTTAAAACTGAGAGAAACATTGTTGTAGAATACGGTTCATTCAATTGAATAGTGGTAAGCATAGATCTACCCATGATCTACCTATAAAACTTGAACGAACGAGTCGTAAGAATTGAATCGGATCACAATGCCATTCGTTCATTTCTACGGCTTGCTCGTTCAAAGAATCGTGAGATTCATTCATTGCTTACCAGACGTCGACGTTTGTTAAGAATGAATATTAAAGTTATATACTGTTGGTATATTATTATACCTTACTTATTAGTATACCTTTGTAATATAGGTAATAAAATCATATAAATATAGATGGATAAGTAATTATTGTCTTAGTAACAGAATGTTATGTAGTAATATACATAATATTAATCGTAGATATTATAAATAAATCAACTTCTACAAACCAGTTTCGTATGTTCTATATGTTCGAAGGGATTACCACCCTCCCTAATGCACAAATTTAATTTTCATTCAATATTATATATAGCCCTTTCAACAGATCTTATTATACTTCCGAATGCATTTTGTACTCTTTGTTGTAAATGTTGGGGTGTATTGATTTCACTTTTACAAATGACGTCAAGTAATAACCCCAAAAGCTAGGTTTACGCTTAGACATTTTTTTTTCTTATTTTATGAGCTACAGATGCCCGACGTACTATTGCCGAACCCTGTACAAAAAAAATATAAAGGACACTGGGAAGTTGCATTAGTTGGAGAAGAGTAAATATTACTACTCAGTTCAGAGCAAATACACAAAGGAACATCATATATTACGATGGCATCGCTACTACTGTTTTTTATTTTATCGATCATGTTTGTTGCTGGTTGTTGTATACCGCTTAGATATATGGCCTGAACTCGACTTATGTCCACCTATTGTTCCAAATAGAGATACAAATGCTTCTTTAATTCAATTGAGTGTAAAGGATAATGATATATTCGACTATTCAAAAATAGAACAATGTTATGATATTTAGAGTTAATATTGAGAATTTCCAAAAAATGCCAAAATTTATTATTGAGTTAATGAATAAAAGTTTATAATCAATTCAGCAGGCTCAACAGGAAGAAAATATTTTGATATGTCGTGCTTTGGTACGGGCAATAGTTTACAAAAAGTTATTTTAAATATGTAAACACTACAATTACCAATACTGCCCTTACTCGCTGACGAGTATTTGACACGCATCAGTAGATGGATGGGCAAGGCGTTTTTTTTTCATGAGCTTTTCTGTAACTGAAACGCCGATACATGATGTTATTTCTCTTCCGCACCCCGAACATGGTACGGCCACATTCAGAGAATGCACAATGAAAGAATTCCAAAACAAGTCATTCATTGGATACCACCTGGTAAACGAAAAAGAAGACGTCCCAAGAAAACATGGATGGAAGGAATAAGAAGGTCGATGAGTGAGAAAAATCCGAAGATCAATGGGAAAATCGCACAGGGTGGAAGTTAGGCATCGGACAACGTCGTAGGACGTTCTGACCCGAATTTATACAGGGTCCGGCAATAGTGCGTCGGGCATATGTAGCTCCTAGAATAAAAAACTTGAGAATTTTGTTTAAGTATAAACCTAAAGTATGTATGAGGATGTATTTCTGGAAAATATTTTAACTTCTATAGGGTGGCTCAAAAAAGTGTGAGTGGATCTGGATGATTTTTTTTTAAATGGAACACCCTGTATATTATTGCATTTTTGGCTTCCTTTCAGATCACTTTACATAATCCTAAGATATGAGTAAATCTATTTCGATAGTTTCAGAGATATTAAAAAAAATAAATCAAAAATATTTTTTTCAACACTTCTTAAAAAATATAAAACTACAAGAACTGTTCTGAAATCAAAACTATATTAGATATTTACTTTATAGGGTCTGTTCTTACTTTGCTATAAATATGGTAATCGTAAATCATACAGGATGTTCAATATTTTACGCCAAACTTTCAAAAATATAAAATAATTTTTGTTCGTTTTTTTAAATGGAATACCCTGTATATTCTTTTTTTATTTAGTAAAAGGCGTAGAATTTTGAACATCCTATATGATTTACGATTTCCATATTTATAGCAAAGTAAGTACAGACCATCTAAAGTAAATATCTAATAGAGTTTTGATTTCAGGACAGTACTTGTATTATTAATAATTTTTTTAAGAAAGGCTAAAAAATATATAATTTTTATTTATTTATTAATATCTCTGAAATTATCGAAATATATTTACTCATGTCTTAGGATTATGTAAAGTGATCTAACAGGAAGCCAAAAGTACAATAATATACAGGGTGTTCCATTTAAAAAAAAATCATGCCGATCCAGTCTCACTTTTTTGAACCACCCTATAGAAGTTAAAATATTTTCCTGAAATACATCCTAGTACATACTTTAGGTTTGCACTTAAACAAAATTTCCAAGTTTTTTATTCTAGGAGCTACAGATGCCCGACGCCGATAGAGAAGCTGAATAAATTTGGCAAAGAAAACAAAGTCCTCCTACACTGGGTGCCTGCTCACCAAGGGATAGAAGGCAATGAAAAAGCAAATAATCTAGCTAGGAAAGGAGCGAACACTCCACTAACTGGACCAGAACCGTTCTGCTTTCCAAGTGGTAACCAACTCAAGGCGGAACTCAAGGACTTGGAAGATTCCATCCGCTACCTGGAATGGAAATCTTGCAATGGTCTAAGACACTCGAAGAAGTTTCTGAGGGCTTATGATCAAGAAAAATCACAGATCTTCCTGGGTCTGAGTAAGAACAATCTTCGGATTGTCACGGGGTTTTTAACAGGACACTGGCTCCTCAATGAACACCTCAGTAGATTGAAACTAAGAAGAAACGGCGAATGCAGATTCTGTGGGGAAGATGGGGAAACACCAGTACACCTCATCACTGAGTGCCGAGACGACAACCATTCGTGCCATGAATTTTGGTACGACTGATATTGGAGATGGAGAACTACCCTCTATAAAACCGTCCCAGATACTGGCTTTTGTCAAAGCCCTGGGACTGTATGATGAGTTATGATTCAAGAAAGGGGGACACAATGGATCTGCAAGGTCGAAGTGATTAACCCCCCTCCCACTCATTCTAAATTCTAAATTCTAAATAGGATTATGTAAAGTGATCTAACAGGAAGCCAGAAGTGCAATAATATACAGGGTGTTCCATTTTAAAAAAATCATGCCGATCCAATGTCACTTTTTTGAGCCACCTTATAGAAGTTAAAATATTTTCCTGAAATACATCCTAGTACATACTTTAGGTTTGGTTTGGTTTGGCACTTAAACAAAATTTCCAAGTTTTTTATTCTAGGAGCTACAGATGCCCGACGCACTATTGCCGGACCCTGTATATACTCCGAACATTCAAAAAGCTCCTTACTTTGCTACCTTTTTATTTTTAGGTTGTCGTTGTTAACTGAGTTTGCAATTCTTCTCCATTGCGTTCTATTGTGCGCTGCTTCCTCCCACTGCACTGGTTCTGCATGCTTATCCCTCCAAAAAAATTCTTTATGGGTATTTCGCCACTGCACTGCAAGAAAAATCCACAAAATAAAATAGTTATTTTTTGTAAACACTTCCGCGTTAAACCTAAACGGACGCTGCTTGTCAGAAGTTATCTTTACAGTTATAAAAATTTGCCTAACAAAGAAAAAAATGCTTAATGTTTCGGAAAGTTTATCTATTTCCGTCGTCGAAAGCAAAAAAATACAAAGAATATAGAAAAAAACTATTTAAAATATTTATCTTATTAAAATATTTAGCTTATCCCCTTTAAGTTTGCATGGAAAATATCCTTGTACCTTCTTTGTTGTCCACCCGGTTTCTTCTTACCGATTTAGTAATCATGACTTTAACACTCTCGCAGCTAGCTTTTTAAGGACGTTTCATACATGGTGGTACCATTCGATTCTGGTATAGAAAAAATAGCAACTGCCAGTTTTCCTCAAGACAAGTAGGGACGCTTATAGATCTGGATCATATACAGGCCTGTAAAAAACTTATTTATGACTTCGCTGGAAAATTAATAAGGGAGTCAATATTAGGACAGTTCAAAATTTGCATGCGATTTTCTATGTTTCCAAGGGCGATGTACCACTCGGTATAAACAATTTATTGGTAAAAAAAACCTCTTTTATGTAAAATTACATTAAAAAATATTAAATTTTCTGCACTGCACTTTGTTATTTATAGATAAAAATTGGGGAAAAAAACTTCGCTCCATAATAAAAGAAGTAAAACAATGACTGTTATTACTTAGAATAAAATTTAAAATTTATTCCCGCTTGAAATAACGATCACTAAAAATGGAAAACCTTTGTTGGATTCAAGATCTCTCTTTCATTTAATTAAATTTTATTGCTCAACTACGGAAATAATTTAAACCGGAAATTCTTCACCATGGGAAGCCGCATTATGTTTTATTTTTTTAGTAATGTTTTAAATGTTTTCATAAAGTAGACATTTATTAAGTTGAGTGAAATTAAATATTCCATTTTATATATCCAAATATTTTTTTTCGTGCTAATATTATTTCAAAATAAAAAAAAATATTTTTTTATTATGCGCCTAAAAAGTGGCTATATTTTTTTTTCAAATAAAAAACGACTTTTGGTATCCCAGTATATGACATAAATTAGGATCGATTGACTTATTCAATTCTTTTCGGTCACTTCCTTCCTGTTTCACCGGAAATGACACTCTGAATAGGATGATATATCATACGTCAACTTTTGACATTTACGCGTATGGTTTATTTGAAAAATGTAATATGCGGTTCATAGCGACAATTTGACTCGAAATACCAAGCGTGTGGTACCAAATAATTCGTAAAAAAAATGCTTTTTCCAAATATGCTAATGAGTCACCCTTGTTCCCTTTGAAAAAATTGAGATATGATTAAAAATACCATTTGGGCATATTTTAACCGGCCAGAACAAGACACGAAAAATATTAGAGGATCAAATCTATTTTTTCAAAGCTGTTTGATGAAACATTAATGTTTTTACCCAGCCATGGTATTGTACTTTTTTAAACAAGAATGTCAAAAGTTCACACATTATTTGTTGTTACATAGTATACTAATATACCAAATCTCGTTTTTTTATCTGAAAAAATAAAAAAAAGTTATAGGGGTGAGCCACTTTTGAGACGCACCCGGTATATTTCCTTTAAATATATCAATAGAAGTGGTGATACACTTTGAAACAATTAAATTGAAGAATTATGTAATAATTAAATAAAAAAAAATCCTATATATTCCTCTATCATTTTTTACATTTTTATCTAGATTTTTTATTAAATCAGAGAATATCCGGAAAAGAAGAAAATCGAAGAGAAGTTCGGAATCTAGTCGACGTTGTCTTGGCTCTCTGCCATACGCACACCTCCCCTAATTAAAAATAAATTAAACCAAAAGACTTACAATGGTTCGAACCCCGCATTTTGTCTGGCTTCGCCCGAACGTAATTGTTATAAACTTCTCACGGTGGCTGAGTTATGAAGTGTCTGGAAAAGACTAAGTGTTGGAAAAGTTGAACGGAACCGCTTTAACGGTTATCTTGATAGAATTAGAATCATCTTCATATTCCAGTTTGTTTTTAAATATGTCGAATTAGCTTTATATAACTTTTGATTTTTAAATGGCACACTCGGTATTTTTTACGCTATTCGATAGAAAATGACACTCTGAATAGAATGATATATCATATGTAAACTTTTCACATTTTCACTTAAAAAAATCGAATTTTAAATTTCAATCTAGAGTACCATGTGTGTGTTAAAAACACTAATTTTTAATCAAGGGGCCTTGGAAAAATATATTTGATCGTCTAATGTTTTTCTCTTGATATTTCGAGTCAAATTATCGTTATGAACCGTATGTTACAATTTCAAATAAACCATATGCGAAAATGTCAAATGTTGACATACGATATGTCATTCTAACGTAAAAAAATACACCAAATCTCGCTTTGTTATCTGAAAAAATAAAAAAAATTATAGAGGCGAGCCACTTTTGATACGCACCCTTTATAGCTCTAGCAATCAAAACGCGCTGTAAGCACTCTATTGTTTTGTTTTTTCGTTTTTCTTTATTTTTACTTGTGGAGCAGCTCCAGAATCGCGTTACTCAAATACCGACAAAGCACTACAAAAAGTATCCTTTTTATATTATTTCTATTCTAAATTTCTTCCACCGCTAAGTTTTTTCTCATAATTACTTACCCTAGCCGTTTATTAATCCTACGAAACATGAATCAGCCATTAAGATTGAAAGGGAGAAATTAAAACCTTCTCCCACCCCTTTGAAATCTCTCCGATCTGCCCAAATTAGAGTTGCCTTTAGCGCCAAACTGGAAAGTTTTTTTCGGCACCGGCTTCCACGTCTCTTAATTTATAGGCAACCCATCAGACTGACAAATGATAAAGTGGCTGAGAAAAAGGGGCACAGGAACAGGGGGTAAAGGAGGCCCACTTTGCGGTTAACATCCCTAGGCTCTAGCGTAGCGCCGGACTAAAATTTATGAGAGGAGGGTGCCTGTTAGAGATTGGGGGGCAAAGGGGTGCCAAATTTTATCGCTCGCGAAACGGAATCGACAATAAGGACCGACGGACGACGGCAACGATGTAAAAAAGATTAGAGGGACGTCTGAGTTGCCAGAATGTGCTCTATAGCGTTGCGTCACGGTCTAAATAAACTAATCGAAAAAAGTTAAGGATATTGTGTTTTCGCTAGAAAGAAAAATTTTCACTTATAATATCATAAGAGCTTAAATTATTTTCGGAAATTTTTTTGAGGGCACGAATATTTTGAAAATTATCCCGAGTCGAAGACGAGGGATAATTCTTCATAAAAAATATTCGTGCCCGAAAGAAAATTCAGGAATAGACAAGCTTGCGTGGTATTCGGTAAGAAAATTTCACACCTAAATTTGAAAAAAATAATATCCAACATGACATTTTAAAATAATTTCAATTTGTTAAGTTGGCCAAGGTATTGATGTTTTTGACATATATGTGTTTTGTCATTTTTGTTTGCGATTCTGTCATTAAGCTATTACTAGTTTTAAAACGTCTGTACGTAGAGTAAGAAGTGTATAGCGAAATGTCGCGATTTGGAAAAGTAAACCAACAAGTCATTAAAGAAGAAATTGAAAATATAAAACCAGATAACACCCGAAAATCAAAATCAAGTGTATGGAAACAGTTTGTTGAATTTTGTGATGAAAAGTCGTATAATATTCATGAGTGTATGAGTGTAGTACAGCTGGCTACTATACTGGAGGACTACGCATTTAATATGAAAAAGAAAAATTTTGAAGATTATAAGGAAAGTGTGGTCAAAGTGATGTGGAACTCTACTGCTAAGCAGTTGCAAGAAATTTATTACGAAAAATATAAAATAAAATTTAATCCGTTTTCTGATGTGGAATTTGTGACCGCCAGAGCTGCACGCGATGCTAAGCGCAAAATACTACAGAGAGATTCAGCAAAAAGAAAAGTGAGTGCTTCAGCCTTAACCAGTGACGAATACAAAAAAATTATTGAAATGTGGGATGAAAATACTCCAGATGGGTTGCAGCGTAAATTTTTTCACATAGTTTCACATGAGCTGGCATGGAGAGGAGGGGAAGGACATTCTGCTTGTATCCAATACTTCAAAGAAGAAACTGATAATTTCGGAAACCCAAAAGGTCGGATAGAATATAATCCAATTTTCTCTAAAACCACACAAGGTGGTTCTAAAAAACTGTCGGATAGTAAATGGTTGATTAGAAATTTCGAAAATCCACAAATGTGTCCGGTTCGCTTGTTTAGAAAGTTGATGGAAAAAAGGGGAAATCTTATTCAAACCGACAGACTATTCTTAACACCAAACCCATACTGGAATCAACCCAATTCGAAAGGATGGTACAAGAATAGCCCAGTTGGTAAGAACATTGTATCTTCATGGTTTAAATCAGCAGCTTCAGATATAGGAATTGACACTAAAAAAGTTAAAATAACCAATCATTCTGCAAGAGCAACAGCTGTTTCGAATTTGGCCAAGAAAGGAGTTGGTGAACAACAGCTCATTAAAATTACTGGACATAGTAATAGTCAGTCGATCAAACCTTACTTACAGTTGGACGCTGAACATCATCAACAGATGATTGAATCCATGAGGAGCATTTCATCAAGTACTAGCCAGTTCAATCATGATCAGAGCACAATGCAAAATAAAACAGAAAATACCCAGATTCAAACCACCAATTCAAGCCAGCCTACAAACATTTACAATAATTGTGTTTTTAATATTAATAAAACCTATAATTACTAAATGTGTTTCGTTATTATTTTGCTATATTAGTCGATATCATTAAAGATTTGGCATTGAAGATAATTCAACATGAAATAAATTCTAAAAAAATCATATAGATATATCCATCATATTTCGTTAAATAGAAAAATACCAGCTTTAGTTAAATAAAGGCGGCAGAACTATATTTTTTAGAACATGGCAATTTCGAAGAAATTCATATGTAGGTATATCTAACATATTTCCTTAAATAAAAAATATTACCAACCTTAGTTACATCAAATGCTAAAACTCAAATGGGTAATATTTCAATATATAGACATTGTAGTTCATTTACATTATGATTGTAGATCTTATGTTTACCTTTTCAACTGTCAAAAAATTTCCACTAAAGTTTCGTGGCGCCTCGAAAAAATTTCCGGAAATTTTTTCAGTTGCCATGGTAACTAGTCAACATTAAAGCATGTTATTGGTTGAAAAGTAGAGGTGTGAAATTTTCAGAAAAATGTTATACCTATGTCGTTTTTGTTTAAAAAAATACTGTTTGTAATACTGTTAATACATACTCTGCTGGCGGTGCGCGACAGATCGATGTGGCTGATCGATTTAAAGTCAGCTAAAGTGTAATTTCTAGACTTAAAAAACCGATTTAATGAGACTGGATCTGTCATGGAGAGGCATAGGGAGGGTAGACCAAGGTCGACAAATGCTATGGAGGACCGAAGCTTAATGAGAGGAGCTAGGATGGATCCTGCAAGAAACTACACGTTGCTCAGCCAGGACCTTTTGGCTGCCAGCAGGGTAGGTATTACCCTTAGGACGGTCTTAAATCGATTAAAAAAGCAGGTTTACGTTGCTATAGTAATTGCTCCAATGATGTCGTCAGCATAAATTTCACTTGTCATTGTACCTTCACAGACATACAATTCCGTTCGGCCTCCGTAGAAAATTCCACCCCAGACCATTACACCTCTAACTCCAAATGGATGCCCTTCTTGAACATATCGGTTGAACAGTCTTGTATTTCTTAGTCTCCACACACGAACTGTACGTCTGTCAGTACGAAGACAAAAGCGGCTTTCATCGCTGAACATCGCAGTATGCCACTCATCATTCCAGTCAGCTCTTTCATGACACCAGAGTAAACGTTGAGCTTTATGACCTCAATCTAACTCTCGTGGTCGACGTAGGGCGTCTTATAGGCCTGTATCAATGTAAACCTGCTTTTTTAATCGATTTAAGACCGTCCGAGGATTAATACATACTCTGCTGGCAGCCAAAAGGTCCTGGCTGAGCAACGTGTAGTTTCTTGCAGGATCCATCCTAGCTCCTCTCAGTAAGCTTCGGTCCTCCCTAGCATTTGTCGCCACCTTGGTCGACTCTCCCCATGACAGATCCAGTCTCATTAAATCGGGTTTTAAGCCTAGAAATTACACTTTAGGTGACTTTAAATCGATCAGCCACATCGATCTGTCGCTCACCGCCAAGATCCAACCCAAATATGGCTTGATTTGCTTCCTCTATTGTTAAATGACGTCTGTTCCTATTATCGATGACAGAATAACCACAACATCGCAAACTGTCGCTTAGCAACATGCAAACAAGTTCTATTCTAAACAAGAATTAAATATACATTTTTGATGATAACGCTTTTCATTTGTTTGGGTACAATTTTTTATGTTTGACATAAATATAATTTTTTATAAACGACATAGGTATTTATAGTTATAACACATTTTTTTCTGAAAAATATTCTTCCTCGCGAAAACACAATATCCTTATTTTTTTCGATTAGTTTAGTTAGACATATAAAAGGCAACTATTCGGGTCTAATTCTCTAGTATTAAACAAAGAACAGCGTCAGAGTTGGCTTGGAAATGAAGATTTCTTTGAAGATTACTTTTATTTCATATGTAAAATATTACGGTAAATGTCAATAGTCGCCATTTCAAAGCTTTAACAAACTAAACAACTATTTTCGATCATACGAAATATTATTTACAGTTTCGAATAAAAGTATTTTTATTTTTGTTGTGTATCCTATGTTTAACACGAATACATTTTCAATACATAAACGCGGATTTTTCATCCAAAGATATTCTCGTCAAACGAATTACATATATTACACATTTTAATGTGGCAACACTGTCGCTTTCCAGTTCCACACCGTCTTCGATATGGCTTCGCTAGCCGTGTTAGATAAAATGAGTAGTTTATGCGTTGGCTGCAGGACGAGTAGAGGCTCCACCGTACTTTTATTTTTTTTATATTTATTATTTTTTATTTTTTTTATCTTCGGATGCGTATCAAAATACTCGTCAGCGGGTAATGGCAGTAAGTAAGTAATTCTATGAATACAGCGTGCAGCGGTGGCTGTATTCATAAAATTACACTACTTTTTATTATATTATTACTCTATTATTACTACTAATTATTACATGTTTCTAAATGAAGCATGCATTTCTCTTGTGAGTTTTGTAGGATAATTAGGGTACCCACTAACATGTAATTTTTAGTCGGCCGACTAATTAGTTGCAAAAGAAAACAATACATTCTTATTGAGACGATTGGTCCAATATTTGATTACATTGACTATGCGCTGACAGGCAATTTTTAATCGGGAGACTGGAGACTATTTAGTTACATATTTATAATAATAATAATATCCTTATGGAGCCGCGTTCACAGAGTTAACCAAAAATGTTTTTTATAACTACTACTGGCTAAATGAAATTCTAGTATAGTATGACTTTTTTTGAAACTTTAGTTTCGGAGATATAAATTTAATCGGACCTTTTAAAAAAGTTAATTTTTTTTCAGAAACTATTTGAGACAGAGTTTACCAAAAATGCTTTTTATAACTACTACTGGGTAAATGAATTTCTAGTATAGTATGCCTTTTTTTGAAACTTTAGTTTGGGAGATAAAAATTTAATCGGACCTTTTAAAAAAAATATTTTTTTTCAGAAACTATTTGAGACAGAGTTTACCAAAAATGCTTTTTCCATAACTACTACTAGGTAAATGAAATTTCATGAAAATATAGTATGACTTTTTTTGAAACTAGTTTCGGAGATAAAATACGAAAGAAACAATAGTCGGCCGATCGACTTCATAAGTATGTATTGTTTTCACTTTGGCAACTAAATAATCGGCCGACTAAAAATTACAGGTTAGCGCGTAGGCTTATTGTATCGAATTTCCCTTTACAGTATCCATACTATTTAAAATTGTAAGTCAGGGAATTCAAAGTGTCTTGTTTCTCAATTTAATAATTTTTTTAGAAAACATGCGATAATTGTTTTGAGTAGTGTACTAGTTAATGAAATCGTAGCATTAACAATAGTATAATTAAGTAAAGTATTAACAAATACCAGTTAATGAAATCGTAGGGGATATAATTTGATATTCCATTCAAATGTGAAGTTTTAACAAACGGATATTGTTTCCTAATTATCTTATCAACTGATGAGGGAGCGGATCCATTATATTTATCTGTATCCCAATTATGGCTGCTCTATAATCCTATCTTTTCCCTTTCCCGTGGCGGGTTTAAATTATCCTTAATTAAACTAAAGCGCTGCCGCTGTGATCGTTCAAAGTATCCCGCTAATTTATTTTGGAATATTTCAACCAATAACAGCACGGCACCAAAAATAGACTTCGATAACGCGATCAGATTACATCAGAATGCGCTATTCAAAAATTGTTCGGATTACCGAGCATTATACAACGCTAATCAAAGATTTTTCAGCAGTTTAAAAATTTATGGATTTCATATCGAATATACAGGGTGAGTCTAGTTAAACCAGTGCAAATATTTTTAGGAGTAATATATTTCCACCCCAGTAACACGATGATGATTTTTTTTCGCGAAAAAAAAATTGTGAAAATTTGGAATTTTTTGAAAAAAAAAATGGAATTTTTTTTAAGTTAACATAGGCATGCAGACTGCAACATAGCGTTGCGGACCGGTGTGGACTCGACCTAACCTAACTATATGGCCCGCCCTCGGATGACCTTAATATCGCAATAAGAATAGATACCGTAATTATTCATTCGAAGATTCGAGAAGAATCGAGTCCCACTGGAATGGAGTAGTACATATCAGAACATTCGAAACCTGCTCTATGCACCTAACGATCTATGGACTATTCTATTATTCACTGATTCTATTATTCAATGATTGAGCAGTATTGTTCTTTTTAGATACTCTTTTAGTGCGAAGTATACAAGATAGTTGAATAGCCGTAAAAAAACTCATCGCAACCTTATTAGAATATTTTGAACGGAAAAGCGGTAGTAATGGCCCTTTATGTCTCTTAATTGCTGTTTATAATTAATTTATTTTTGTTCTCCTAAAATATTTTGATTGGAGGAAAATACGATGGAAAATATACGTAAACGTAGGCAACGCAGTGCCGGTCAATCTTAATTATAAATTTCTTTAAATATCTAAAAAGTTCTCTCCGATCTTTCGAAATTTAGATTCCATCCAGAGCCGTATAAATGGTTTTTTTTTTCTAAAATTGGACTAAACGCAACATAATTTATAGGCAACCCGTCACACTGGCAAATATTAAAGAGGGCCGAAGGGAGATTTAGATGGAGAGAAGGGCCGATGTTGTGGTTGGCAGCCGCCTACTGGGATAAAATTTATGAGATACTTGTGAAGGGATGGAAGAAAACGGCACTAGTCGCTATCGCGCGAAAAATTGAATTTAAAATAAATTAAATCAAATATATGTAAATGCTGATGACTACGCCGTTTTGAATACCTTCAAAGAGGTGGTGACTATGTCTCATGACACTTTCTTCTTCTTAGTCATTAGATTTTTTTTTATTTTTAATATAAACACTAGATTGCTTGAGAAAATTTTAAAGAAGCTACAAATTAATGTTAACACAGCGTAATTTAACAGAGCGTCATTATGTGGTTGTTGGATGCAATAACATTCAATAACGCAACTTTCACGGATATTCTATAGCTACATTTTATAGCTTCATACCGATTTGATCAAAAGCAAAAACGGATTCAAGCAGTTGGTCAAATCAAGCAGTGAGTCAACAAAGTGCCCATTACATAATCAAAAAATTAATATACTATTAGAGGATAAATTATAATTTGCAATATTAATGGTATACTTGTTTTAATCAACTAGTGATTATATTTGTTATGAACATCCAAAATTATAATTATGTACCTTTAAAAAAATGGTTATAAATGAAATAGCCCTAGTTATGATTCCGCTAGCAAAATCGGTGCATAAAACTATGCTAGCTACCGTAGTTGAAAGTATTTAAAAAGTTTTATTAGCTTGAATAATAAATTATAATACGTATACTATATATTTTAAAATACATTAAAATACGACTATAATAATTGAAGAATTGAATTGAATAAATATATGTACAGGGTGTCCCACTAAGAATAGCTCTCGGCTGTATCTCAGAAAGTATTAGCCGTAGGGTCTGCGGAAAAAAATACTTACAACTAAAGAGGCTATGAGAAATTGCTGGAAATTATTTTCAAGTTTGTAGAACGACCGGTAGGGGGCACAACTGCAACAAAAAATAGGAAATTGAAGTTTTTACACCATTTTGCCTAGATAAGGTGTACTATAAGTAATAGCTTCATAATCTTCAGAAAATTTTGAATATTTTTTGTTAGAGCCATTTTTCCCTATCTACCAAAATAAAGTGGTGGGGGAAGGTTAGATCTGTTTTTATTTACATATTAATATCTATGGACTGGATGAACGGAATACAACAAGCGAAGGCTCGTTTAAAAGAGCGTTTCTTACTCTATATTGTACCGCATAAACAATAATAATAAGCTTTTGAACGTAGACGCTAGAGGCGTTGTCTTACAATTTAACAAACATTGTGCGTTTTTCAAAAAATAAATGCAATAGTATATGTAATTTTAACTGATAGTAAAGAGTAGTAAAAGCTTAAAAGTCAGCGAAAACCGCATCTTGATATCTTCTTTCAAACCGAAGATATTAGCAAAACTATAATAAATACCAAAAATAAGTCCTTAATTACCTTATTTTTACAACACGCTATCAGTAGCTATGATATGCCCATTCCAACAAAATAAGATATTCCAACAAAAAATAATGATAGAAACAGTTAGTTAGTAGGTAATAATTAAGATATTAATAACAGTGAACAAGAAACGATGATTCAGTGAAGTCATGGTAGGCTTTGGAAAAAAGTTGCTTTTCATAGTATAAACGTCAAATTGTTATTAGATCAACATTTTGATAGTCTTAGTAGCGTTTTTATCTGTTAATTGCTTTTCAAAATGCCAACAACTTCAACTACTTTAAATAATGAAGATATTTTGAAAAAGCAATTAAAAGATATAAAAACGCGGCTAAGACGATCAAAATGTTGATCTAATAACAGTTTGACATTTATTATTACGTGAAGAAACTTTTTTCCAAAGCCTACCATGACTTCAACCGAATCATCGTTTCTTGTTCACTGTTACTAATATCTTAGTTATTATATTAATACATCTGGTATTATGGTATTCTGGTATTTCGTCGATTTTAAAATAAAATAACTGTTTCTATCTTATTTTTTGTTGAAATGGGCATAATCAGGGGGCTACTGATAGCGTGTTGTAAAAATAAGGTAATTAAGGACTTATCTTTTGGTATTTATTATAATTTTGCTAATATCTTCGGTTTGAAAGAAGATATCAAGATGCGGTTTTCTGACTTTTTTAAGCTTTTACTACTCTTTACTATCAGCTAAAATTACATATAAAATATCTCTCATATTTTTTTTTTTGAAAAAACGCGCTATGTTTGTTAAATTGTAAGAAAGCGCCCCCTAGCGTCTACGTTCAAAACCTTATTATTATTTTTTTACGGTATAATATAGAGTAAGAAACGCTCTTTTAAACGAGCCCTCGTTTGTTGGATTCTGATCATCCAGTCCGGAGTTATTAACATTTATATAAAGATAGATCTAACCTTCCCCCACCACTTTATTTTAGCAGATAGGGGAAAATGGTTCTAACAAAGAAAATCCAAAATTTACTGAATATTATGAGGCTATTATTTATAGCACCCATTATCTAGGCAAAATTCTGTAAAAATTCTATTTTCTTATTTTCAATAGCAGTTGCGCCCACTAGCGGCCGTTTTACAAACTTGGCAAAATAATTTCCAGCAATTTCTCATAGCCCCTTTAGTTATAAATATTTTTTTCCGGAAGCCCTACGGCTAATGCTTAGAGATACAGCCGAGAGCTATTCTTGGTGGGACACCCGGTACATATTTTCGGTAATCTTTTATAGATATTAATATATTATTATTTCCGTTTTGTATATTGTAAATTTTTAGCGTATTATTGATTTTGTACGATTTTTTCAATTCTTTTTATGGTATTTTAAAATTTTCTGACTTTGTTTATTATACAGGGAGGTCCGAACTGTATTCCGGAAACTTCGGCAGCATATTCTGCATATAAAAATGAGTAAAAAGGTTCGTATAAATGTATGTCCTAAAATGCTTAGTTTCGGAGATACAAAGTATAGATGTTTTATTTTATTTTGATATTTTCCAAAAAAAAAAGTTGACTCCTACTTGTAGAGGGCGCCACTTACATATTTTTTAATTGCTTTGAATAGTAATAACTTTTCGTCCGTATCTATATTAAACTACTGAGTAATAAATATACATTTTTGACGTTTTTTACGTAAAAAAGGTCTTTTGGTAAAAATCGCTCCGAGTAATGGTTCTCGAGATATTTGATATCAAAATTATCAATACCTGTCATCATTGACATAAATTACACATGTTGCTTAAATAGTTATTAGACTGAAATTATAAATTTGAAATGTTTTTGTGTACTTAAAACACATGTAAGTGGCGTCCCCTACAAATAGGAGTCATATTGACATCAAAATCAAATTTCTCATGTCAGAAACTGCCATACACCAATTTTCATCCAAATATTGACGTTACTTCTAAAACTATTTGGAAAAAATTGAAATAAATGAAATTTCTACAGCCTGTATCACAAAAACTAAGCATTTTCGGTCATACAGCTATAGGAACTTTTTTACTTATTTTTGTCCACAAAATATGCTGCCGAAGTTTCCAGAATACAGTTCGGACCACCCTGTATATGAAAATTGTAATCGTATTTTAATGTTTATATACAAAAAAAGGGAATCGTTGGTAAAGAACATCCAGTAATAATTTAATTATTTCGTTAAAAAAACTATATCAAAGAAAATAATAAAAAAAACTGAAAATGGTGTAACTGTATTGTTAGAATGACATGACAGAAAATTTAAAATCTGTTATTATTAAAAAGTTATTTTGAAAATATGTTTTTTGCTTTTTAAAAAAAGCAACAGTACCTAATTCCTACCTGTTTCTTAGATAAAACGAAACGATTTTAATCATATCCCAGTCTTATACCCCTAATATGTCGTTACAGTCTACAAAAGGGAGCCCATTAAGCTGGCCGGTATTTAAATTTAAATTCCCGTTAGCGTTCTATTATATATCCGAGGCTTTTGCTGCATGTACTAAACTGTAGCCGTTCCCGAGGCAACGTTTTAGTTTTAAAATATCGTACGGGCAAATTTAATAAAAATACCTTATCTCGACAAAGTTTTGCTGGGAATTAGGATGAGAGCTACGAGAAAACTCTGTCTTGCTTCGCCAACTATCTGTTATTTTATAACAATGGATGGAAAACATGTTATATCGTCAACCATCGATACAGGCGGCGAGACAACGGACAACGGAGTGGAAAGCGCTACGGCGAACGTAGCTGCTTCGGTCGATACCGTCAATGGTCGTGTTTACAACAGCTTAAAAATAATAGGATATAAAAAGCAGGTTTTTGAAACAGTTGCGGGCATAACGCCTGGCGGTGGAGATAACAGGAGTGGGAAAGGAACGCTGCTGCATCGGTCGATTGTCGATGGAGGCTCGCAACGGGTTGGAGAAGCAGTCATTTTTAGATATGTTGTTTTCAACCTGTTACAAGCATAACAGGGCGGCGGACGAGATAATAGGATCAAGGGAAATTTTAACAGCTACTTATTCCCGGTCGATTTATTGATGGAGATCTGGGGACAGGTTGGGGACTATGTCAGTTGTTTTCTTACTTTCGAATACAGTCTGTTTCAAGCATAAAGTACGAGCATTCACGGACGGAGGTTGGGATATTATTTGTTTTAATTTCAGTAGCTTTTTAAACAACTTTCTAATAATTATTAGTATATTTATTCTGAAAACTATTTAAAGTAGTTTTTTAACTATCTACGATGGTATACCAGTGCATAATTTGTAAAAATCTGACTCATTCTATTAAACCCGATTGATGCTTAAACGCCCTTGACATTAAAAGCTGATTTTATCTTTAACCATTGACTTACAGTAGCGTATCTAGATACTTTTTCGTTATAAGTAGATTTTTCGAAACTCAGTTACTTCTAAGGGAGATGCAAGACCTTGTCTGAAATATTAGGGATTTTTTATTTGGTCGGTGTGTTTTGGGGGAAAACCCTTAAAACACGTATATTTTAATATGTGAAATTTTTAAAAAATCATACAGGGTGTTCCAAAAGTTGAGTAATTGATTAACCAAGCATTCTGCTCATCGTCTTGTCGTTGACTGTAGTGTCGTTGGCAGGGAATGTGCACCAAGACATATAACCATACCGGGCGGGGCTATGGAAATTCTTGTTTTTGGGGCACCGGGGCATCACCATTATATTATTAATTCGACTTCGACACGAAGCGCGGGTACACTCTGTAGAAGTGGACCGAACTCTAGTGTGTAGCGACTACTTAGGAACAATATACTACACATCTGGTAATAATAGTAATTTTTTGACATCACCGGTGAAGCTCATAACTAAGAGCTTCTAGCCCGTCACTGGGAACAGTAACAACTGCTGAAAGCAAGGGGCCAGGATCTAAAGAGAACTACGAGGAGAGGTGGATGACACGTTGCGTGAAACCATCCTCCGCAAGTGGCATACAAGCTACCACCTCCTCCAAGGGTCGGGAGCCTACCTCCTACCTCTAAACCCAACAGGCGACACAAGCTACCGTTTCGTCTACCCGGCCTGGGTCGTAGCTCCTCGACTGTGAGGGACACGGGACTCCGTAGGAAGTCCTGGGACTGTATGATGAGTTATAACTCAAGAAAGGGGGACACAATAGATCTCTAAGGTCGCAGAGATTAACCCCCCTCCCACTTATTCTAAATTCTACCCTCAGTTAGACCTCAGGCAAAACTAGTTATAATGGAAAATTGGTCTGAAGCAATCCCAATCAATTTTTAATAAAATTCATCAATTTTCGATAAAAAAAAACATCACGCCACCGTTACGCCACTCATAGAGCCAATTGACAGAAAGATAGACGAAACTCAACCGTGTTGTCATATTTAACTCTCATAAAAGTGTCAAACCATGTATGATTCTAAAAAATTAATTTTCAATGGAGTGTTCTGTCTACACATTTAGATGTCTTTGGAAGAGACCTTTTAATATTTTTTGCATGGTAATGATTAAATAAGCATGGAAAATTTGGCGTTTGGTCGCCATTTTGTAATATAGTGACATGTTTGAAAATGCTAAAATCTCCACACCTGTACATAAATTGTTAGTATTTAAACTGTAAATAGACAGTAAGCAAAAATAAAATTTTAAGTATTTTGTGATGAGTATAGTCAATCCAACGATAAGATCCTTGACAGATGTGTCTGACATTTTAATTTCAAAGTAGTTTATTTTATTTTACAAAGAAATAAGTTGGTACAATTGGAACGCATAGCAGGAAATTAATATATTTAAAATTTGAGTGACAGGCGATTACTTCAAAATATTGTGGAAAAAATTGTATAATACTGAAAAAAATCTAATCGAGTTATTTTATTAAAAAAAACGGTATATGTTAATACAAAACAAACAAGAACAAAACACCGCATACTAAAAAATATAGAAAAGAACTATTTCTTACTTTCAAACTTCCCTCATTTATTATTATATTTATCAATATAACTTTGTACAAATACAAATTTGTAATATTCCACAGGAATAATTAAAACAACCTAAATAAAATAAACTATTTTATTAATAATAACACTTACCGAATTTTATACTTTAAAGGTTGATTAATTAACTTTAATCTTAATTTTTTTAAACCAGTACCTTTTGACACTATTTTTCTGCAGTACTAAAATCCATTACATACCTATCGTGTGATGTCGATATTTTACAGCTACTCCAGTTTTTAGTATATGTTTAGTACGATCCTTGTATCATATACGAGATGCACTTATCTATGACGAGATGGTATATATATACAAACTTTATTGATGGTAACTTTATTGGTGTGTAAGACTTTCTGCCTGGGCACCGAGTATTAACTATAAACTGTGCTCTGGGTCTACAGTTAATTTCCCCTCGATTTTTCCTCCACTTGACTTCAAAAGATACAAAATACACGTAATAACACGAATCAAAACGCATCATCTTCCAAAACGCAGAGTATTTGACATAAGTTGGCACAAAATTAAAACCTATAATTTGACAAGACTTTGACAAGCCTCAAAAATCTAAAGGCGAGTTCATATGCATCGGCGTCCGTTTCAAAAAAAAAATGAGGACATACATTTACATGAATGTTTTTACTTATTTTAATCTGCGGAATATGGTGCCGAAGTTTCAGGAATACAGTTCGGACCTCCCTGTATTTTCCTGAAATATTATCTTAATATATACTTTAGGTTTGCACTTACACAAAATTCTTA
The DNA here is from genome assembly GCF_002938485.1 of Sitophilus oryzae. Lineage (NCBI taxonomy): Eukaryota > Metazoa > Arthropoda > Insecta > Coleoptera > Curculionidae > Sitophilus > Sitophilus oryzae. The sequence goes on from NW_022147296.1 coordinate 1,343,295, forward strand.
AATTTTTGTTATAGGAGCTACAGATACCCAACGCACTATTGCCGGACCCGGAAGACTGTTAGTTTTATTCACCTGCACAAGTTTCTGTTCATTGAAATATTGATTATTTTCGAGTAAATAAGCAGATATAATCTATTTTTTTATTCTAGGAGCTACAGATGCCCAACACACTATTGCCGGACCCAGAAAATTGGTAGTTTTATTCACCTGGAAGAGTTTCTATTGATTGAAATATGGATGATTTTCGAGTAAATAAGTAGATTTATCGAAAGCAGCTTAATCTCCAGCGTAGAATATTAAATCAACCTACCAGAAATGCAGCGAACGTATAAACAATTATCGTTAGCAGCTTCAAAGTAACAAAGTGAAACGTTGAGTGGTTTTACTCTACCGGGAATTTATTGACCAAAACTTTCCATTAGTATGTTAATTATCAACCCTCGAATGCTACTTCAGCTAACCCTATAAAATACAGTATTCAATTTATTCTCTCCCAAATGGCACGAAACCCGCTTTCGCAGGGTTTAAGTGGGGGTTCCTAACAAAATTTTCCTTTAAAAAACAATTATATTTTTTTTGGAGATAGACTCCGGAATTCAATAACATTGCAGGACCTTCTTTGTCCCGTCTTGCTTACCGGATATATCCAGATTGTAACTACAATAAAAGAGATTCTAACTCTGGACAAACTTTGTATTTTATTTCACGCAATTATTCCTTGTAGGCTTTTTGTTGGACAACATCTTTTCTTTGTCGTTTTCAGCAAAATGGTTATTTACGTTTAGGAGATTTACTGATTTGGCTGAAGGAATTGTTAATTATAATAAATAATAATCGATCGTTTTATTATGTAGAAGTATATTTTTTATCGAACATATGCATTTAAATAAATAAATATAAATAAATAAATGGCCTTTATTGTCAAAAAAAATGTCAATTTGTAGACAAAGGTAAACTAAACAAACAAACAAAAGAGAATACAAAACATTATACAAATAACATTGTCAGTCTTATTGTTTAAAATAAACATTTATAAATGTTTACAATGTCAAGAATAAAAAAGTAAAAATAATATTCAAAAATATTTAGTTAGTTTATAGTAAATATCAATGACCTCTAAATAAATTTATTTTGATGTAGCAATATAGCAATTAAATATAGCAATAGCAAACATTAGACCAGTGTTTACAAGATCAAATTTGATTATCAAAATATAAGTCATTTACGGCGTAGAAAGCCTTGTCTAGTAAATAAGATTTCAATGCTTTGCAAAATGAAGAAAATGATGTTATGGATTTGATTTCAAATGGCAGGTGATTGTGCATTTTTTTCGAGTTGTATAATATTGAACTTTTAACTAACTCTGCGCGTGGGGTAGGTAGATAAAGATCATGCCCCGCGTTCCTGAGTGGATAAGTGTGAGACGGGCTTTCTTGAGAAGCTGATACATGCTTACGTATTAGGCAAACGGATTCAAATATAAACAAGAAAGGAAGAGTTAATATTTTTAATTTTTTAAAAAAGTCCTAGCAATGAGTTCTGCTGTTTAGTCCCAGTGAATATCGAACAGCTCTCTTCTGGAGCTTGAAAATGCGGTCGAATTGAGTCGCACAACACGTGCCCCAGAATGGTACCCCAGAATTAAAGAAAGAATGTTTCTTTTATCGAGATCTACCTGGACACTTAAAGGTTGATTCTCACTATACCTTCCGTTTCCATTCCATATCCATTCCATATCCGTTCCGTATTTTTATTGTATCGACGCTATATGTAAGCTTCCGTTCCGTATCAGTTCCATACTTTTTATTGTATACTTTATATCATTACGAAAGTTTTATTTTAAAAATTTGTATCTTTTGAAAAAGGTAATAGATTTAATTAGGAGGTGAAGGAATGAATATCAGCAAAATTTTAACAGAGCTGGTACAAATGTAAGAACTTGACAACGCTGCTTCCGATACGTTTCAGTCCGTCCGCCAAAAAAATGTATGGAAGGAAAGGATATGGAACAGAAGGGAAACGGAACGGATAGTGTGCATTGTCCTATTCAATTACATGATATAATATTTTATGTAAACGGAAGGGAGTTGATATGGAAGGTATATTGAGAATCAACCTTAAAACGGACATTACAAGGAAACTGCAGGTCGCACAACGCTCAGTGGAACGAAATATGCTGGGAATAACCTATAAAGACCATAAAAGAATAGAGTGGATACGATAAAAGATTTAGATAATAGATGTCATCCACAGAATCAAATCCCTCAAGTGGTAATGGACAGGACACCTGGCAAGAAGGACGGATAACAGATGGATCACAAAAGTTACAGCATGGTACCCACAAGGAATTAAGAGACAAAAGAAGAGCAAACCATGATATAAGAAAATTAGCAGGAATAACTTGGACCCGCATAATAGACTACAATGATCCAAATACAAAGAGAGTTTCTAAATATGTGAGGGAGCCATAATTGGAAATGGTCGAATAAGCTGGAAATGATGATGATTATGATGATATTAATTTTGTGTTAACAGTGATTCCTGTGTCTTGATTTTGCATAATATATTAACTAATTGTTTCTTTCCACTTTGATACCTGATAGAAGTTAATTAATCAAATTAATTAATGCAATTACATCAAACTATTTGTCATCGTAAAAATTATAATTAATTATTTTAATTAATTGAAATAATATAATGAAATAATAGAATATAATATAATTATTTGGGTATGTAGTTCGGAATTGTATAGAAACCATCTAATAATCTAACTAATTATTTATCGGGCTTTGAAAATACAACAGTCTGATGATAGATTATGCTATTGAATATTCCATTCTACCTTCATTATTTTTCTTGGATATACAGCGTGAGTCTTAAACAAGTGCTAATATTTTCAGTGCTGGTAGATCTCGATAAAAGAAACATATTTTCTCTTTGCCGTTTTTTAAATAAGTCCAAAATTACCGAGTTATTTTAATTCAATCATCTTTCGATTTTTCCAAATGATCGATCAAATTTCCAAAATATCCCAAAAAAATGTTATTTACTTAAATTTTGAGAATCAAAATCTTTTTTGGGTTTTCTTTCTGGAAAATTTAATCTACTATCTATGTTGCCATATTATCAGGAAATTATGTTTTTTAATTAAAAACTAAAAAAAAATGTGTGTGCACTATGTGCGCATATTTGAAGTGAAGCTTCTTACTAACAGTTATTAAATTGAAGGATTTGAGGAATATACAGGTTGTTAATTTGTTTATTACTCGCGGCAAGAGCTTTATGATTGAAATACGGCAACCTCGGCCCGCTCGTCGAGAGAAAACGCGACGGGACCACAGCTTACAGAATAATATAGCTTGGACACTCGCCAATTTTTCCCACGCTCGAATTTAAAACACCCCACTCCGACGATGCTTAACTGAATTAAGCGAACGACAGTCAGCCTCGTTCAGTCGATGCATAACCTCCACCGGTGATGTGTAGGGCCGTATTACGGAAGATTTTAATTCGATTTTTTCTTATATTTAACCATAGGTATTTGTGCTTTTATTTCAATTTTCAAATATTTCCTATAATGTATTTTTTGTTAAAATTATACGCAAAAATTATTTTATTGATACCTTAAAGAGTATTAATAAGAACTGAAATGTAGCAAACAAAAACCGAAAGCTCCTAATTTGGAAACATTCGTAAATAACTGTAAATAATCAATGTACCTATTTCATTTTGCTGTTATTTCTAGAAATAAATTAATTAATTTGTTTTTTAAATGTTTTTCTTTGAGAATGCATATTTATTTAAAGTCAACAATTTAAAAAACGTGTATCTAAATTATGTTCTAGCACCAGTCGAATAATTCTTTACGTCACGTGTAAAATTTTTTTTAATACATCTCTGGGCTGACTGCCGCTTACGCGGCTATTGGTTGTGGCGAGAGAGCTCGCCGCTCTAGTGTTCTCCCTCTTTCGAATCGCAAATTCGAGCGTAAAAAGATTAAAGCGGCACGCTACACTGTCCGAGCTGTTTTTTACTTAAGCTGTGACGGGACGAGTCAGCAGCTAGCTTAGTACTCATTTGGAATGTAGGCAGTGTTGCCATTCTGTTCCCCAATTAGTAACCGTCCAGTTAACAATCTGTATATATTTTTATGAATGTTTTTTATAAACTTCAAAAAAAAGAGTGCTAATATAAAACCGTATACTATTCTAGCTCTATAACTTTATAATATTTTTCTAATTTTGATTAAAACACGACTACTACTAACTGCTACTCACCAACAATTTGTTTTGTGTGGTCTGTGGTCTGTTTTTGTTTCTATGTTTTGTTCCTTATTCATGCTGGGGATTTATTTTTAAATTAATGTTAATCGTTAGGCAACAAGTAATCTAAGGAATATGTATTTCTTTTACATAATCAAAATTGACACTCTAAATTTTACATTTTCAAATTGTCACTCTAAATCGCTGTCTATATATTTAGACAGATATCACTTGTCTTGTCATTATTCAATTCATTAAGTTTCATCTTAAAATAAAATTTAATCAATCACAATTGTTTATCTCCATCATTTACCGGATTACCTCAATTACAAATAATTCATTATTTATATGATTTACAGTAATTTTATTAAATTATACGAATATTCTCGTTGATTCTTGGTTTGAAATAAACATGACAGTGTCCTCCAATGAAAAGGCGAGCTACTAACTCTAAATTTTAATTCTGAGCCGGCAAACGAGCTAAATGCTTTATCTAGACCGATATTCAGAAGCTACAAACCTATCGATGAAAATATGCATGACCACATCAAGGTTGGTACAGGTATCAAGTTTATTGTAGTGATGTTCTTAGCCGCGTATGGCACAGATCATTACCCAGTGCTGCCACAAGCTTATTTTTCATAGGCGTAGATTATCACGAGATAGCGAGGTTAAATTGTTTTACAAAGAGGTATATCTACACCGAATAGCTGTAGCAAGCCTCTATCACTTTTCCTCTCGCTAACTCGCGCGTCACGGCCGTCTCGCGGCTGTCATTCAAGGCCGTGTGTCACGGAAAAAAACTCATAATCGTGTTTCTGGGGTCTAAATATACTACCTCTAAAAATATTCGCACTTATTTAAGACTCAACCTGTAGAATTTTTAATATTCGATTCATTATTATTTAATATTTTTGCTACAAACTTTTTAGCAATTGGACAAAAAAAGGAGATAAAAACAGGAAGGAAAATACTGCCAAATTATATGTATTTATGGTAATACAGTATTGAACAAACAATGCAATGCTATTCTAGTTTATCCGCTTACATGCATTCGAGCTCTAAGCTCGGGAAGTTTTACAATATCGATAAGATATAGATGTACACATAGATATATAAAACGGAACGGCACGGTGCGGCGGTCTTTTAACTGCATTATTTTATCGATATATTTTATTTTTCACGAGTCCCTGTTTGCAACGTTTGATCCGTTGAGGTGTTTATAGTTTTATATACAAATATTATTCCGATAAATTCTGTTATACATATATTATACATTGAAAAACGGATATTTTTTATTACGCACGTAAAGTGCTTTTATTTGAATTGTAAAAATGATAAAATATATTTTTAGTAATAATATTTGCATGTTTTATAGACACATTGACACCATTTGCCACCAGAAAGTATAATTTGTGTGTAATATTTTGATATTAGAAGGTCTAACTTGTACTATAATTTATTATTCAAACTAATAAAACCCTTTTAGTTTTACGCACACGTTTTGCTAGTGGGGACACAACTGGGGCTTTTTCGATTATAAGGACATTTTTTAAAGGTACATAATTATAATTTTAGAAGATGTTCATAACACATTTAATCACTAGTTGGTAAATAATGAATTGCAAATTATATTTTATCCAATATATTTAATTTTTTGATTATGTAATGGGCACTTTGTTCACTCACTTGTTTGGTCGAACTGCTTGAATACATTTTTGCTTTTGATCAAATCGTTGTGAGCAGTTTTGAAGCTGTAAAATGTTGTTTCGGAAGAGTTGAATATCCGGGGTTATTGTTATTAAGTTAATTTATTGAATGTTATTGCACTCAACAACCACGTAATCACGCCCTCTTTTACGCATTTAAATTTTTCGGCAATTTTATTAACATTTGAAATTGCCACAAACAACGCGACACCCAGTTTGAGTTCTTTTTCACATAAGGTACATTCAGGCTGAGAGCGTCGAGCGTCGCGTCGCGTTTGCGTCGCGTCTGCATATCGAAATGGAATCAATTCACTTAAGTTAAATTAGACCGTTCAGGCAGACAGCGTCGCGTTTGGCGTTGCTCTAGCATCCGCTGAGCGTAGGGGTTCGAGTTCAATGGGGCGGACGCGACGCTCGACGCTCTCAGTCTGAATGTACCTTTAATTTTAACTAACCGAAACAGCGTTACATCATGCAAACTTCGTAACTGAGTATTTTATAGTTTCAATAACTGCACTAGCAATAAACTTAAATAATATTATGGCGGAGCCACGGTTTCAATACTATTTTAATGCAAATAACACATAATCACATGAACTCTGTAACCGGGACGGCGCCGGCGCACAGTGTAACGAAAACTAAAATAGTGGGACATTGGCATTTTTCTTCAGTTATCACTATTCTTGGTGAAATTTTTTGACAGAAATTAAATAATACGACTAGGAATTTTTGCTACAGGGCGAAAAGAGCAAAAAAAGGCGTAATGGAAGGTCAAAAAAAAATACCAAGTTTTATAAAAGGACTTTACAGGTATATTTTTTTATTTACGAAGAGTTTATAGCTCTTATGGGCCAAAAACGTTAACAAATTACTGTCGAACAATCATTTATCTCCCGCTAATATGTCAAAACTCAATCAACATTCTTAAATATTCAAATAATCAGGGATAAATTAGATAAGATTGCAAAACTCAAAGAGAACGACACAAGTGGCAAATATCTTTTAACAGTATTAAATAATATGATAATATGCGAAAAAAACGTATTCAACTTCAACAAAGGAAACCATAATACACACCTCACAAAAAATTTCGCAACACTTATATTTTTCGTAGTATTTATTCTTGAAACGCTTCAAACATTTTTATGTGAAAACTTAAATCTAAGGTCTGCCTGAGTTATGATATACTTTCCATTCCTTAACAAGTTGCTATTAATGCAAATAACTTTTGAGATTATTCTTAACCAAGAGAATTTAAGAATACTTTGCCGTTTTCAAATTAATAAGTGATGCGATAATTTATGTGGGGTGTATATTATTCCAAAATAACATAATATGTAAGGCACATGCTTAAAAATCATTCTCAATTTCTTCTCCATCCATATTACAAGAGCTCTTTCGCTTCCGGAAACAAGTCTACTTTTTTATTTTTAGAGTGCTTTGGTCGCAGATGTGGAAGTAGAGGATCTGAATATATCAATAAGTTGTGCAATATATGTTCAATAATTTCCTTACAACCACTCTTCCTGGAAAAATTTTGGCGGAACGATCGAAATTCTTTGTTTCTTGATTCAGATGCTTCTTCGGACATTTTGCCGATGGGTATAAATTGAAAACGTTCACAGATATCTGCACCATGAATCAAAAGCATATGAATGCTTGAAGGCATATAATACCAACCGTAAAGGGAAACAAATAGTTCTGCTGTCTCTTTCATGTCACCAAACTACGGTCGAATTAATGGAAAACGTAATTATTGCCGAAGAAATTATTTTTTTTCTTCCAGGTTCGGATCTAGGTGGATGAAATTTATATGTAACAGTATACTAGAAGGTTCACTCTATGATATTTTGTATATATAACCTTGCGCGAATGTAAGCGTTTTTTTGAAAGTCATAATAAACATGTAGAAAGTAGACTTGAAAAAAATTTGGACATTTTTTTTAGGTTTGTTGTTGGTAAAATACCTCTCTTTACGGAAAAAATTGTTGGAATTGAACAACACAAGGAAACTTCTGAAAATAATAAATTTCATTGTATGAAATTTTTGTACAGATTTGGTAAATTAAGGAAACCCTAACTTTAACCCGCCATAACTCCCCGACTAAGAGGTCAACTCAAGAAATATCTCACATGGTGGAGCTCTGGGATGTCCTTTATCCATCTACACTACTGGCAAAGGAATATTAGCAATAGGAGGTTTTCAATGCGATAAAAAAAGATGGTAAGGCTGCAAAATACACTGCAGTGCAACAGAGACGGATAAAGTGTCTTTTCCCTACCATCGTATAGGGGAAGTGATCATAGAAGTGATACGACGAGAGAGCCCCTGCGAGAGGGGGTGGGGGCTACCGCCTATGTGGGGGCTACACGCTTGTGTGGGGGCTACCGCCTACTAATAGAACAGAATCGAAAAAATAGAAACAGGACGGACAGTGTTGCCATTCAATTAAATCGAAATTATGTTGGCTTGTCAAAATCCTAAATCTTCTAATCCCATTATTTTGCCTACTTAATGAAATATTAAATAAAGTACGAAACATTTTTAAGAATGTTTTCTCTAGGCACATAACTTCTTTCTAAAACGAAAAGTAACATGCAAAACTTTGATATCATTTCTAAAATAGCAAGTGCAATTCTATGAAATGGCAATACTGTACGATCTTCCTAGAAGTCGCCCCGACACAGCCGGTCGACGGCGGCGCTTGACAAAGCCGCGGCTGTGACAAAGGAATTAGGCCGAAAAAAACTTTATAAGGAGTAGACGAACAGGGTTGCCGGGTTTGTTAGATTATAATTCCATACGAGAACAAAATTCTCGGTAGATCTTCAACAAAAATTAAAAGTACAGAAACGAAATAAAATATAATATCTAAGTCCAAAATTAGCATTCCTATGTGTCGTCATAATAGATCACTCAAATAAAATGATGATCAGTGATATCTAAAATTAATTTCATTTCAATGGGAAAGCTGTAGCAACTCTCAACTCTTTTTTCATATTAATATATTTTTTTGACGGAAAAATCACTAAAATATTTGTCCGAATTTACGTTGTTTCTTAACTTAAATTTTGTTTTTTGTTTACATTTTTTGGGGGAAAATATGGGTTCAACTTTAGTAGATGAATGAAATAAAATCTTTTCAAAAGATATCTCTTCTTCGGGCATGTCAATACCGCGCCTAATAAGGAGTAAAAATGATTTTAGGAATATCTGTAACTCTGCAACTAGACAGAACGATGACCTGTATGTGTGTTATTACTAAATAAAATTTAATGAAACAATAATAAAGTCAGATTATACAGATTCCAACGCGACAGTCGCTTAATTTTTAGTCGAATAAGTCAGCTTTTTAAAAGTGCTTCTATTGTAAAACTAAAGACGCAGTTGAATATATCGTTAGACGTTTTTCTTTAAATCGGTAGATCGGTAGCTTACAGACGAAACCGGTAGGCCTGGCAACTCTGTGATGAACTGACGGGAGTCGGAATAGCGAGTGCGGAGGCGCGGGAAGGGAAATAAAATAATGGCGATAAATAAAGGGCAGGGAGATGGGTATCATGAGTGGATGGGAGGTGGCGGAATTTCCAAAATTTGTTATCTTATTGGAGTTTGTCTAAGTAGACAGTCGTAGTGGAAGTGGAAACGGGGAAGTTGTTGTCCATCTCTGTTTAAGCATAGACTTTTTATAGGCGTTTCATTCCAATGCATGTAATTTCTATGCCTAGAGATCCATTGCCGGGCCTGTATATAAAAAACTTGATGAACTAAATTTTTTGTTTTTTGGGCTAATGTCCCGCATTTCCCGATTTCGTTACACTGTGCGGCGTGAAATACAGAACCGAAAACTTCCGATTTCTGCCGTATCGAGCGCTGCGGTCGGAATTTACTTTCAATCTGATATTTTTAATAAACAAAATTTATATTTATTGAAATTCTGGCTCGAGTACATAAATCCAAGCTGATAAACAACTAGACATTAAATTAAGTTATTTTTATTATTTTAGTATTCAGTTACTTGAAAATTACGTTTTATTGTTTTAACAGAATTTAAGAAGACGTAATAAATCAACAATCTCTTACCGGTTTGTGACGAAATACGAATTTAATTCAAAAAGTGATATTAAACGACTCCTTCATTATTATTTATATATTCCATCCCTGTTTTAGAGCCCCACAAAGTGAAGGGTTGCCTTCGAAGAAACATTGTAACCGAGCTCAGAGATTGGCGTACGTTTAATTTTAGGTTGCTCTCCTATCTCTCTTTGAAGGTCATTCAATATACACAAAAGATTAGAAGACAATGAGTATATTTACACTCAGAATATGTATTTGTTTCTAGTAATATACAGGGTGGTTCGAACTTTCTTCCGGAAAATTTCACAGCCAGAAAAAAAATTCAAGTCAAATTGAATGATTACCACAGCCACTGTGACATAAGACATGTGGCTATCTATTTCAAAAATTAAATTGTTCAAATGTCATTTAATAATGGCGGTAGCTGTCATGGAATTGAGTGATTAAAAAATTATCACTAATATATAATAATATTATATAATAAATAATACTATAAATCACTTCTTTCAAATCGAAACCCAGTTTTTTTATTCCCCTAATGAGACGGTTTTTAAATTTGTTACTTTTTACCTATACATGTTCCTATACCTAAAATAAATCGTTTTTAAGTTATTTAAGATGGAGTTTGAAAACGTAAATTTTTCTTGATTTTATCTAGCTTCCTTTTTCCTTTGACATTAAATGTCAAACGGTCAGACAATTATTTATTTCCATCTGTTAGAAAACGAATTGTTTGAATTTCCTATAGTACAAATACCTACTGCCTGCATTAAGAATTTAAAAAGTGTATTTATAAAAATATATCTCATATTTTCGCTCTTAAGTGATATCACAGATAACACTGTGGTGATATCTAGCGATGGGAACTATCGAATGAATTAAACTATCGAATGGTTAATGAATGAATGATTTCAACTATCGAATGGTTTTATTCGAATAAAATCATTCATTCATTTGTATACTAAAGCATATGTGACAACCTCGCCGTGCGACTAAATGGTTATCGTTGAGCCACGACTATCGAATGCTTTTGATAAATGAAATTTAAAGTATTCGTTTAATTTTTTGTCGTGCATCAGTGCGATAATAGTTCTTCAAATTTTTACAACTTCGCCGTATAAATGCTGTGCTTTATTTTTGCGTTTATTAAAATAGTTAAAATACTAAAATAATGGTTATTTTTAATTTTTATTTATTGACGATTGTACTGCATGTGCAGGTGGTCAAGAATTTTCCCGAAATTTGTGTGGTTTTCCGTAGTCCGATCTTTCAATTGACTAATTTTTATATGGTATATGTGGTCCTATTTTTAATGGGAAATTTTTGAGAAGTAACAATTTTAAGAAGATGAGATGAACTTACATTAATTTTAAAATACATATTTATACTTTAGATGTTTTAATAATATGAATAGTTGAACTTAATAATCATATTTAAGTAATGTGGTTAAGTAAATGGGGTTATCGAACTCAAACTATGGGGTGAGAAAATTAAAATGAAAAGTTTTACACGTGCCACTTACAAAAAGTTAACGATGTTTAATATTTTATTTATACTAATTCTCTTACGTGTAGTTTTTTGCGAAGAAATATTTCATTAATTTTAAAGTAAATGCCAGTAAAATAAATATAATTTTTAAATAGAAATATAAAGCACCTAATATAAATAATTTTGATGTCTAATTTTTTATTTATATGTATTTTCGTTCCATTGCACATGCATGATATGAAAAATTAATAAATGTTTATATTTCATGATTTTAAAATTGTTGTTAATATAACTAAATTGAATTCTGTAATTATTATTATTAATAAACCAACGTTACTAAAAATTAGAGACTATATTATTTTAAAATAGAGATCTTATATAAATAATTTTGACATCTAATTGTTGTTTATGTTACTACTATAAAAAAATATTTATATTAAATCATTTTAAATTCTGTTGTTAATAGGTATAACAAATTGTTACTGTTATTATTATTTATTAACCAGTCTTTAACTAAAACATTAAAATATTTTCTTACATCAAAAAATAACAAGTATTGTTGCAGTGTAACTAACAGAATATTAATAAAAAATGCAGAATATATGAACGCATACTATCCCCTAACTAACTAAAGCCAAACAATAATATTCTTTTGCTAATATCAACTAATACCAAAATATGGCAGCAGCGCCCTTCATAATATTTTCTGTGTGGCTCTGCACCTCAACTAAAAAAATAATGTGTCCTTATCTATCTGACTCCGCAAAAATCAAAAGATACCGGCTTCTTTCATGCATTACCACCGACTCGCTGTCGAAAATTTCTCGGAAAAGAAACCTTACGTCTTCCGGGCGACAATAAAATTCAGTTAATATTATTATAATCGATCCTGACGAATAAATGATAATTTCATAAAGAATGAATTTTATAAATGAATGGTTTTGCTGCCAATTACTAGAATACAATATTTCAAGGAGCGAATATTTGGATCTGTCGATAATTTTATTCGAATAGTTTTCAACGATTGTTTTTTTACTAACTATCGAATTATTCGAATGAATTGCAACTATCGAATGTTTCGATAGTATTCATTCGATAGTTCCCACTACTAGTGATATCTAATATTATAGAGCTGATATTATTAATATTCCGTGTGATCGAAAAAAAACAGCGCAAAGTTGGCTCGAAAATGATGCTGCTTTTTGAACAAAGCGTCACAATATGACATGGCCAGATCTATTTACATATATCTGTTTTACATCACTTGACGTTTAAAGTCATAGGCGACTGGTTAAAATCAAGAAAAATATACGCTGTAAAACTAAATCTTAAGTAACTCAAAAAGGATTTATTTTAGGTATAGGAACATGTAATAGTTAAAAAATAACGAATTGAAAAGCCTTTTCACTAGTGAAATAAAAAAGTGGGTTTCCATTTGAAAAAAAATGATTTATGATAATTTTTTAATCGCTCAATTCTATGACAGCTGCGGACGTTGGTCGCGTTCATCAGGACAAGTTGATCAGTGAGCGATGTGCCATCGATTGGTTGTCCTGCTGAATGCGCTTTTTAGCATCCCTTAGACAAGGAACTCTCTTTCCTTGTTCCTTTCCCTGACACCTCATAAATTTGACTATCAAAATCATAAGTAATGCATATTAACTTGTTTTCACCCATTTTTGGCACAAATCGAGGGGATTCGTCAACCGAGAACAATAAACAAAATTATTTGTTCTCGTTTTCCAAAACATTTTGTAACATTTGGCGTATGTGACGTTTAATCCATCATGCATCGGTAGCGTAGCATATTTTAAATCTGATGGAAAAAATGGCGACTGATCCCAGAGTGCTCACAACTAATCGGCGCGTTCACCAGAAAATTAGTGATCGCTGCAGTAGCGTTACGTCCTGATGAACGCGACCATTCGAACAATTTAATTTTTGGAATGGATAGCCCTTTATGGCACAGTGGCTGTGGTAATCACTAAATTTGACGTTTAGGCTAGATTTTTTCCTTCAAAGATTTTAAATATTTTTTTCCTCAAAAACGGTTAATGTTAGATATAGAGTGTTTAATATCAAAATTCATAAAATTTTACAGAGAACTTAAGCACATAATAAAAAATGGGAGCACCCATTTAAAATTAGAAAGTTGCTGCCAACTTCCGGTATTTCCGGAAGTGCCGCCATATTAAAAATATTTTTAATCGATAGATTTCGTTGTGAAACTATGATGTGCTAAAAATCTCCGAGCTAGATGTTGTAGTTCTCTAGAAACTTCTAATGCACGCTCAGCCTGGGACGCCCTGTATATTATGTCGTTAAGCTCTTCCTTTGAATTATTAATTATTCCTAATGAAACTAACATTAACAGAAGTAAATAATTAAGAGTCAGGCAGAGAATCCCGAGGAATTTCTTCTCTTCGTAGGTATAGAGCGTGTTGTTTAATCTGCTCGACTGGACAGGAACGCCGTGACGAAGTAGCGAGCGATGCTGTTGTCGTAGCGGCGTAATGGGGACGTAGTTTTACACCTTAATCCCTAGGGAGAGGCGGGACTAGAGAAGATCGTCTCGGGAGCGATGAAGCGCGGCCCCGGAACAACTAAACTGGCCTTATCGGGGCGATTTGCTTGGGGCCAGAGGGCCGCTTGCCTGGGAGATACTACGCCCCGATGGTTGGTTAGTCGAGAGCGGCTAAATTATTTTTATGTGCACGACATAGCTGGCAAATTTAGTTTTAGAACCGGGTTAAATTATCTTTGTTTCAAACGTCGCAAATGTATTAATTTTTGCGACGGGATTGACAGTTCAATAATAGTTATTTACGGTGCTTGTGTGTTAACTTACACGTAAGTCACGCTAGGAAATGTTTCTTCTCAATTCTTCGATTTCTTCGATTTGTTTTTTCTCAAGTAACTTATATGTTATAACACGCGAGTGCCATACAAAATTTTATTCAACAGCAGAACTGTTCCATGTCCAGTCTCTAAAGAATAATTGATTTAAAAGGATCTACCAACTACTATGCAATACAGATGTGCGTTTTATTTTTTTGTAAATAAAAAATAGCACATACATTAAGACGTCATTTAGATACATCGCGATTTTTTAACGATAAAATAGTGAATTATCAACCAGCAAGTCAGATTTAAAAAAAAATGATTCAGGAAGATCTTCCGCAAGAAATTATTAACCAGGCAGAGGCGGCTACAGCACAAATACTGCCAGAAAAGTCTCTTGGCGTCTATGATGGGAATTCAAGGCGTTTGAAGAGTGGATGAAAGTAAAACATGTCAAAGGTATAAACGAAACTATCTTGTTTGCTTACTTCTTTGAACTACAGAAGAAATTTGTTTCATCATCCTTATGGACTAGGTAGGTATTAAATTATTATTATTTTTAGTATTAATTTCATTTGCTGATAATGTTAATTTAAATAAATAATTTAATTAGTAAGCTTAGAATAAAGCTTAATAATTTATATAAAATGGTGTGGCTTTCAAGTTACAACACACTATAGTTTGTTATAACTTCAAAAACTCACAAGTATTATTATTTATTTTATGTGCATGTATACATGTGAGTAATGTCTATATAAGTAGTGGTTGTTTTTTGCTAAGTGCTTCAACATTTGACTTTCACAAAAATCAAGAAAAAGTATGGAAAGGGTAAAAACCCCTATGTAAATTTTAGTATAAATATATACAACTCCACTGACGAATTCTAGTATTTACTACATTTTAGGTCTTTTGTAAAATGCCACATCTCACAGTTTTTGAGAAAAAAATGGATATTTTTTTCACTATTTGATATTTAATCAATTATTGATAAAAATAAATATTTTAGAAAATAAAATGGATAATGAAATATCGAATATTGGGGAAATAATTGTACGTTTGTTATAGGAGGATAATAGTAAAATAATCATTATTGTATTGAATTAAATAAATGTTACGAAATGGAAACGAAATGTATAATTTAAAAATATATATAAATTATACGATACAATTGCAGTAATTTGCTTTGTCCAATAATATATTAAATATTCATGAATCTCGACTTAAACGGATTTATAACGATATAAAATTATTCAATTTATATAATGTTCATTTGATAAAATTGATCAGTTGAGAATATAAAGTAATTTTAAATATACAGGGTGAATCTTAAATAAGTGCAAATATTTCTAGGGGTACTATACTTCGACCCTAGAAACACGATTATGCATTTTTTTCGCAAAAAAAATTGAAAATTTGGATTTTTTTTTGGTTTTTAGTTTAAAAACATAATTTGTTAATTAAATCTTGGTGCGATTCTAATCTCCTATGCCTCAACCTTTCAAAAACTAAAGTTTTGTCATATAAAAGTACTATACAACCTTTTGTACTTAATAACACCACTATTGACGTCGTGGACTCTGTGAGATTCTTAGGACTTGTTGTGGACAACTCTTTAAAATGGGACTTGCACATCGAAGCCTTATATAAGAAACTAAGCTCTGCCTGTTTTGCGCTAAGATCAGTGTCTAAGGAACTTAACTCATCAACCTCTAGAATGGTCTATTATGCCCTTTTTTGAGTCGCATCTTCGTTATGCCCTTCCATTCTGGGGTACTTGCTGCGCGACAAAATTTGATCGTATTTTCAAACTTCAAAGAGAGCAGTTCGATACTTATTGGGACTAAACAGTAGAACTCACTGCCAGAATTTCTTTAAAAAATTTCAAAATACTGACTCTTCATTCCTTATTCATTTTTGAATCCGTTTGCTTAATCCGTGCAAAACACATATTCTCTATTCCGGAAAGGCCTTCTCACAACTATCCACTTAGGAATGCGGAGCACGATGTTTATCTGCCAACCCGAGCTCAGAACTAGTTAAGGGCTCAATACTGTACAATGCCAAGAAAATGTACAATCATTTGCCTTCGAATATCAAGTCCTTTTTCATTCTTTCCCGCATTTCGCAAAGCTCTGAAATCATACTTACTGGAGAGCCCTATATGCGGTAAACGACTTTGTTGTTGATGTTTAATCATGAACAATTTAAATTTTAATTTTAATATTTTGATCATCATCACACACTGGTTAAAGGTCTAGTATTTAATTTTTTATAACTCTTGATTTTATGTTATTATAACATGATTTTATCCATTTACAGTTTTCCTTTTGTAAAATTTTCTAGATACGCCTGTGTTCTGCAATGTCCATATATGTTTTATTTGTAATTTTATGACGTATTTTTTTTTTAATTGATTTGTATTGTATGAAATTTTTTGTATTATTTGTATATTTGTTTTTGTGCTTTTTTTGTTTTGCTTTGTCGATGAAGCTGTTTTGGCTTTTTGTACAATAAAGCGTTGTTGATGATATGGCAACATATGTAGGTAGTAGATTAAATTTACAAAAAAAATTCTGAAGATATACTGTAGTGTAACAACCCAGGGTCGCCAACAAAGTTGAAGAGGTAATATTTTGGCCAACTGTATAACAAACAATTTAAATGAAAGAAAGGAACCTACGTTTTGTTAATTTTTTTTTATTGAGATTACCTCGGATGTGCCTCGACAAAAGCAATATTGTTGGAAATTTGAGAAGAATAGGTTATGTAAATAAAACGCTAAATTTGTAAATAGCCCCACTTATTTTATTAAATGAAATGAAAGGAGTGCCGTACTCTGCCTATCACTATTCTCTGGAATAACTCTCTCCAACTATGCTGTTCTGACCTTAAAAAAAAATAAAAGAGAAATAATAATAATATAGAAACTGTCCTCATACCTAAAAAAGTCCGTAAATTTAAAGAAATATGTGTATTTTTAAATAGGCGGATCATCTCAATACAGTGGTTCTCAAAACTTTAGTAAACAAATATTTTCTTGGAAATTTTCAAAGTAAAATAACTCGGTTATTTTGGATTTATACGAAAAACGGTAAAGAGAAAACATGTTTCTTTTATCGAGATCTACCAGCGCTGAAAATACTTGCACTTATTTAAGACCCACCCTGTATACTAAGGGCTGGCAAAGGTCGAGATTTCCGTATGTAAGAGTACAATCTTCCCCTAGGAGATGCAAGACCTTGTCGTTGGTGGGGAAGCTCCTGGTCAGGTGCTGGGCGGAATCCCCCCTAGCACTTGGCTTGGTCTAAGAAGCATCTCACTCATCGTCTTGTCCCTGACTGTAGTGTCGTGGCCAGGGAATTGCACAAAGACATATAACGATACCGGGCGGGGCTACGGACAGCCACAACCTTGGGGCACCGGGGGGCACCCCATTGTATTTGTTACGGTTATATATTTTAAAGGGGAGTTAATTTTCTTATATTTATTTTAATTGATAGATCTTGACAAAATGGTGAATGTGGTGATTTATTATTTTGTTTATAACCTTGAAGATGGCACGTTAATAAAATATAACAGTACATTTCTTAATACATATTAATTATTTATTTATTTTCTGTTTACAAGTAAAGTAAATGTGCATTAACTTTAAATCATAATTTAACTTCATATTGTTGTATTTTTAGCCAAATGTAATATTTTGTAAATAATATCTTTGACTCGATCTGAGGGTATTATTCTTCAGGTTATGGAAGGAATTAAATGCATCGTGTAAAGACTTCTTATTTATCTAAAAATAACGTTAATTAAAAGTAATATTAAATAATAACCACTTTATATACTTACTTTTGGTATTTGTTGACTTCTGTTCAAGTGGAAATATTCATTGCATTTTTGTTAGTTGTTTGGTTGCTACAAAGGAAACCATATTATATTAATTATATTATACGAAACGATGTACATACCTTTTTTAATAACAATAATACCTTCAATAATTATTATTAATAAATAAATCTGATTGTGATTTTTTGTTTTAGATTAATTAATTTGTGGTTAGGGCAGAAACGTCAAATCATCAACAGGTCTAACGGTGTTGTAGCTTCTTGAGTTTTCTTAAATCATATTTCACCTCATTCATATTTAGTCTCTAAATAATTAATTTTAGTGTTTAACTTATTTTAATACTTTTATTTATTAATGATCTTAAACTCTTATCAATTGTATCCTAGTTGTAATTGCATTTAACTTATTATTATTGTTTGATTTATTATTAATTTTCTTTTATTATCGGATTACTCCTGGCAACATTGGTACTTAACTGGTTGCGGATGTACCTAGGATTTTATAGCTAAATTTATATCAGGAGGGGTTTCGATATTAAAATTCCAAGCGCCCACCCACCAATCTGGTGATTTCCTTTTTCTTTTCTTTTTCGGCACGCTGGCAGTGAAGTCACGTTTTGAGTTGAAAAATCCTTTCATTTGATTTTGGGAACGGTTAATAATTCTCTACGTTTAATTGATATTATTTATATCATACAGCTATGGCTGGATTGAAGACAGAAACTAATAGCGTTGCATCTTTTGTATTATTTCCAAGGAAATCGCCCACAGTTTGGGTAAAGTTAATTTTGGTTTATTACTTATCACGTGGGACAAATTTTTATTGGGTTAATTTTAAATTAGGCACCTTGGTTTGGTTTTTCTTTTACGCACCAACTTGATTCCACGAGGGTTTTCTGTTCAAACCAATTGATCAGCTAAGGGAAGCCACGTGGTTGAGGCCTTCTGGTTGTGCGGCAGATCCTGGCGTGGGGATTTTTTGGACCCTTACGAATAAAAGCTAAGTACCAAACTCTTTATTAGCTCCCTCTCGTTCCTGCGTTACTTAATAAATATGTGTACTATTTTTTTTTGTTGCTTCTGATCAGTTTTAGTTAAAGACCATTTATTTAGTAATTATAAGTATCATTTTATATCATTAGTTTACCCCGTTTTTCATTTATATTAAATTTTAGTAAAGTAGGTAATTTTTTTTAGTCTAGGTTACACTAACTGGTCATCTAACGGGTAACCAGTATTATCAATTGTTGCAAATATTTAATTTATAATATAGTCATTTTAATTTCTCTATATTATTGTAATAATTATTTAAACCATTTTAAAATTGTATTGTTTTCCAAATGATGAGAGCTTACTCTGAATAAACGTCTGTCTTGTTAATCTGTGTTTTATTGTGTAATTACATTGAACTAAAATTTGGTGTTTTATATAGGTACAATTTTTAACCCACCTCCCAAACCCGGGAAGGTAGCATATTTTACCTTACTTCTACATGCGGGGCTCTGTAGAAGTGGACCGACATGTCCCTAGCGACTCATAGGAACACTATGAGATCTGGTAATAATAATTAATAAAAACATCACCGGTGAAGCTGTGGAAACCCCCCTAGCGACACTGAGAACAGTAACAATGAAAGTTCCAAGGGGCCAACCCCCAAAGAGAACTACAGGAGGTGGCTTACACTTGCGTTGAGACCATCCTCCGCAGAGTGGCATACAAGCTACCACCTCCTCCAGGGTCGGGGCCTACCTCCCACCTCTAAACCCAACAGGCGACACAAGCTACCGTTTCGTCTACCCGGCCTGGGTCGTAGCTCCTCGACTGTGAGGGACACGGGTCTCCGTAGGAAGTCCTGGGACTGTATGATGAGTTATAACTCAAGAAAGGGGGACACAATAGATCTCTAAGGTCGCAGAGATTAACCCCCCTCCCACTTATTCTAAATTCTATTCTAAAAGAGTACAATGCGTTTATAATGTACTGAACAAAGAAAGAACAATAAACACGATGCCAAACGTATGAAATGAATCGAGAAACTGTGCACATTGCTAAGAGACGTGGAAGGGGATATAGCAGATTTGTCGCAGTTGATCGGTCGACCCAATCAGTAGCTTTGTTCGGGTTCTTGTTATCACCGATTCTGAACCTATTTACAAACCGTCCAAGAACTCTGCAGCGCATGCGCAAATGAATTAATGTCTTCATATTTCCTTCTGCGCATACGCATCACAGTTCTAGGACGGTTCAGAATCGGTAATAACAAGAACCCGAACAAAGCTAGTACCTCTGTCAGTACTTAAAGTTCTAGGGAAAGGTATACATCATGCGTTCAGCTTCATGATTTAATTACGTCTAGTGATACTTTATTTGTTTATTTATTAACGAGTCGTAATTTTCCCTATAACTTGAAAAATTTTAAGTGCAAGCTAGAAACACTTGCTTTTTTGGTAAAAATAAGTGGAATTGAGTTGGTTTTCGATAGTAGTCGGGCTATTAGAACTCGGAGTTCAAAATTCGATATCTCGAAATCTATTAGAAATAATTGATTGTAGTTTTTTCAAAAACTTTCTTAATATTTCTGCTGTATTTTCTTCGTAGACAGTAAGTGAAAATCTTTATCAATAAAAAAATTACACTACTGCTCAAAATTGCTATGCTCTAAAAGTAAATAGATGGGTTGTTTACAATTTTTGAATGGAAAAAAACAACCTTATCGAATTTTTCTTATGTAAACGTATTGTAAAAGATCCTATCTTCAACATAAAAAAAGTTTCAATATCTAAAGTCTTTCTTGAGTTATGGCGTGTTAAGTGTTAAAAACTTGAATTTTTAAATTATCGCGATTACTGACGTTTTCTCGTTATAAAAAAATAACACCTTAAAGATATCCTTATAATTCCATTTCAGATGCTCAGACACATTTCTAATGATTTTATTTAGTTATCTTTTCGAAAAAAAAAGTCTTAAAAATAAGCGGTTTGCGATCGTGATTTTACTTTACTTGATAGGGAAAGGCGTACCGGCAACGCCGCAACAGCACCCCGTCGCATTTCTCTCACTCCGACTTAATAAGATCCCTATGCGATTTACTTCCACACATGTAAATACCGACCCAAGAGTAACAGTTGCCAGCACGGTAATAGTTACCAGCGAAACAGTATGAAACGAGCTGTAAAGATAACATTGCATTTCGTATTTATTCGTCATCAATCAAGGATACTATTTAAGCTCCCCTCGACACGTGCAGACACAGAGAAATGGCGAACGTGTAATAAATTTTATACGCCACCGTTTTCAAAATATTTTAAAGCGACGATATAAAACCTTTGCGTCGTCGATCGCATTGGGGGGGAACGAAATAAAACATAACCCCCCGACCGAGCAAGCAAGCGACCGGGAGGAAGGTTATTTCATCAGCAAAAAGGGCAATGTAGCGTACAAAACTGATAGCCTAAACCCAAGTTTTCTACAACTTAATGCTCCGATTCATCACCCGTTGCCAAGTTCAGCTATTATGCCGTGACGGCTTTCCCTGCCTCGCCGCTGCCTGCTTGCCTACGTTCTGAGCACCAGTACTTTTACGGAGCACTTCGATATCGTTAGACTTAATCTCTCTATACAATTATGTTGTTTCTCTTTTCCCTTAACAGAAAAATGTCGAATTTATCAATCAGCTTACAAAAATGCTATAATGCAAAGTGACACCACATGAAAGAATGATACAGGGTGAGTCTTAAATCTTCTTTTTCATCTATTACTTATTTGTGATCTTTCGATCTCTTAATTTTAAGGTTGCCTCTGTAGGGAGATGGACTGCCAACTGTCTTTCCATCTTTTTGGAGGTCTTCCCGGCTGTCTCTTACCCATGGGTTTCCCTTCAAGGGCTATGCGTGATAGCCTGTTTTCTTCCTTGCGTTTTACGTGTGCGATCCATTGTCTTTTTCTTTGCCTACCCCATCTCACTACGTCCTGTATTCCACATTGTTGTCTGATATTTGTATTTCTAATTCTGTCTCTTCTAGTCTTCCCTATTATGGTTATTAAGTTCTTCATTTCAGCGATTCTTAACATGATTTTAGTCTTGTTTGTTTCCTCTCTGATTTCTATGCCATATGTCAGTATTGGTCTGATGCAGGTCTTATAAATTTTAATTTTGCTGTCTGTTCGAATGAAGGGGTTTGTTCACACTAGATGTCTCAGACATCCTGACATGGCCGTTGCTCTGTTTATCTGGCTTCTCAGATCTTTTTCTGGATCATGGTAGTGCGACATATCTATTCCTAGGTATCTGAACTGTGATATCTGCTCAATAATTTTGTTTTCTACTACCAGTTTGCATTACCGACTCTTTAGAGAAAGTTAAGAATTTAGTTTTTTTTCTGTATAAACCAGAAGAGTCTTAAATAAGTGCAAATATTTTGAAATAAATATATTTCGACGTCTCTGAGATTTTTTCGCAAAAAAAACATGTTAAAAATCGTGCATTTTCTTTTGAATGTTCTTGTATGTTTTAAAAAAAATTTTGAACTGCTTGTTCACCCCAAATTTTCCCACAATATAATTTTTATATTAATTATTATATTTTATTGTATTAATTTTATTGGTTTAATTTAATGACTGCAAATGGTTAGAAAATTAAGCGATTTTTAAATTTATTGTATTTTCATGCCTCCGTTCATCGGATATACGATTTACTTGTGATTGGTGTTGGTGTCATTTTATATTTTCATTTCCATAACGATTTCGCTGTTTTACTTATAGTCTAGTAGATAGCAACGTTTACGAGAGAGAATTTTAGGAAAGCTGGCTTTCTTGAATAGGATGCGGACCGTCTGGCTACCGGTAGACGTTGGGTTTACTACTGCGCGTCATATCTGTATTCAACATCCGTTTACTACTGCGCATCACAAATTCGCCCTGTATTTCATAAACTAACATAACATTAACATACCATCAATAAAAAAAAGCCCAATGACATGATTTTGCAGCATGCCAGCACAAACATTTAGTTTTTGTGGATATTGTGTCCGCAGTGCCATACTAAGGTGCTTATTTTCTCGAGACCAATAACGTACTATCAAAGGATTGTGGTAGCCATGTAAGGGAAACGAGCTTTCATCTGAGAATAATATATTTTCCAAAAATAAATTATTCCGATCGGCTCTTTCTCTTACAGCCTCGCAAAACTCCAGACGTCTGTTACAATCTGCGGGAAAAATTTCTTGCGTGATACTGATTTTGTAGGACTTATATCCATGCTTTTTTAAAACCCTGCGCCCCGTTTGAGCATTGCTACAACTTGCTGGGCTATATTTCGGCTTGAACAAGGTTCGCTTGTTTCGACCGCGGTACAAATATTAATTTCCTTGTCGGGAATTCTTCTCTGCGTCTTCCTTATTGTCACAATTTCTCAAATTTATGGACAATGTTGCGTACAGTTGTGGCACAAGGCACAGGGCGATCTTGAAAGGGGAACACAAAACGTCCAATGACCTCTTCCACACTTGAGGAAATGTAAAACCATTTAATGATACGCACCTTCTCTTCGGTCGTATAAATAGCCATCTTTGAAACACTTAACATACACACCGAAACAGCTAGGCGAAAAGAATGATGCAAAAATAGTTTGGATCTCATGTGATCTATTTCCTTTCTCCACCCTTTCATCTACATAAAGATGCGTATTCACTATCCGAACGAACCAATGCAACTATCCAACGAGCGAACGTCTAGTCTTGTTCGGGCGGTTTTATAATTCTCATTCGTTTGCGAACATCTCTGATATACCGACTGGAAACGGATGATGGAGCGAACCGAATGGCGAACGGCCGCATGCATTCGGTTTGCTATCCAAATATACCGAATTTCATTCTTTGTTCTTTCGGATAGTGAATACGAACCTTAACATAAAGCACCGTCCCTCCCAATGCGTACTCCCACCATGCTTATGCTTTACCTTGCCCACACCCGTAAATACCGGCAACACTGTATCGGTCGCACCGGCCCCTTTTGATGTGTCTCTCTGTCTGTCAACCGGTCATTTATATTATTCTCTGTCTTACACGTTAAAATCCAGACCACACTTCTGAATTGTCCTGATGTGTATAGCGTTTAACGCCTTGGGAGTAGCAAGGTACAGCTTGCCATGCTAGAGCAGTTCGGTATACAAGCAAGGTAATGTGGCTAGCACTACGCTTCAACCGCCTCAGGATTGTGAATCCCAAGTACTCATTTAAGGCTTAGTCGACCTAGGTACCCAAACTATTTTTATTTTAATAAAAATAGTCGGCTGATGAAATGCCGGGTGTAGTATTCGAACCCACTACCTTGAGATTGGTAGACGATAGCCCGCCGATAGTACCTCTACGCCACCGGGCACCTTAAATTAGATTAAATTTGTCAAAAAAGTATCAAAATATTCGATATAGTACGATCTTTCTCCGTTGACGGGCTAAATAAGGAAACACCAGAACACCTCATCACTGAGTGCGCCGAGACGACAACCATTCGTGTCATAAACTTTGATACGACTGATATCGGAGATGAAGAACTAACCTCTGGAAAACAACCTCTGTCCTGATACTGTGTGATGAGTTATAGCTCAAGACAGGAAAACTCTCAGGGTTTCCAACTCTGATTTGATAGACCTATCAGGGATAGGTCTATCAAATCAGAGTTACTTAAATTTCAGTAAGTGCTTTTCAATGACATATGTTTGAAGATTTTTTATCGATTATTGCTTCGGCTGAGTTTATATTTCTGTAGTTTTATATAACAAAAAATATACTTTCATATTTAACTTTGCATTAAAGTTTTGTGTTATCATGTTTAAAACAAAACAACTAAGTTAAACTTTATCGTAAATAAACTATTAAGTTTGTCGGTTGCAGCAAAATATTGCTATTGTACATGGGCGCCGGAAGAATGAAATTTAGGGGGTAAAAATGAATAAAAAATTCATATACATTTTTCCAAAAATGGAAAAATGTATATCAATGAATGAATGAAATCATCCAATTTTCACCAAAATTTTTTCTTGGCGGTCTCTTACCGTTTTTGAGAAAAACGGAAAATAATTTCAATATCGAATTTTTCTTAATTTCTCATATTTTTAAGGTTTTCTAGCACATATTTTGTTAGGTATTCAATAATAAATAATGTTTTTGCTATTTTCTGTTACTTTTTTAACCAATTCTATGCATAATAGAGGAAAATTTGCTTAAATAAATTTGTAAACAATCTGAAAATGTTAGATTATAGCTTTGTTCGGGTTCTTGTTATTACCGATTCTGAACCGTCTAAGAACTCTGCAGCGCATGCGCAAATGAAATAATGTCTTCATATTTCCTTCTGCGCATACGCATCACAGTTCTAGGACGGTTCAGAATCGGTAATAAGAGAAACCCGAAGTAAGTTTATGTGTTTCTGGCATTTAAAGCAACGTTGCCAATGCTAAACCTAAATTTAGCGTGTTTTTTTCGCTCATTCTGGAATTACGAAAGGCGGTCGCCAGAAGAACGGCTCCTTCCCATAACTGCTATTTTACCAACGAGATCTGACTATTTATACCCACGAAGTTGCACGAAAGAGTTTTGATTGCATTGGTTACAACTTCCATGCAGAGGGTGTTAATCTTTTGTTGTTATATTATTAGATTAACTAAAAAAAGATTAACCCCCTCCGCAAAGAAGTTAAAACCAATGCAATCAAAACTCTTCCGCGTAATTTTGTGGATATAGGTGTATATTTAATTATTGTCGATCTCATAATAGGTAATTTATTTAAAATCCCTAATCACCCGAAAAAATAGAAGATATGGCAACGTTGTAAATTTTCAAATTTCTAGATTAGGTCTAGAATATATTTGTCTCTCTTATTACATAGGAGAGAGAAAGAAGGATATATCAAATGTCAAACTTCCATCTGGTCTCAATTTTCTTTGTTATTTTGTTAAGAAAAGTGTTTTTCAGTAAAATGTTGGACATTTTTGTATCCCCAATCAGTGTGGCTTTTAGATAAACTACAATATAATGAAAATATAGTGAAATTATTACTTTATAGGGCCAAAATAAAGAAAAATTCAATGTTGTAATAATTTTCCGTTTTTCTGAAAAACGGTAAGAGACCACCAAGAAAAAAGTAGATTCCTAATCTACGACCTCAAAATAGTGTGTATACCAATTTTGGTAAAAATCGGACGATTTCCAGTTTTCCCAATAATTACCACATTTATTATTATTTTACAGGTAACACCTAACAATTTCATAATAATGATTATTTTTTTTACAGATGGATGTAAGAAGATAGCTTTTATTTTTATTGTTTCAGTGATCCAGGGGGGGGGGGGGGCAAATGCCCCCTCTTGCCCCCCCTGTCCGGCGCCCATGCTGTTGTATGAAAATGCGGGGCTATATTTGCATTATCAAGCCATATGTAATCGGATATGCTCCTCATTAGCTAAGATAAGAATTTTAAAGGGCGAGTCTTCAGGAAGTGCAAATATTTTCAGGGCTGTTAGATCTCAAAAAAAGAAACATATCTCTTTACATAGTATATGTAAAATATGCTTAGTACTTAAAGATTACATTTTAGTGCAAGAACAATACTATTAACTTTTTAAACTGAAAACACTAACTTAAAGCACTAAAAGACAATGAACTAATTGTTCTAATCAAACATACAAACCATCAACCACGACATGCGATGAAACTTTATACAACCCTTAAACCAACTGCGTCTTGATTTCCCCATAATTACCATACAAATTACTTGAAAAACAAAAAGCGCTGCTTAAACAATAATAAAAAAGTTTTAATAGCATTATATCTGGCACGTTGGCCAACGAAAAGGCCAATAAATATAAAAAGTTCGAGGAGATATTAAAACCAACGTAAAAAAGTTTTCCGCTACAGTTCACCTGGATTCTTAAATATTTAACATCTGCAAAAGACTAACAGTTGAAACTTGTAATATTCCTTTAGCGGACGGTTCAGAGGTTTATTTCGTCGGTAAATTTCCTTAGGATGAATTTCGCCTTTGCTACCACCTCTACATTATTAACTTTGAAAGATATGAGATGTACTTTTCGACATCTTAGAGTTCAGTTGTTAGGAATACATTATTAGGGTAGTTTCATTGTAACTGTATGATTATTACTTGGTACTATTCTCAGGGGTAAGGTAAAGCGGGTGTGTGACCAAAGGAAATATATGTTATATTTCAGAAATCTGCCTAAGGCTTAGCCCGATCCTGTCGTGTTAAGCCACGCCCAAAATTCCAAACACACGTGCTTTGATTAAGGCTTGATTAACAGGGTTGCCACAAGCTACACAACACACAATTTTTACAATGCAAAACAAATTGATTAATTGTGTAGCAAAATACACAATTATTGTGTATTTTGCTACACATTCGCTTCCATGACTGCACAGCTACACCAAAATGGCCTGTGCTACACATTTTGAGAATTTACATATTTATTATAAAAAAATAATACCAGAACAGTTAATCAACTGACAAAAGGCTGTTTTTTTTTGCTTTTAAGTTATCTAAGTTACATTAAAGCAAGTGAACTTTAAATTTTGAACTGACAAATATAATTTTCGGTCATCTATTGGTCGAGCCAAAAACGGTAAATAGACAGGATTGCTTAATTCCTTAAATAATACATAACACGTACTTTGGCCAAATTCAGAGGCCAAATTTCACTGTAGTTCGGTCCACTCGTTGGCATACGTGAATAATATTCAATTCCTATTTCACTTTTCCTCCCATATCAGCAAGGACTGCAGTTTCTATGGACAAATTTGGCCGATTAAACAGTCCTGAATTGTTTACAGTTTTTAAACAGACTTCATAACCGGTCTAATTTTTCCATAAAATCGTTAGTTTCGCGACATCAATTTTGACGTCATTGCAGTATTTGCTGGAATGAGAAGAAATGAAATGGAAAATGAATATATTGACGTATACAAACGAGTGGAAGTGAGACTCTTATCGAGATTCTTATTTATGCTTTAAAATTTGGCGATTTTACGTCTTATTCTTGGTCTTATTGGATAGTTTACAATTATTGGTCATGGATTGCTACACAATGCTACACATTTTTAAGGTCAAGTTCTGCACAATCAAAAATTTTCTTGTAGCAACCCTGTTGATTAAAGTTTGCAGAGCTTCAGTGTTTGCCATAAAATAGCGACCAATTTGTTACAAAACCATATAAGTTATATCCCATACAGCACATCAAATCACATTTACGATGTGTTTACATTATTAGATGTAGACACAGGGTGACACAATTCCCCCTATGTAAATATGCTACGTTTACACATTGTAGTTCAACACGTATGCACAAAGGTTAAACGTCCGCCTCACAATGTAGCCACAGTATAGCATTTACGTATACACAAAGTAAGGGATACACAGTGTGCCGTAGGATACACAGTGCTTGTGTATTACGTTTAAACTCTGTTTACACATTGCAGTTGTGACTACCGCGTGTATACGTATGTATTTTGCTTAGTATATACATATTGTGCTAGATAAAACAACTTCTTATGAACGAATTTAGGAAATAATACAAGTTTTGATGCCTAACTTTTCGTTCTTTTTAAGAAATATTTATTCAATGATACCAATTATATCTTTTTAGAACGAAAATTAGGAAGGCAAAATTTTGTATTTTCCAAAAGTATCTCGATCGTAAGTTCAAGAGAAGTAGCCTTAAAATTGTTCCATTTTTGTTTTGTATTAAATGTACCATTTTTCTTCCATAAAATGGACTAAGTGGTTAAAAGATAAAATTCTTATATTTCTTTATATCATGGAACGCAATAGCGCAAATAACACAGTAATAATAATTATTTACACTGCAGAAACCAGAAGTAAGAAAACACTGAAAAAGAACAGAATTTGTATCAAAATGTATTAAAAATATAAGTAGGTACCTAGTTTAACAACATATTAAAATGGTAAACACTGGTATATCGCCACGATTTCGTGGACCTCGTTTAGTCATTTTTTTCTCCTCTTTTCCCTCCAAGCAGTTGGTTTGTTAGCATACTCATTCATCGAGCACTCTGTTGGACTTTGTTGTATTTTATTTCCAGATTAACAATCTCACCCTTAAATTTTATATGACACTGATTATTGAATATTAAACATATCTGTATATTGATCCAACAATAACTTACCGAATATCAGTGTAAGAAGTTCTTTGAAGTGTTTAAATCTTTCTTTCTCTGGTTCATTTAGATTTTTATTATTTCCAAATTAAAAAAAAATTATATTGCACAGCTATCCTCTTTATCATTATACGAGAATATTTGGAGATTTCATTCATTGGAGTCAAAATATGGTAAATTGGGTATCGAGTAAGGGAAGAGGCGCTGCTATAATATTAATAATACTCTTAGGAAGGTGTAACGAGGTAATTAAAAACTTGTGCTTACCTTAAAATCTCTTTTAAACTACACACAAACAGAACATTTATATAGAGCTTCCGAATGATAAAACAATAATGGCCGCTAACATATACCACTGCTAGAAATTAGAAAGGAGAGAGGACACATAAGATACACTTGGTCGGTGTGTCTACGCTGAGGCTATCCGCGCGTGCGCACACCTTCATTTTATGCTAGAATGTAGACACAACAGTACACTATTAGAAAGTGTCTATATAGATATTTATACTATGTGTATACGTCACATTTTTACAAGGTGTGTACTATAGGCACAACTATGATACGAAGTATCACACATACATATGATTTATACATTGTATGTCTCATATATCGACGTCAGATTTCATCATTTTAATAATTATTTGTTACGTTACAAAAAACTCTTTAGAATCTTGAGTGCATACGGTATACAACTAGTAAACACTGTATCACACAATTCTATCAATATAAACCTGCGTGTATCTCATATGTATATGTTAGAACTAGATGAACACTTAGGTTCACTTTAACATATTTTGTTTCTCATGTGTCTCCCTTGTAGAAACGTAATTTTATTTGGACGTGCTGTATGGGATATCACTATAATCACAAAACTTCAATTTATTTCCGTATTCTAACGGAATTTTAAATTGTCTTTATTTTCTAGAAAATTTAGTCCAAACATAAGGAATATTTTGTTTATGTTTGACCTTAAAAATAAAGAAGTTGTCTAAAAATCTGCTACAATACGGATATAGAATAATCCTTTATCTTTAATTTCCTTCTTCATTTGTGAAAAAATACCTAGCCAGTTTTACATAAAACGTTAAATCCCGAACGCTTATTTTGCTACTTTTTCGGACTAGTGAAATGGACTATTAAAGATCTATTGTGCTCTCCTTCCTTGAGTTATAACTCATCATACAATCTATAACTCACCATACATAAGGATTTTCCTGTTGTAGAGGTGCCAGGGTATTTCCTATCCTTCTCTGACCCCATATGTTCTACCTCCGAGGGTATACACCCTTCCACGGTTTTGGAGTTTGGACCTCTGTGTTCTTCACAGTCGAGGAGTTTGTTTCCGGCTGAGGTACCCGTGAGATTGAGGCTGGAAAACCTGATACCGGTGTTTTTCCGAATCTATAATAGAGGATATATCCCTCTTTCTCTATTGCCTCCTTGGATTTGAGATCAACTCCTCTTGTGAGGACCTGACCGTGGCACTCCCCCCTCGAGTTGATGACTCACCAACTCGATGTCCTTACATTGGAGTTCTGAGTCTGGATAAAGCTCAGCAGGTAGGTAGTAACATTTTGTTACAAGTTCAGTCTGGTTTTCTAGTAAGTCGTAACAGTACAAATATAATGTTTAAAATGAATAACCCAATTGTATAGGGTCTTGATATTGGTGAGATTACCATCTTGGTTATTCAAGAATTTCTTATGATATCATTTAATTCTGTGGCTCGTGTGCAGTTGGTATAATATTTAGGTTAAATCTATGATTCAGCATTTTGACTTAGTTAATCGTCAGCAGGTTTTCAGAGTGGGTTGTATTATTGTGCTGACAAGGGAGTATTACAAACATACTTATTTTTTCAATTTATCTATACATTCATTTATTCATCTATTATTCATCAAAATGTTACTAAAATTTATTAACTGGGCTGTGTTTAATTTTCTTATAAGCGTCTTTATCGTTTAGGAATTTCCTTATTTTTCTGCCGGAGCCAGAATAATCCATAATTACAGTTTAATTTCTTTCATCCGCTCCTAAAACTTCTAAAACTTTTAAGTAATTACGTTTTTTCTTCGTTGGATAACTTTTTTTTTCTTATCTTTTGAGTATTGTCTTTATTTATGTTTTAATTTTTATCTTATTTTAGTTTCTTCAACTTAATATTGAACATTTTTGACAAAGAAGATATTATTAGTGAAATTATGAATAACTGTGTAAAAATCTGAAAATTTTTCAACCAAGGAATGTCTGCCCGGTTTTTAGGGTTCCGTACCCAAAGGGTAAAAACGGGAACACTATTACTAAGACTTCGCTATCCGTCCGTCCGTCCGTCTGTCACAAAGCTCTATCTTATGAACCATTATGGCAAGACAGTTGAAATTTTTACAGATAATGTATCTATGTTGCCGCTATAAGAACAAATACTAAAAACAGGATTAAATACATGTTTATAAATAAAAAAGTACTTTCACTAAACATTATCTTTTAAGTAGTGTTGGGAAAATTCGAATTAAATAATACGACTAATTCGATAGTTAATTAAAACTAACTAATTCGAATTATCTTTTTCGATATAATCGAGATAAAAATTAGTAGTATTTTATATTATATCTGTGGTAACCGAATTACAAATGAACATAAAACATAACCTCTTATGGACGAATACGAATATTAGTAATTAGTATAGTACTATTAGTAGTATTCTTTCGTTCTGAACGAACTGAAAATTTTCACTTAAACTGATTTATAAAGGGAATCGACAAAGAAAGGAACGATCCGATATAGAAAAATCCAGAGATCATTGTTATTTCCTATACCACGTAGGAATAAATCAAATAAATCAGTTTAAGTGAAAATTTTCATTTCAATTCCGAACGAAAAGGAATACTACTATTTGGTTCATTTCCATCTCACCAAATTTCACCTGCCGAACACTGAAAATTAATTTTCTTTCTTTTATCTAAATAATTATTGATTGCAACTGATAAAATAAAAAGAAATACGAACCGCACGTAAACAAGGACATACTTATATCGTTTTAGAAGAAGCTTTTATTTTAGATATGAGCTTTTTCAATAGGAATTGAAACAATCATAAACTCGGCACTTTTAAATTTAAAACTTTAAATTATGGTTTAATTTATTAAACGGCTTCGGCACAGTTAATAGAATACATTGAATACACAGATTGAATAAAGAATATTTCTTTTTATTTTTTATTCAGTGATAGAATATAGGTATGGCAATGGTTCAGATTTGTTTAAAATAGCCCCTAGAGCACTAGCTGGGACGAATTTATTTTTAGGTTAAATTTATAATACTACTATAATAAATAATTCGAATTATTATTTCGATTGTGAAATATGAATTATTACTAATTATTCGATGGTGAAAATAATTCGATTATTCCCATCACTACTTTTAAGTAAGAATTTTACATAGAATCTTTCAAGTCCTCGGTGGCCGCGTGGTTAAAGCGTTAGGACTGTACGCTGCTATGACGTTGGACCCGTAGTAAGGCAGGTTCGAATCCTGATAAGTCCAGGCGACTTTTTTTTAATCGTTTTTTTTTAATTTTTACATATTTATTTTTACTTTTTACATATATTTATTATTGATTAATACAATTTTTAGTAATGTGTTTCTTCATTTCTTTTAAATTACTTATACGCGCATTCAAAATTTCAGCTAAATCGGAAAAAAAGTTTATAATAATATAGTGTCTAATGTTGTATAGATAATGAATGGTACGGAACCCTTCGTGCGCGAGTCCGACTCGCACTTGACCATAGTAGTGGGAAGTATCGAATGAATACTATCGAAACATTCGATAGTTGCAATTCATTCGAATAATTCGATAGTTAGTAAGAAAACATTCGTTGAAAACTATTCGAATAAAAATTATCGAATAGATCCGTCATCTGCCTTGAAATATTGTATTCTAGTAATTCGGCAGCAAAAACCATTCATTTATACAATTCATTCATTTATGAAATTCATTTATTCGTCAGGATCGATTATAATAAAATATTAACTGAATTTTAGTTGTCGCCCGGCGACGTAGGTTTCTTTCCGAGAAACCCGACAGCAGTCGGTGGCAATGCTATGAAAGAAGCCGGCATCTTTGATTTTTTGCGGAGTCAGATATAGATAAGGACACATTATTTTTTTTATTGAGGTGCTAGTATTTACACAGAAAATACATTATGAAGGGCGCTGTTGCCATATTTTGGCATTAGTTGATATTAGCAAAGAATATTATTGTTTGGCTTTAGTTAGTTAGGGATAGTATGTCTATATATTCTGCATTTTTTTTTATTAATATTCTGTTGTTACACTGCAATAATACTTGTTATTTTGGATGTAAGAACATGAAAGTGATTTTTAATGTTTTTAAGCAAAGACTGGTTTAATAAATAATAATAACAGTAATAATTTGTTATACCTATTAACAACAAAATTTAAAATGATTTAATATCAATATTTTTTTAAGTAGTAGCAAAATATAAACAACAAATTAGATGTCAAAATTATTTATATTAGATCCTATTTAAAAATAATATAGTCTTTAAATTTTTTGGCAACGTTGGTTTGTTAAATAATAATAATTACAGAACTAATTTGTTATATTAACAACAAATTTTAAAATCATGAAATATAAACATTTATTAATTTTCTAAGCATGCAGTGTAATGGAACGAAAATATAAATAAAAAATTAGAAATCAAAATTATTTATATTAGGTGCTTTATATCTCTATTTAAAAATTATATTAATTAATTATATTACTTTTACTGGCATTTACTTTAAAAAATAAATGAAATATTTCTTCGCAAAAAACTACATGTAAGAGAATTAGCATAAACAAAATACAAACATCGTTAACTTTTTTTTTTAAATTGGCACGTGTAAAACTTTCATTTTAATTTTCTCACCCCATAGTTTGAGTTCGAAAACCATTTACTTAACCACATTACTGAAATATGATTATTAAGTTCCAACTAATTCATATTATTAAAACATCTAAAATACAAATATGTATTTTTAAAATTAATTGTAAGTTCATCTCATCTCTCTTAAAAATTGCTACTTCTCAAAATTTCCCATTAAAAAATAGACCATCTACCATATAAAATTAAATAATTGAAAGATCGGACTACCGAAAACCACGACTACCAAAAATAACGACTATTTTAGTATTTTAACTATTTTAATAAACGCAAAAATAGCACAGTATTTATACGGCGAAGTTATAAAAATTTGGAAGAACTAATAATGCACTGACGCATACAAAAATCAAACGAATACTAAATTTCATTTATCAAAAGCATTCGATAGTCGTGGCTCAACGATAACCATTTAGTCGCACGGCGAGGTTGTCACATATGCTTTAGTATACGAATGAATGAATGATTTTATTCGAGTGAAACCATTCGATAGTTGAAATCATTCATTCATTAACCATTCGATAGTGTAATTCATTCGATAGTTCCCATCGCTACTTGACCAATTTTTTATTATCATAAAATATGACAAAATTCAAACAAGTTTCAAAATGTGATAGTTGTTGATTCTACCCTTTGAATCATCAAAAAATATTAAATTTTAGCCCAGTTATTAAACAATTTGTCCTATCAATCAATGATTATGAAATCTATCTTCGGAGCGTAAAGACTTGGAGAGAAAATTCAGGGATCTTCGAGGAGGAATATCTCCAAAACTACTAATTCTACGTAAAAAACGATAAGGACCATTTTTATAGATAATTACCTAAGTTTCATTTTTTATTCTAAGAAAAAAATTGTAAATTGCACATTTTGGCAGATATTTCCGAGAAACTGATTTTTGAACCATATTATGGAGCCATTTTTTCGGCTAAAGCACGGTATTACAATTTTTTCCCTAAAGCTACTCTCCAAAAGGTACCCTTGTGTCTATACAATCTGTTTAAAAAGTCCTCAAGTCCCCAAAAAGTCCCCAGTCGATGAAAACGAAGGCCGTGGTTTTCTGGACTAAACTAAAACCTTCAACTAAAACTAAACCAAACCCTTCCTTCATTTACTGGACTAAACTAAAACACATTTATTTACACTCGAGCATTTTTTTTATCAAAAAGGTAGTATTTTTCTACATGCTTAATTCTGTTTAGTCTTTTTATGAGAATCAAGAACCATTTGTAATTGTCAAAGGATAGCATTAAGTAAAATGCATGGAAAATCCTTAGAAAACCAGATAAGTAAAATACGAGGATGAAACTCGCCTATCTACTACTAACGAACTATATACCTATTTTTCATGTTGGAAATTCTGATGCGCACGAGTATAATATTTTCATTAGGAAATTTTCGCTCGCTATCATCATATAAAACTGTATATTAAACTGTTAAATATAAATGGACTTTATAACTACTCCATTTTTCTCTCTAGTTGCTAATTTAGTTTTGCTCCAGATACATAGAAAATTAGACTGTATTTTAAAAATTTTAAAAAGGTTCGCTCAAAAAAGCTCAGGTTCTAAAATTATATCCTAGTAAGTATGTTGAAATTAATGAACATATATACAGGGTGCTACAAATTCGCGATACGATCGTTGGTATCTCGGTAACCGTAATAGATACAAAGATGGTTAAATTGGGGCAAAGTTGTGCTTTGCGATGTTCACCAAGATTCCATAAAAAAGTTCTAAAAATTTCAAGGATTGCTGAGTTTTTTGGAAATAAACGGATTTTTTTTTGAAAATCAATTTTATTTTTTCCTGTCGTTACTTTTTAAAAAATCAAAAAACTAATTGCGCATTCTCATAGCCACTTTATTAGGGCTATCTGATAGTATTTTTAGATTTTGAAATTAGCTGATAATTTGTGAGATACAGACACTAACTTATTTTTTTAAATACGGACTTGCATTTTTTATATCAGGTTTTGAAAGAACTCGGTCGCTTACTGTGTGCCACACTTATATACTTTTGTTTTCTTTTAAGTCCCTTAACAACAACAAAATTATTTAATTATTATTTAAAATAATTTCAAATCTGACTCTGGTTTTTTAAATTATTTAATCTGATTATATTCATCGCAACAATATTGATCAGCGCTAATTAACATTGAATAAGGAAAATCGAGCCAATTGAAAGATTCCAATAAATAATATCCAGGTCAACAATTTAAAGATATTACAGTAGAACCCCAATTATCCGAGCTCCGGATTAACCGATCCAATCTAAAGACCCTGATTATCCGAGGTCGCGCGTCTATACTCCGTATTAACCGAGCTTCTAAAATATACTATAGGTATAAGTATATTTACATATTTCCGTTTAAAATCGTTGGGACCGACGGGGTATCCCCTTGGCTCGTGTGAATGGTTCCCCTTATTTATATTTTTGGACTCTTTTAGCATGTAAATTTGAGTGAATGCAGTTCGTTATTGCGTTCACTACGGAGAAGTAGCATACGTATGTACTCGCATGATTTATCTGGGTGGAGTTCTGGTTAAGTGTATACCAACTGCTTTGTTTAAATTTTCGTTTGTCGTATTATAATGGAACGCAACAAACGTAAAAGAATTCTCGTTACTATTGAAGATAAATTAAAAGCAATTAGGAGAGAATTCAAGCAGGAGAGACAATTAAAATTGTTGCACGAGATTATGGGGTAGGTGATGTAACAGTTGGAGATTGGAACAGAAACCGCACTAAAATAGAAGAATAGTGTATAAAACAAGCCTCTTCGTTGAAGAAAATAAATAAAAAAGGCGACTATGAAAAAGTTAACGAAGCTTTATTCAGGTGGTTTACTCAGCAAAGATCAAAAGGTGTGTCTCTGTCAGGTCCCATTTTGCAGCAGAAAGCAATAACGATTAGTAAGCAATTTCCAGAGACAGATAGGTTTACCGGCAGTTCTGGATGGAAATGTCCTGTACAAATTTAAACGAGACAGAAGAAAAAGAAAGTTTATTAGAATTAACGCAAAACTTAAAAGGCTGCGAAAATGTGACAAGACAAGACGTTGATGAATGGGTTACAGCAGATGATTTAGAAGAAGAAATGAATATTGAAGAAATAGCGAAAGCCTTTCGGGAAACCGAAAAATCAGATGACGATAACTATGACGAAGAGGTGGATGAACAGCCTTCCACTGAGATTACCCATCAAGAAGGTTTTGCTTCTCTGGAAACAGCTCTGAGGTATATCGAACAATAATCAGAGGCAACCCCAGCGGATTTGCTTCTTCTTAACAGGTGGAGAAACATGGCGGCGAGAAAAAGAAGATGCAATATGAAACAGCAGCGCATAGATACTTATTTCACTGTTTTATAATGTAGATAGTATCTACATATGTAGGTACTTATGTATTTACATGTTAAAAATGTTAATAAACCGTTTAAAATACGTATTGGTGCTTATTTTTTAATAAATCCGGATTATCCGAGTTTTCAGTTATCCGAGGAGGGTGCCCCCCCCTTACCTCGGATAACCGGAGTTTTACTGTATTTTTAACTTTTTTTATTGTCAATTTGAAATTCTAAATGTACGATCTAATAATTTGCATAATATTAATCGTAGATATCATAATAGTTATTTACAGTACAAGTGTGTTTATGAACATGATTACAACAACGAGTGTGATCGGTCGTAGGCGAGGTCGTAAACCGAGTCGTTCTAATCACACGAGTGTTGTAATCATGTTTAAACGCACGTGTCATGTACAACGTTTTATCTACAACCGAAAAATAAGAAAATGCTGTTTTAATTTTCGTTTATTAGTCGCCTACCTTTAACACCTTTAACTATGACATTTGTCACATTTATGCTGAAAAGTCAGTTTGCCCTGTCAAGTAAACGCGAGCACTTTTTGCCCAGAAAAATCATTTTAAAAATTACGATGAGCGATTCCGAAAGTCTCCCTTCAGATGTAGAACTTGCCGCAGTAGGTGCCACGGAATCATTATTGCCGGAAAAGTTAATATATTTAGATGTTCGTAGTTGTTTTTTATTATTATAGCAACTACTTGTGTTATAGATTCATAACACCACTACTTGTATTATGAATCTCATAACGTAACTGAAATACTAAAAAAATAGTGATGTAAAAACGTTATAACTAAACGGTTGTAGATAAATAAAATTAACTTCTACAAACTAGTTTCTAATGCTCTGCATGTTTGAATGGGTTACCACCCTCCCCACTGGACAATTTTATATTCAATGTTATTTATAGCTTTTTGAACAGATCGTCTTATACTTTCGAATGCATTTTGTAATTTTTATTGTAATTACTGAGATGTATTGATTTCATTTTTACAAAATTCCGAAACAAAAAAAAAATAAGTGTGGCATATCATTGTACTCAAGAGACCGAGTTCTTTCAAAACCTGAAATAAAAAATGCAGGTCCCTATTTAAAAAAACAAGTTGGCCTCTGTATCTCACAAACTATCAGCTAATTTGAAAATCAAAATACTATCAGATAGCCCTAATAAAGTGGCTATGAGAATGTACACTTAATTTTTTAATTTTCTAAATAATAACGACAGAAAAAAATAAAATTTATTTTGAAAAATATCCTTTTTTTTCCAAAAAAATACTTTTTGATGGCATCTTGATGAACAACCTAAAACTCTAAAACTCAACTTTACCCCAATTTAAGTATGTTCGTATCTATTACGGTTACCGAGATACCAATGCTTGTACCTCGAATTTGTAGCACCCTGTATAAAAATATAAATGTAAAATAGTAAAATAAGATATAAATAATTAAACAATATATAAATATAAAATAAAATAAATAAATATATGAACCCCAGCTGTATCTCTAATTCTATAGGTGATTAGACGATAACTTTGTAAAATGAGATTAAAAATCGATTGACCGGTGAATATATTAGAAACTATTAAGACGACGTAATTTTCAAAGTTAAACATTCCGCCGTAGTAATGCGTTGAGTTGGAACTCGTGAAGTAATAAATTAAGGCATTAACTTCTTTAAATATTAATAAGTTAAGAGGAAAGGCGCGTTGATTTAGTTATAAATTTATGAGGACAAAACTTTCATAACTGCAATTTAAACGATTTAGATGTTACTAGAAGATACACTTCATTTAGTTCGAGCCGTTCGAGGCAAAGTTAAAGGAGAAGTTCTACCATTAAATTTTTTATGCAATTTTAAGTAATGGTAACGGAGAGGGTGAAATTCAAGCGAAAATTTTATAAATAGAGTTCGCGCGATAAGTAAAATAACGTCACCTTTTAACGTATCTGGAATTACTGCGATTTTTTTCGTAAAAGATAGCTTTAAATAAAAATGAATTGTATCAACTTAAATGCAATTTAAAACTAGTAAAAACATTCACTCTAAATTTCAAAACTGTTTCTGCATGCTGTAGTTTCAGCTGTTTTACGGGTTTTACTTTTATTCTACGGTAGGGGCGCTCTAGACGATAGTGGCGGATCATCTTGTGGCTTAAGAATCCCCTTGATATCAGTCAAGTAATACGACATTGTTAATTTATTTTGTTTATTAAATTAAAAAAATCCTCTCGTAGCTTGTTATGCTTCATTCAGAACATCCCAATTAGTGGAATAAATTAGTGGTTTCAATTACCCTTTATACTTTTTAGTTTACGATCATTTACAATGTTTATAAAACACAATTAAAATTAATAAAATTTCCTAGCAACCACTTGCGGTAGCTTTGATGCGGTGATAAGCATGATACAAAGAATACAAGGTATGATATTGCGCAGGTTGGTCACTACGTCACAGGTGATAAACGGCACCACTGGTCGACAAGCTCTGCGCGCCAATTTCAAATTGTCAAACAGATTGTGTCATCTGTGAAATTTGATTGTGTCAAAATGTGAAAATAATTTTTCAAATGTCAAGCTCGATGTCAAAACATAACTTTTGGGGTTATGTCCTAATTCTTCCCTATTTTAGGTCTTTTTTTATTAGTGGCAATTGAACAATATGGATATTTTTTTGTATGGCGTATGACGTCACAGGTGGTATGCGCAAAACACAACGAAATTGGAGCCGTTATCGATCATACCTTATTTTCTTTGTACCATGGGTGATAAGCAAAGGCCAAAATGACATTCCTCGCAAATTTTGAAGTATAATAATTAGTGGAAAAAGTCAAAAGTTTGTTAACTTTTTCCACTTATTGAAAATTACTACCACTAATTATGACGTTCTGAATGCTTACATTATTAAAATTAGGTAAAGAAACTTCTACGGCTAATTGAAAGTACTAATTTATTCCACTGATTTCGAGGTTCTGAATGAAGCTTAACAGTTTATTTATATTCATATTTTTTATATCGTTACATGTTGTTGAAATATAGTTTTTATAATATAGTACGCAATAATCATATATATCGATCTCTAATAAGAATGCCCTTCTCTAATAAGATATTACATATTACGTCAAAATTGTCAATCAACAACTTGTAGAAGAATGTAGAATGTTTGGGAGGGGAGTTAATCACCGCGACCTTACAGATCTATTGTGTTTCCCTTTCTTGAGTTATAACGAGTTATAGCTCATCATACAGCCTCAGAGCTTTAACAAAGCCATGCAGTATCTGAGACGGCTCCACATAGGCCAGCTCTCCATCCTCGACATCAGCCGTACCAAAGTTCATGGCACGAATGGTCGTCGTCTCGGCGCACTCAGTGATAAGGTGTTCTGGTGTTTCTCCATTTTCCCCACAGAATCTGCATCCGCCGTTGTTTTTCAACTTCAGCCTACTGAGGTGTTCGTTGAGGACACAGTGTCCTGTTAGAAACGCCGTGACAATCCGAAGATTGTTTTTACTTAAATCAAAGGAAACCTTTGATTTTTCTCGGTCGTCAGTTCTGAGGATCTTTTTTGGGTGTCTTGGACCGTTGGAGGACACCCATTCCAAGTTACGGATGGTGTCTTCCAGATTCTTCAGTTCCGCTTTCAGTTGGTTCCCATTTGCAATCAACAACTTAGGCAGAATAACAAAACATTGCTAAAACTATTTTAATTTTAAAATTTTAATTGTTTAATTTTGTTAAGCTCATTATTTTCTTATTTGAAAAATTGCAATACCACCAGGATATACGTCTCCTGGTGGTTAGGTTAGGGAATTTTTAATTCCAACCACATTATTTTAAACGCAAACCCTGACGAAAATAAGCATTGCATAGAGATTGGCTTGTATCGTTATATTTTATCTGACAAGGTAAGACACTTAAAATCAAAAATAATTCAAAACTCACCCTGTATATACAGGGTCCGGTAATAGTGCGTCGGGCATCTGTAGCTCCTAGAATAAAAAACTTAGGAATTTTGTTTAAGTGCAAACCTAAAGTATGTACTAGGATGTATTTCGGGAAAATAATTTAACTTCTATAGGGTGGCTCAAAAAAGTGTGAGTGGATCGGGATTTTTTTTTAAATGGAACACCCGTATATTATTGCACTTTTGGCTTCCTTTCAGAACACTTTACATAATCATAAGACATTAGAGTAAATATATTTCGGTAATTTCAGAGATATTAATAAATAAATAAAAAATATATATTTTTCAGCCTTTCTTGAAAAAATTATTAATAATACAAGAACTCTCCTGAAATTAAAACTATATTAGATACTTGCTATAAATATGGTAATCGTAAATCATACAGGATTTCAATATTTTACGCCAAACTTTCTAAAATATAAAATATTTTTTCTTCGTTTTTTTTAATAGAACACCCTGTATATTATTTTTTCAATAGATGAAGAATTAAAAATTGAACATTTTTGTATTTAGAGTATTTCAAAAATTTTTTTTCATATGGCATTTTCCACAGTAAATTTTTATCAAAGCCACCGAATGATTTTTCTCTCGTATTTTACCGTTGATAGCGCCATATGAAATAATACTGCGTATATCCGGAAAACTATTGAAAATTTTGAAATACTTTAGATACAAAAAATGTTCATTTTATAATTCTCCATCCAATAAAAAAAGAATATACAGGGTGTTCCATTTAAAAAAATGAAGAAAAATTATTTTATATTTTTGAAAGTTTGGCGTAGAATATTGAACATCCTGTATGATTTACGATTATCATATTTATAGCAAAGTAAGAACAAACTATCTAAAGTAAATACATATTATAGTTTTGATTTCAGAGCAGTTCTTGTATTTTTAATATTTTTTTTAAGAAGGGATGAAAAATATATATTTTTGATTTATTCTTTAATATCTCTGAAATTAACTAAATAGATTTACTCATATCTTAGAATTATGTAAAGTGATCTGAAAGGAAGCCAAATATGTAATAATATACAGGGTGTGCCCTTTAAAAAATCATCCAGGTCCATTCACGCTTTTTTGAGCCACCCTATAGAAGTTAAAATATTTTCCCGAAATACATCCTAGTACATACTTTAGGTTTGCACTTAAACAAAATTCCCAAGTTTTTTATTCTAGGAGCTACAGATGCCCGACGCACTATTGCCGGACCCTGTAGAAACAAATGTTCAAAAACACTTTATTTTTTTGAAGATCCGAATATTATTTTTAATATTCTTCGTACACGCTGTATATTTAAATTTTTGTGTTAGGCAGTCAGATTTCAGAATGCGTTGATGGGCATTTTAGGTTGTGGCTAACTATTTTTTAAACCCGTGTACTTAACATAAAGCTGTACGCTGTTAATAGCAAAACCGGTTAATTCTGTTTAAAAATTTACGCACTATGCAGCTGTTTCTGGCGCCAAAATGTGATTTAGATTATTTGGATTACAGGATTGATTGTAAAAATATCATTAAATTTTGAAAAACATCCTCAACTTTGTGTTACCTCGTTGGAAAGGTGGATTTTAGAAAAATAAATTGGGAAATGGCCATTATTTCGGTTTCCCATGCAAGTTTATTAGAGATTTTTGGTGATTTTTCTGTTTAAGTTAAGTTACAAATGTTAGTTCTCAAAAATATTCTAACACCTAATCGCCAAATTTAAGACTTTGTTATAAATCAGTAAAGAGGAAACAGGAGATTTTATACGCTTGGTCACGCAAGATATACATACAGTGTGACCCACTCAAGACCGGGCACCCTCCATAAAATCTGTGTTTATAGTCCGATTTTGATGATTTTTTTTTCAAATATAAAGTTTCA
This sequence comes from Sitophilus oryzae, assembly GCF_002938485.1. Lineage (NCBI taxonomy): Eukaryota > Metazoa > Arthropoda > Insecta > Coleoptera > Curculionidae > Sitophilus > Sitophilus oryzae. Next base: position 1,386,834 of record NW_022147296.1, read on the forward strand.
AAAAATGTACTTTAGGGCTCAATGTCATGTTATTTCACAAAAAACAAGGCCTACTTAATAAAGTTTTTGTGGTGAAAAATTTGCAAAATCATATTAGCGATTTTTTTTCAAAAAATTTTAGTACACCCCTACATTCGGCATCCCCCAAAACAGTTCTGTACCAAATTTCGTTTAAAAATATTAATTATTAATAATTCTGCACTTAAATTAAATAATTCCTTATTTTTGCCAATTTAACGATGAGTTATCACGTAACCCTTGAAAAAAACAATCCACAACAATGGGTTTTATTAGCTGTCAATTCTTGCAGCGTAGAATTGAATATTAATTTAATAGCACGCAGAAAAGTGTTGTATCAAGAAATATTATTTGCATTATGGAACAATTAAATATTAGGGATAAAATTGAAATTATTCGTTTAGTGGGTGATAACTATCTTCAAGCAGGAGAAGCTGCCAGAGAATTTAACAACAGACATCCCGACAGACCTGCAGTAAGTAGAAGCACGGTTCAACGAATAAATAGAGTTTTTAATGAAACTGGTTGTGTGTCAAAATACTTACTAAAAAACAGAAGGCCGGAACATCGAATAAATAGGCGGAATGAGGAAATATTAGAATATTTTCGTAACAATCCTCGTGCAAGCATTAGAGGCGCCAGTGTTGATTTGGATATACCAAGGGAAAATATTAGGAGATGTTTGCGAACTAATAAAGTTAAACCCTTTAAACCAAAGATTTTACACACTTTGGAAAACGGAGATGATGTTAGACGATTAGAATTCTGCTTATGGGCTCAAGCAGAGTATTTAAATAATAGAAATTTCTTAAAAGAAATTTTATTTAGTGATGAGGCAACATTTAGTACAAACGGAGTAGTATCCTCTCAAAATTCGCGATTCTGGGCAGTCGAAAACCCTGAATGGGTGATCAATACAAGAAGACAGTATTCTCAGAAATTAAATGTGTGGTGTGGCATACTTGATGATAGAATCATTGGTCCATATTTTTTTGAGAGAAATTTGAATAGTCCAACGTTTTTGAATTTTCTGATTAATGACTTTTGGGATGCAATACATAATTTACCATGCCAAACCCGTTTGAATTTAAAATTTCAATTGGACGGATCACCTGTGCATAACGCGGCAGTTGTCAGGGAATGGTTAAATGAAAATTTTGAAAATAAGTGGATAGGTCGAAATAGCCCGCTAATTGGTGGCCACCGAGATCCCCGGACCTAACACCCCTTGATTTCTTTCTTTGGGGTTTCTTAAAGCAACAAGTTTACAAGTCTAGACCTCAATCTGTAGATGAATTACGTATTAGAATTACAGAGGCTTCTGCAAATATTACACCACAGCAGCTTAGGAATGTAACTGTTAATCTAAGAAAAAGATGCGACAAATGTATTGAACTGAATGGAGGGCTGGTAGAAGCAACTAGAATTATTTGAATATGTTTAACTTATTATTCGGTTATTGTGTTGCTTGTAGTATTTTTATCATTGTTTGTAATAAAACTCGTTGTCGTGGATTGTTTTTTTTCAAGGGTTACTTGATAACTCATCGTTAAATTGGCAAAAATAGGGAATTATTTAATTTAACTGCAGAATTATTAATAATTAATATTTTTAAACGAAATTTGGTACAGAACTGTTTTGGGGGATGCCGAATGTAGGGGTGTACTAAAATTTTTTGAAAAAAAATCGCTAATATGATTTTGCAAATTTTTCACCACAAAAACTTTATTTGTAGTAGGCCTTGTTTTTTGTGAAATAACATGACATTGAGCCCTAAAGTACATTTTTTGAAACTTTATATTTGAAAAAAAAATCATCAAAATCGGACTATAAACACAGATTTTATGGAGGGTGCCCGGTCTTGAGTGGGTGACACTGTATATTCAAAATTATTATAATTTCTTTATTTTCTTTACACCGAAGAGTTTTTCAATATACTTACCATTTCTTATTTATTCCATCTAATTTCTTAAATATTCAATTAAAATACCTATACAGGGTGAGTCTCAAATAAGTACAAATATTTTCAGGGCTGGTAGATCTCGATAAAAGAATCATATAGTTCATATCAAATAAACGTTTAGTCACGTGATTAAGCTTGACAGGCACAGTGTTGCCTACTTTTGTCGCGCGGAATTCATTCAACTCAGTGGGGATGAAAGATACCCTGGCATAACCGATAAATACTTCTAATTCTTGTCTATATTATAAGAGCAATTTAAAAATAAGAACCTTTATTCTTCCGCAAAGAAAGGTGTCCCAGAAATAAGTGCAAGTGTTTTAAGGGGTGATAAATCTGGATAAAAGCAACATATTTTCTCTTTACCGTTTTTCGGAGTTATTTTACTTTGAAAATTTACAAAAAAACACGATTTTTTGGTAAAATTTTGTGAACCACTGGATCTTTTCTGGATTTTCTTTAAAAATATAGACTGAGCATCTCATTCATAAATAGCTGGAACATGCGGTCAGACACTGTCTTGTTATTGTTGTGTTATTGTTTTAGGTTATAACTCGCTTCCCTGACGACTCTGCCAAGAAACACAACACTGTCTTTCGTTTCTCAAGTACACCTGAACTCTCCGTATCATAGCCGGGTAATTTTTTTATTTTAATGAAGCTATAATTAAATTAAAAATATATCGTATTTAAACTTTTTTATATTTTATTAAGATTTAGGACAGGTTTTTTAAATAAAAGTTTAGAAAAATCGTCTTAGAGTCCAAAAAGGATAAAAATAATAAAATACACGTTATAGAATTTTGTAATCGAAATTACGTAATTTTTGAAATTAATAATAAATTATTAACTTTAGTCAAACATTTACAACCCCTAATATTAATCAAAACAGGATCTATTCCACAGATATAATAGAATCGGCGACAGGGAGAGAAAAAAAATATGATTGTTGTAATTTTTTTTCTGGTTAAGTGATGTCTTATGTAAATTAGAGAAAACATAAATCTGTTCCATTAAAGCAAGGAAGGTGATAGGAAGTAGATAAAATGAAAACTACATTTATTTAACTCGGTACTGTCTTTATTATACCGGGCGCGTCCCAAAAGTGGCTCATCCCCATTTAGTATGTTAGTACATGACATAAATTAGGATTGATTGACGCATTCAATTGTTTTTGGTCACTTCCTGTTTCACCGGAAATGACTATAACTTTTAATTTTTAAACGGCACCCTTGGTATATTTCTACTTTATTCGATAGAAAATGACACTCTGAATAGAATGACACATCATATGTCAAGTTTTGACATTCTCGCATATGGTTTAATTGTAATTGTAACACGCGGTTCATAACGACAATTTTACTCGAAATACCAAATGTGTGGTATCAATATATTCATAAAAAAATGCTTTTTCCAAATATGCTAATGAGTCACCCTTGTTCCATTTGAAAAAATTGACATATGTATGATTAAAAAATACGATTTGTACATCTTTTAACCGGCCTAGACAAAACACGAAACCCATTAGACGATCAAAACTATTTTTCCAAGGCTCCTTGATTACCTGGATTGAAATTTAAAATAAAATTTGTTTTTAAGCGACAATGTCAAAAGTTGACATATGATATGTCATTCTATTCAGAGTGTCATTTTTTATCGAATAAAGTAGCAATATACCGAGGGTGCCTTTAAAAATCAAAAGATGTAATCATTTCGGTGAAACAGGAAGAGACCAAAAACAATTGAATACGTCAATAAATCCTAATTTATGTCATATACCTACTAACATACAAATCTGTTTTTTTTATCTGAAAAAATAAAAAAGTTATAGGGGCGAGCCACTTTTGAGACGACCCGGTATATTAAAAAATATTGCTTCATAATGTAATATCATTTTAAAATTCTTGTATGTTATTTTAGATTCTCAAGATAATTTTAGAATAAACCGGAATATATTTTTAATAAAAGCGTTATTAATTATTAACAGGGTTATAATTATGATTTTGTTACAATGTAAGTAAGTAAATAATGTAATGTAAGAGAAAAAATTCAGATTTTACATTTTACTAAAATATTATCTAAATAAGCGCCTTTCTACAACAACGCCACTTACTCCTAATGGGTATATTGAGAGTTGCCTACCGGTCGAAAGTTGTTTCAAGACTTAAATGGATTATTTAAGTCAAATTTCTTGCAAATTTGGCACTGACGAACCATATTTTATAGTTCTTGAACAGAAAAAGTCAATAAAATAAACAATTAAAGACTACAAGCTAAGAAAATGCGTTAATACAGCCGGGGATATAGCGGCAACAAAGCTTTACCGCACACGTGCGACGCGTACTACAAGGTAATAAATGAATGAATAGGCTCCCTCGCTTCTAATCGGTGTTGTCATATTGTAAAGAACTTATCCTTTTTAAACAGTATCCGACTTATAATTTAGTAGTATAGGACTATTTAATACATCTCTGGAATATTAAAACCTACTTTATTAAACTGTAGTATTAATATCTCAATATATGTGTATAACAAGAAAAAAAATATTGATAATATTAAAGACGTGACAACATAGGCTGGATGAGGAAGGCTCGGTCGACTGTACCCAGAAGTAAACATGTGTACAAAAAATATTGTCTGTCCGCGTTGAGATGTAAATAGTGTAGTCTATATTTTATTTTAAGTCTATGGTTCTAACTAAATAGATCTCTTCTAAAATAGAGTTATTGGCAACGTCGCGTCTCCTTCACGAGGGTTTCCGCACGAAATATTAAAGTTTACGTGTGCATTGATGTCTTTTGGCCGGTTCCAGCCGTCCCATTTGCGTGGGTTATATATTCGTAGTAGAATTATCTTTGACAGTAGGTTTGTCCGTTCTGTGGCTACGGGGTATCCGTGAGAGGGGAAACGATATTCTCTCGATGTTTTTCGTAAAAAATTAGACGACGCGTCCCATCAATAAAAATTCGACAAATTTGCAAGTAGCCAATAAAATGAGTGGGCGGAGCGATTTGCGGTGACGTACTCGTCAAGTCGACGTATAAAATATATTGCTGTTTATTTAAATGTTTTTTGTCCGCATTCCTTTCATAGACACAGATCCAACAGACGAACTGTACAATAATCATTTTAATCAAGAAAAATCCTGTTAAAGTTCGTATTATATGAAATAAAATTCTAAAGGATCGTCTCGCAATTTCGCAACTCTTTATAATAGAGTGGAAACGGTTCCCATTTAAATACTCTTTAATAACGGCACGAAGTTGGACGTTAAATACCGACACAGTATTTATTAATTAAATTTGAGCTATTATAGCTGCCTTTTACGTAATGAGTTCCCGAATAGTTTTGCTGAGATTTTCGCTTTTGTTCTGTTTGACAAGATTCGTCCTTTCCTCTCTAACCTATTAAATTTGCTTGACATTAACATAATTTTGGATTAAATAAAAGGTGTTTTCGCCCCTCTGATAATGCCTTCCACCTTAATAATTATACAGGGTGTCCCAGGAATAAGTGCAATAAGTATTTTATAGGGTGGTAGATCTGGTCAAAAGAAACATATTTTCTCTTTTACTTTTTTTAAAATAAATTGAAAATAACCGAGTTATTTAACTTTAAAAATTTTAAAAATAATGGAATAATAAATAGGAAATTACACGGATCTCAGCTTAGTCAAGGAAAGAGAGGGGACGGATAACGCACATATTCTCCTGTGATCTGTTTTTGAGGCCAAAATTCGATCGGAGGCCATACTTTGGTGACAAGATTTCGAGGTGACACTGAGAGAATTTTTTATGTTTTTTTGTGACTACTGTTTTGTTTTAAATTTATAAATTGTGTTATTTGGTATGGTGAGACGTTCAGCATATGGCTGCAAAGGCTGAAGCGAGAAAAAAATGGCTGGAATTATATTTCACAGGTAAAAACGGATACACAACTTTTGTTATACAGTCATAAAATATACATTTTTTCATTATAGCAGTAAAAATATGTAAAATGCTTTTAATATGTTTTGTACCACATCCAAAGCAAACTATTTTTATTAATTCCAAGTAGTATTTTCAATATCCTATCTTATAATTAATATTTGAAACTATAAATAATGCTACTCAGACTGGATTTCTCCAGTGGCATAGGGAATTATAATGAGAGAAATACAATTTCTGCAATAATCATTTTTTATATATTTTACATGTAAAAAAATGTATAACGTATTGTTATCAAATATGTGAAATAATTGTAAACTATAAAAAAAACATGAAAAATTCTGGTCATAAAAAATCTATAAGTATAGTTATATAAAACTTAAATTTACCTGCCAAGGTTTGCGGATGAACAAACTTGTGGTGGGCTACTTGATAAAAAAAATTGCTAATTTAGATGTATAATAATAGTTTCTGTGAGTAATTAACAAAAATTTAAAAATAAATAAAATAACATAAAGTTTCTAGAATTGTTTATATTTTTTGTGGAAAATTAGGATATTCTTATGATTAAAGGTAACAAATTTTAAAAATTACATTATTCATTGAATCCGTAGGCATGTGTGAAGGGGATTGGCTAGATTCATTATTATACCGCATGATCGAAAAAAAACGGCGTCCAGTTGGTTTGTAAATGACGATCGATCCCATTCCCCATATAATTTTACATATAAAATAACAGCCATATAACAGCGATCTTCATGTCAGTCATCGCTGACACCGTCTTTTTTCGATGTCATTTTATATGTAGAATTATATGGGGAATATCATCGATCATTTCCAAACAAAAAGGACGCCGTTTTTTTCGATCATACGGTATATACTATGTATGTATATACACCTTTAAAACATATATATTTAAATTATTTTTTATTTAATTATACATTATATACAGGTTAGTAAATAAATAATTGTCTTGATGATCGAAATCGTCTACTGTGACTGTTTGACTGAAATTTTGCATTATCGACTTAGATATTCTAATATTATAAAGGTGAGACTCTAAAATACAAAATGGTATATGCATTACTCAAAAATGAACGATATATTAGTTTACGTTTTAATAAATATTTTGTATCATCTAGGTACAAGCCAATTTCTGATGCTACGCCATTGGAGAATTTCGATTGGTGAAAAGTGGCCTCACTTTCAGCTACCGTGTTACCTGTCCCCTTTCTTTCCTTGTCTAAGGATCTCAGCATGTTCGCCGCCTACTGTTGCCATATCGACTAGAACCACTTACAAAGTGCGTTATTTTTTTAACTTGGTTATCGCCAGTAGCTCTACTTCCGACATTCTACAAAATAAATTAAAAGACTCAAAAAAAAAGTTATCAAAAATTAGAAAAATCAATCTCGATAGCAGATCGATATAACTGCGAGGTTGTGGGTTCGAATCCTACAGCCCGCATTTCATCAGCCGACTATTTTTAATAAAATAAAAATAGTTTGGATACCTAGGTTGACTCAGCCTTAAATGAGTACTGGGATTCACAATCCTGAGGTAGAGAATGTAGAATGTTTAGGAGGGGAGTTAGTCACCGCGACCTTAAAGATCTATTGTGTGTTCCCCTTTCTTGAGTTATAACTCATCATACAGTCTCAAAGCTTTAACAAAAGCCAGTATCTGAGACGGCTCCACAGAGGCTAGCTCTCCATCCTTGACATCAGCCGTACCAAAGTTCATGGCACGAATGGTCGTCGTCTCGGCGCACTCAGTGATGAGGTGTTCAGGTGTTTCCCCATATTCCCCACAGAATCTGCATTCGCCGTTGTTTCTCAGCTTCAGCCTACTGAGGTGTTCGTTGAGGAGACAGTGTCCTGTTAGAAACCCCGTGACAATCCGAAGATTGTTTTTACTTAAATCAAGGAAAACCTTTGATTTTTCTCGGTCATAAGTTCTAAGGAACTTTTTCGAGTGTCTTAGACCGTTGGAGGACACCCATTCCAAGTTGCGGTTGGAGTCTTCCAGATTCTTCAGTTCCGCTTTCAGCTGGTTTCCGCTTGGAAAACAGAACGCTTCTGTTCCAGTTAGTGGAGTGTTCACTCCTTTCCTAGCTAGATCATTTGCTTTTTCATTGCCTTCTATCCCTTGGTGAGCAGGCACCCAGAGTAGGAGGACTTTATTTTCTTTGCCCAACTTGTTGAGCTTCTCTAGGCATTCTTTGACCAACTTTGAATTGATGGTTACTGAGTTGATCGCGTTTAGTGCTGCATGACTATCGAATTGGATGGCAATTTCCTGTTTTCGATAGTTTCTATCTAAGATAAATTGTACACATCTTTCGATAGCGTAAATTTCTGCCTGAAGGATACTGGGGTAGGTGCCCATTGGTTCGGAGTATTTGGTTTTCGGCCCAAATACTCCTATCCCTGTCCCTGCTTTGGTTTTGGAAGCATCAGTATACCACGTTATGGTATGGTCTTTTATATGCTGAGTAAGCGTTTCTTCCTTCCCAATCCTTTTTATTACTCAATACTACAGTGAGGTGTTTCTCAAAGTTGTAAATTCTTGGTATGTCATCCACTGGGAGTTGGAGAAGTGGAATTTTCTTTTTGAAGGTCTTCCAAGCCCCTGACCTAAAAATTCTCCCAGTACTATTTCCGTCTATGACCATTCTAATCATTATCGCATTGGCATAACTACCGACGACAATGTGCAGTGGTGTTAGGTCTAAAGTGACCTCCATTGCTGCTGTTGGACATGTTCTCATGGCACCTGTGATGCAGATACATGCCAGTCTCTGTACTTTGCACAGGTTTTGCCTTGCTGTACGTTGCTCTAGTTTTGTATACCAAGCAACTGCTCCGTATGTAATCATGGGTCTTACTATCATGGTATACATCCAGCGCAAAATTTTTGGGGCTCAGCCCCACCTATTCCCCGCCAGTCTTCTGCATATCATGAGAGCCTTTGTGGCTTTGCTGGTAATGTTCTTAATATGCCTGTTCCAGAGAAGTTTACTATCCAGGGTTATTCCTAAATATTTCACTTCCTGTGATGGCAATATTTCCTTTCCACCTAGATGGATTCTTTTCAAGTTTTTCAAACTTCGCTTTCTGGTGAATGGAACTACCGCGGTTTTATCTGAGTTGATACTCAGCCCGACAGTCCTGCACCATCTCTCAGTGATGCAGAGTCCTCTTTGGATAATATCACACAGGGTGCCTTCATGTTTCCCCCGTGCAATCATGACTATGTCATCTGCATACCCTATGCAGTGTATTCCCGCTACAGTTAATTCTTCCAGTAGTTCATCCACTACCAAGCTCCACAGTAGGGGGGAGGTCACTCCACCTTATCGAGTTCCTTGCGTTGTTTTAACAACCACAGTTTTGGTACCTATCTCAGCTTCTGCTGTTCGTGTTGAGAGCATTCCCAAAACCAGCGAATTATCGTATTGTTCACCCCTCTTGTTTCAAGAGATCGCTTGACCACCTTGTGAGGTATATTGTCAAACGCCCCTGCAATGTCCAAGAAGGCACAAAGTGCTGTTTCTTTGCTATCCAGGCTTGCCTGTATTAGCTCAGTTAACTGGTACAGAGCAGTTTCTGTAGATCTGCCCGCTCTATATGCATGCCGACTATCGTGCGGTGGTTTAACCTTTAGATGATTTACTCTAATATGGTTGTCCACTACTTTCTCCATCGTTTTTAATATGAACGATGTGAGACTAATAGGCCTAAATGATTTGAGGTTAGCCCAGTCAGTTTTGCCTAATTATAAAGATTACTTTCGCTCTTCTCTAGATGGTTGGTATATATCCCATCGCTAAGCTGCTTCTTGTAATGTTTAATAGATGGTGTGTAGCTATTTCCTGGCCCTTCTACTATACTATACTATACTATACTATACTCAGTAAATTTCTCGGTGTTAGAAATGCAGGAAAAATCCCATCTATTCCTGCTGTTTTATAAGGCTGAAAGGTGTCAATAGCCCATTTCAGTTTTTGTTCTGTTATTACTAGCTTCGCCATCTCCCAGTCTTCCCTGTGAGGATTTTGGGGTTCGGTCGGAGCTACTTGCGTATCAATAGATATGCTATCTGGAAAGTGTGTATGAAGTAGGAGGTTGGCTCTCTCTACATCTCCTTCCGTGTAGCTTCCGTCAGGTTTCTTAAGTGCCGGGTTGGGGATGGGCCCACTCTTGGCCATAGCTTTGTGTAGTCTAGCTGCATAAGTAGTTGAAGTGATGTTTTCGCAAAAGGATCTGAAGTCAGACCGTTTTGCCCTTCTAATCTCCTTATTATACTCAGTAAATTTCTCGGTGTAGAGCTGCCATTCGCCGCTGTGTTTGGCTCTGTTGAAGAGTCGTCGGACCTCCGACCTAAGATTGGCCAGCTTCTTGTTCCACCAGGGCTTGTTGTTACTTTTTTGTATGCCCTTACTTGTGGGGCAACTAAATTCATATGCATCCAATATTGCACCACTGACTTCCCTTGCGTACCATTCTAGATACAGGTGGTTCCTAGCCCTACCTGCATCTATTTGCTCCAGGTTCTCTACAAGATTGGTTTGGTATAGTTCCCAATCGGTTCTTCTTGGATTCCTTCGAGTTTCCGTTTGGAGTATGATTCCTCCTAATTTGAACTCGATGATTCTGTGATCTGATAGGGAAGGTTCCGTTGAGACCCTCCAATCTTTCGCGTAACTAGTTACACTAGCACTCCCGATTGTTAAGTCTAATACTTCCTCCCGCGTTTTTGTCACAAACGTGGGAGTGTTCCCTATATTGAGAACTTCAAGATTGAATGCTAAGAGGAATTGTAGTAAACACTCACCTCTAGTGCTTCCCCATACCTCATTGTGCGTATTGGAGTCACATCCCAATAGCAGAGGTAGTCGCCGTTGGCTGCAGAATCGCGCGAGCTCCACTACTTCCTACGGCGGACCCGGAAAGTATGCAGAGGCAATCACGATATTTTTGCTACAATCCTCGATATTTAGTTGAACCATGATTGGAACAAGATCTCGGGTTGTAAATTCTGAAACACATGTGTAGTTAATGTTGTTTCTTAGAATACAAGCTCGGGGAAATTCCTGCTTGTTATCATATATTACACTGGAATTTTTTCCAAACAACCCCTTAATTTGTCCCTGATACACCCAGGGTTCCTGGGCTAGTACCATTGCATGTTGGTTTTTCTCAAAGAGTCTTGTGATTGTGGCAGAAGACCCTTTTGCATGGTGCAAGTTTATCTGGGATATCACATGCATTATGTTTCTATCGAACCAAACTAAACGGTAGCTTGTGTCGCTTGTTGGGTCTAGAGGTAGACTCCCGACCCTTACTAAAGGAGCTGATAGCTTGTGTACCACTTGTGGAGGCTAGCCTCGCGCAGGTGTCGGCCGCCTCTCCTGTAGTTCCCTTTGGGGTTGGTCCCTTGGAACTTTCATTCATAATGTTCCCATTGTTACTAGGGTGTTTCCCCACAGCTTCACCGGTGGTGTTATTATGACTGTGCGATCTCATAGTGTTCCCACGAGTCGCTAGGGATAGTTGGTTTACTTCTACAGAGCCCCGCATGTAGAAGTAAGGGGTAAATACAATGGGGTGCCCCCTGATGCCCTAAGGTTGAGACCAGTACAGGCTAGTACTCTATCTAGCCACGCATCCCTTTGACCTGGTCCCGCCATCGTAGGATTTAGGGTTTTGGTGAGGTTGTCTCCTCTTGGTCCGGGAGGTTAAGCCAAGACCCCCCCCACACCCTCTACCCGCGAGACTTGACCACAGTCAGTAGAGGGTGCCTGGTATGACGGACAGGGGTATCTGTCCAGCATCGTTATATGTTTTGGTGCAATTCCCTGGCCACGACACTACAGCTAGGGACAAGACGATGAGTGAGATGCTTCTTAGACCAAGCCAGGTGCTAGGGGGATTCCCCCGCGAACAGGAGCTTCCCCACCAACGACAAGGTCTTGCATCTCCTAGGGGAAGAATCCTGAGGTAATAATAGGCGGTTGAAACGTAGTGCTAGCCACATTACCTTCCTTGTATACCGAACAGCTCTAGCGTGGCAAGCTGTACTTTGCTACTCCAAAGGCGTTAAAATAACAATGATCTTTATTTCCAAGCCAACTTTGACGCCGTTGTTTGTTTAATCACATAATATTATATTAAATTGTTTAATGATAGAAAATCCGTATTCTTTACATACTGTATCCAAAATTTGTAAATCTACGAATTAATTCGTAGTTCTGGCAACACTGTCTCCGGCAACTACCCACTCTGTCGCCTGAAAAGAGAACTACGGTACAGTATTCTTTATCAGCTGCGCTGTAAACGACTATCAGCGCGCAGCGGCGCAGAGCTAAACTAAATCTCGGACATGTTGACTAGCAGCGACGGTATCGCCAGCTACATCTCGGACAGGTTTTGTTCCACGAAATCGCCCATAAAGTTGTGCATCTTCTTATTTCTTCAATCAACATTGTAAATAAACAAATGAATGTTCAAACACACGTCAGAACAGCAGAAAGACGAAGAATTCGCTGTGGTTATAACAAATCTTTGTTGACTTGAAAAGGAGGCACTTGAAGAAGAAGGTATTACTTTAGAATCTTAATTTATGATACAACTAAAATTAAAAAAAAGTTATTATACCTACTAAACCTTTTCGTGTTACCAATAAAAATTTCCAAATACTTGGAGAAATTAAATTCGAAAAGGAGAAAGACTTAAAAGCCCACTTATAGCTTAGGGAATGATTTCCGCAAGGCGGCGTTTTAAAATGTGAAAAACTGTCTTTATCGGTCGGGAAAAAGTTTTAATGTCACCCTGCTCTTGACGGCTCTCTCGTAAATTTTGATTTTAATCTTAACGGAAACTGAACTAACAGACTTTGTCAGAGGCGAGCAGGAACAAAAAGCAAAAATGCCTCCTTAATATGATAAAACTTTGCCGAGGTATAAATAACGTCTAGATAGAAAAAGTTTTTCAATTAAACTCGTCTGCTACTTACATTACAGGAAAGCGAGTAAAACAGCATTCCAGCTCTTCAAAAAAGTCCTCTAGGACTGAGCAATACATAAAAACATAACCTAGAAATAAAAACATATGAGCGTAATCATAGTTTCTCGATATGTAATTACCATAGATAAATGCAACAAGTTTAGATTGGAAAGCCCATAAAAATTTTGGGTCGCGAAATTATCTTGGATCGCGACCGTTATACGCGATCTGGCGCTGCTATAGCGGTCGCTAAGAACAACGGCAACGCTCTCATTAAATAAATTCCGAAAAGTGTTTATAACGTCCATTTTCAAAGTAATTATTGCTATCTTGTGAGTTTAATTCAAGTTTTATTTACTCAAATCGGTGATAATTGTGAAAAAGTGGCATTAAAAACTTAAAATGCTGTGCTGTGAATTGAAAAAACCATCGTGGATCGTGGCATAACGTCGGTTTCCAATGTTACATGCGTCCTTATATAAAATAAAGTTTCTTGTATATGCAACACACTGTATTTTATTTATAAAATTAAACGAAAATAATAATAAATTTGAATAAACAATATTCGGCGATATAATTCCGGAAAAAGCCGAACCGCTCCGAAATTTTCAAAAGTTTTGGGTCGCGACCGTTGCAAGAATAGCGCCAAATAGTGCTTACATTGTCCTTATGGGCAGTTTCCAATCTAAACTTGTTTCATTTATCTATGGTAATTACATAGCATTACATAGCAACTGTTAAAATTCCCTTATATCTATCAAAAATAGTAGATAAAATAGTACTTTAACCGCAAGGGTAGATTAAATGATACTTTAACAGCGAGGATAGGTTAAAAACTTTATTTCTTCTCGCACGTTTTTTAATTGTTTCCATTTATGAAAATTTTTGTGTTCCTTTTCATAATTTATTCGAGATTTAAATGGAAGTAGTTTGGATATGGCGTTTGTCGCCTCAGCCTGAATATCTGTGGGTAATTTACTTATTTCGTTTTGAGCCATTTCTGGCTCCAATTCAATCAGCAATCGACACGATAGAGAATTAAAAAATATTGACTCAAAACTGACAACTAAAAGACAGCTTTATTTATTTGTCAAATTAAAAAGAAGCAACGACAACATTACAACGCCGACCCAGCACAATTACCTAAATCACAGAAGTATCATTTTTACTCCTAATAAAACAATATACTATTATAAAACATTGTGGATGTCTATACAGGGTGTCCCAGAAATGAGTGCAGATATTTTAAGGGGTGGTAGATCTGGCCAAAAGAAACATATTTTCTCTTTACCATTTTTAAAATAAACTGAAAATAACCGAGTTATTTAACTTTGACATTTTAAAAAAATAATCGCAACATTTTGAGAACCGCCGACAGATTATCGCCAACTACATCGAATTACCCGGATCAAGCCCGGATTTCAGTTCATTCGACGCACTGTGTTGCCATGTGGACAAGAAAGTATATGTTTAAAGTACAGTTGTGACAATACAGTTGTACAAATATACGAAGAGATTTAGGGATAGCACCGGTCGCGTGTTATTTTATATTTCTTACGTCTCTAGCTATACTTGTTAAACACCTGCGGAGTTGCATTACATTTTTTAGATTGTGATATTATTACATAAAATAAATTAAAAGTTAAATGTTTAAAAGTTAAATTAAAAAACTTACCCAACATTAATAAAGATACTTATGACAGATCGATGTAACTGTGACAGTCTTCTTTTTCGATACACACTTAACTAAAATACACTTCACTGTGCTGCTTTACTTGTACATGCTATTATAAATAACTGCTAAAGTAACAGTCCCCATTTTTAACACATTATTTTCATATAGGCTTCATCACAATTTGAACCACTGATTTACAAGACACCTTGAAAAGCACACATTACTTTGAATACCTTTCTGAATGAATAAATGTTGAGAATTATTGTCTCTTACCGCCACTTTAAGAACTACTTTCAATCTAAGAAATTACAGGTTTCACTCAACAATTTTAAATACGTATTTTGTTTTTTCGCTATTTTTTCGATGTATTTCGACAATTTCATCGGCAGCCCAACCGTCGCGTCGACCCTTGATGGAATTATCGAAATACATCGAAAAAATAGCGAAAAAACAAAATATGTAAAATTGTTGAGTGAAACATATATTTTCTTAGATTGAAAGTAGTTCGTAGTGGCGATAAGAGACAATAATTCTCAACGTTTATTTATTCAGAAAGGTATTCAAAGTAATGTGCGCTTTTCAAGGTGTTTTGTAAATCAGTGGTTTAAATAAAACAGAGAAACATGAAAGAAAACAAACAAAACAAAAATGAATCGATTATTCGTTGGGCTGTTATCGATATATTGAATTCTAAATTACGATAAACATTTTAGGAATTTCTTTGTTGTGACCTGATTGTAAATAATATGATGAATCATTTTATTAAATTTATCCCAAAATAAAGTTATTTTGCAGCATAACAAAGATTTTCGTAAACGTCATAAACGTAATGTTTTAGTTAAGTTTCATTGAAAGGGTAAGTACTAAAAATAATTAATGTGTTTTTTTCCTATAATTATTAACAATGAGCACTGATAAAAGATTAAATTTAACATTCCTAATTTTTTGAGTAGAAATATGTCTATGAATTTATAAATGTAGAACTATGTAAAATGTGGATAACATAGGAGGTTGCAACACTGCAAGGTTTAGATACACCGTAGTGAAATCTCAGGTGAATAAACAAGTGGCACTAAAAAGTTGTTTCAAATTTCCCGGAATATGTCAAGAAAAATTTTAAATTTTCAACATTTTTTTTTGCAAAAGAACCTCATAGGCGTGTTTCTGGGGTTGAACTATACTATAGTCTGTCGTACGAGAGTCTTGTACGAGAAGATCCTTGACAGTGATAGATGTGTCTGTCATTTTAATTTCAAAGTGGTTTATTTTCTTTTACAAAGAAATAAGTTGGCACAACTGGAACGCATAGCAGGAAATTTATATATTTAAAATTTGACAGACAAGGACAAGTGATAACTTCAAAATATTATGAAAAAACTGTATAAAACTGAAAAAATGTAATCGAGTTATTTTATTTAATAAAAAACGGTAGGTGTTAATACAAAACAAACAAGAACAAGACGCCACATACAAAAAAAAATATAAAAAAGAACTATATCTTACTTTCGAGCTTTATGAAACTTCCCGCATTTATGATTATATTTATCAATATAACTTATGTACAAATACAAATTTGTAATATTCCGCAGGAATAAATAAAACAACATAAATAAAACAAACTATTTTATTAATAATAACATTTACCAAATTTTATACCTTAAAGGTTGATTGATTAACTTTAATCTTAATTTTTTTAAACCAATAGGTACCTTTTGACATTATTTTTCTGCGGTACTAAAATCCATTATTTACCTATCGTGTGATGTCGATATTTTATAGCTACTCCAGTTTTTAGTATGTGTTTAGTATGGTCCTTCTACCATATTCGAGATGCACTTATCTACGATGAGATGGTATACGAACTTTATTGATGGTAACTTTATTGGTGTATAGGACTTTCTGCCTGGGCAGCGAGTATTAACCATAGACTGTGCTCTGGGTCTACAGTTAATTTTCATTCGATTTTTCCTCCACTTGACTTCTAAAGACATAAAACACACGTAATAACTCGAATCAAAATGCATCATCTTCCAAAACGCAGTATTTGACTAAAAGTTGACAAAATTCTAACCTATAATTTGGCAAGACTTTGACAAACGTCAAAAATCTAAAGGCGAGTTCATACGCATCGGCGTCCGTTTGTCGTTTATCGTTCCGTCAAACCAATAAAATTGAAATACGATCTGTCATTTTTCAAATAAACCAATAAAACTGGTTAAAAACAACAAGAGACGACGTATGACGGATTTATAATTAAACTCATCCATAGTTAACTTAAAAATTATTAGAAACTTTTTTTAGTTAAATAAATAGATTGGTATGAGACGTCATCTGCTTTTCTTCTGTCATCGTCTGTCGAAATCTTACCTGAGAAAAAAAAAACAGAGTATACCAGTTAAAATATTTGCACTTATTTCTGGGACACCCTGTATACCCTGTATATATATATATATATATATATATATATATATATATATATATATATATATATATATATATATATATATATATATATATATATATATATATATATATATATATATATATAATTTTAATTTCAATTACTCCACTTAAGAGTCTATTACGCTGTACTGTTCGGGTCTCTCTTATACATTTCAGAAATCTGCCAAAGGCTTAGCCCGATCCTATCGTGTTAAGCACCTAAAATTCCAAACACACGTGCTTTGATTAAGGTTTGCAGAGCTTCAGCATTTGCCATAAAATAGCGAGCAATTTGTTACAAAACCATATAAATTATATATCACTGTAATCACAAAACTTCAATCTATTTCCGTATTGTAACGGAATTTTAAATTACGTCTTTATTTTCGAGAAAATTTAGTCCAGACATAAGGAATATTTTGTTGATGTTTGACCATCAAAATCTTAAAAATAAAGAAGTTGTATAAAAATGTGCTACAATACGGATCCTGTGTGCTACAATAGTATAATCCTTTATGTTTAATTTCCTTCTTAATTTGTGTAAAAATGCCTAGCCAGTTTTACATAAAACGTTAAATGCCGAACGCTTATTTTGCTACTTTTTCGGAGCAGTGAAATGGACTCTTAAGTGACTTCTTTGCAAAATTTCATACTCCTAGGACAGATTTTATTTTTTTCTTGTACAAAATTCACCCCAGAGTTTACCAAGAGCTGTGTAAATAATTTTACAATTTCAAAACAGAAAATTAAACAACGTTTTTTTTCCGCATTTATAGCTAAACTATTAGTGTGATTTTCATTTGGCTGGTTTTCGAATACAACTTTATCGCAATTCATGCAATAAAATTCGATTGCTACCGAGTATCGGGCCTAGTATCAAGCTGCTACAACCTATTTGCCGTTGCCATAGAGTAAATTTTACTTTATGCAAATTTCCGTTTTTTGCCACTTTATTTTCCCTTTCGCCTTTTCCCAACATGCTAAAATTAACACGCAAACTGCAAACACCAGTAACTTATTGCAAATATTCAAATCTAAACGAGCTATTTCGATTTTTTTCTACACCCTTACATTCAGTAGTTCCCTAAACACAAGAATTATTTTTATACATTCATTTTTATAATATAATACCTAGGTAGTTTGTTTTATTAGAAGTAAAAATAGTACTTTTTGTGGCAAGGCTGTACGTTAAACATTACAGGCGAGATACAATCATATATTGTTTTATTAGTTGTAAAAATGACACTATTCGTGGCGAAGCTGTACGTTTGACATACAACCAAGGCTCCGAATAGAACATGCTATTTTTTTCAAACGCCACAAATAAGTTTTTAAACAATTTCACACGTTCCAAATAATTTTAAAAGGTTTAAAAGTCATACCTTGTATGTAATTATCCTAGATCATATATACTTACGTGGATAAATCAACGCAATAAGTTTAGCATTATTAAAAATGCGTTTCCAACATCACGACATGCCATTTTCAAACCTTCTTTATTGCCCTTATGAAACGTTCAATAGGTTTGTCTTTTTCGAGGACTTTGCGCATGCGCATTAAAAGTTGCACGCACTGGGAGAAAAAACGTTGTAAAATCAAAAATAATGCTAATGAATCAAATAAAATCAAACATGTTTTGGCCTCATTAATGGTCATAATTGAATTAATAAGATATCTATTGATTTTATGAATATACTCGTACATATAAAGCATACATGATCATTGTCATTGTTAGTGGTATATCAGATTTAGAATAAAAATGCTGCCTATTTGATTTAAAGAAATATACATTTGTTTATTAGTGTTTTCCTTTTGTTTTTCTAATACATTCCTTTTATTTCAAGCTTTTCTCTTTATATTTTCATATGCAATGCTTAATGATTTATTAATATGTCACTTTGTTTAAAGCTTGATTTTAATCGAATAGGATCAGTACTAACAATTTAAATGAAATAAATATCAAATTTATTAGGAAAATAACTTTATTTCGAAATTAATCTTTTGGTGATAAGTAGGTCAATACAATTGTATTAAATATCTTCCAAAAAAAAAATAATAAATATAAGGGTATCCTTGCGAATTTTGTCTAGTGACGGATGGTTTTTGTGATGTCCTAGAATTGATCTGTCTTTATTAGATTCCTTCAAAGGTCACAGAGATTCTAAAAAAGAAAGCAACGTTTAGTTAAATATACGATATACTTTTCTCCATCTTAAAACTGGAGTTAACCTGAAACAGAAATTTTTCTATACAGGGTATACAGGATTTGCAGGTTTTCTGAATCGTATAATTGCAAAAAACAGTATTTTTTAGGTTACTAACGCCACTATAGATGAGAAAACCGCGCTATGTTAAATTTAAAAAAGTGGGGTTCTTAAATTTCTTGAAAGACTTGAAAGTCAATCACTCATTCTTTCGCGAAAAAATATTGTAGTTGGGTAATACATTAAATTTTCCACCCTGTACAAATTTTTGTTCTGTACAGGATGGGTCAACGATAGAGTAAAGTCCATTATCTCAATAATTGTTTGGAGGTTTACAAATAAATGTTAAATACAAAAGTTATAGGGAAG
The DNA here is from genome assembly GCF_002938485.1 of Sitophilus oryzae. NCBI lineage: Eukaryota > Metazoa > Arthropoda > Insecta > Coleoptera > Curculionidae > Sitophilus > Sitophilus oryzae. The sequence continues at coordinate 1,406,434 of NW_022147296.1, forward strand.
GTTAAGATACACGTTTTAAATTATTGTAGAATATACTGGGTGCTTCATAAAGTAAAAAAAATAAGGAAGGTTGGAAAAAATATATTTTTTATTTATTTATTAATATCTCTGATATTATCGAAATATATTTACTCATATATAATATATTATGTAAAGTGGTCCAAAAGGAAGCCAAAAATGCAATAATATACAGGGTGTTCCATTTAAAAAAACATACCGATCCACTTACACATTTTTGAGCCACTCTATAGAAGTTGAAATATTTTCCTGAAATACATCCTCGTACATACTTTAGGTTTGGGCTTAAACAAAATTGTGAAGTTTATTACTCTAGGAGCTACAGATGCCCGACGCGCTACTGCCGGACCCTGTATATTATAAAAAAATATTATTAGATAAAAAAAGTTATAGAATTTTACGTAGAATTTAAAAAAATAAAATAAAAAATAGGGTGTTGCATTTAAAAAAACATGTTATATCCGCAACACTTTTTTGAAGCACACTGTATATTCTACAATAATTTTAAAATGTATATCTTAACCCTCCCTTGACTCACCCTGTACCTTCTGTAATGTTCATCAAAATAGATTTTGACCTTTTCTATCTGACTCACCCTGCACCTTCTGTTCCACCTTTTCAATATATTTTTTTAGCTTGACTTCGTATGATTTATACCTTTTGATGGTATGATTTTTTTTACCTTTTATACTGGTACGAGCTGTAGTAAGTTCCACCTTTTTAACAATTTTACTAGCTTGACTTCGTATTCTTCTACATCTGAATTCTCATCATCTAGTGAAATATTACTTTGCAAATTTGAATTGTCGAATTCGTCCAGCGTTAAATTCAAAACCACAATGCATCATTTCGGCCGGCGTCATTTCCAATACTCTTCAAGAAAACTTTTGGTCGCCATAATGCTACTGAAATAATATAAACGTTTGATCATTCTAAACAACTACTTAAACAACACATTACCTGTAAACGATACAATTCTCCTTTTTGTCACTAACAACTGTCATATACAATAAATATCATTGTACTATTCAAAATAATGGAACGCGACAAAAATCATACAACAACGTGTGGCTGATCGGGCTTATCCCGTCAATACCGCCAAACACCATCTTTCGATGTCCACCTCAAATGCATGACTTTCTATTGGCAAATAATACAATACACTCGTGCTTAAAATAAATTTATTATAAGGATGTCTTATTGGAATAAATAGACAAGCAACACTTCTCAAAAATAAAAAGGCAATGCCAGTTTATTTTAAACGTGGTTCTTTTGAAACATATAGAGTAATAATGGTAATAATTACTTTAAAAGGAATAAATATTAGATATCCGATAAAATAGTATTCACTTTATTTCGAATGCTTTAATTTTTAATATGTATATAAAACAATATTATATTATCAGCAATCGTTTATAAAACAAATAATTAAGTAAATCGAATTCTATAGAACGAGTTAATTATTTTAACATAATTTATTGTGCATTTTACAATGCATTTTTTTTCTGAGTGCGTATTTTCAAAATAATCACGATTTTATACGGTTTAGAAAGTACAAATTATATGGTACCAACTTTTCATTGTCATCATATTGTCATAATTTTATCATAATCATATGTCATAATCTTATTTCCATTGTCTTCCAACGACATTTGTTTTTTGCGTTTTTTATTTAAAAAATTGGTATTAATTACTCTTTTATCGACCGCTTTTACATAGCCAAGGATGCAAGTGTGTTCAGTGAGAAATAAATTTTAAGTTTGTGCAATTATATTTCTATTTTTTTCTTCGTTGGACTTTCTAGATACTCGTCAAAATGACTAGAAAGTGTTTGGTGTGTGGAAGTTCTAATATAATGGTCTCTTTTCATAGGCAAGTAAAGTATTCAGTTGTTCTTTTATTTATATTAAACCACATGCATACTCTCTGGTTAGATTTCCTAAGAATATTGATATTCGTACGGAGTGGCTAAATGATTTTTTTATTTAATTTAATTTTTGTGACAAAACATTCAATTTATTGTTCAAATATAAGCATTTTACAAATTAAATTTTTAAAATTAATGTTCAAATTTGGTGCGTGGACGATAGGTCCTCGACAAGGATAGATAGAGTAGAAGCATCGCGTGTGCAACTAAAAAAGAAGATAAATGGAAGACGTTGATATGTTTGCGACAGTTTCCATAGTGATTTACTTATCCATGTAAGTATATATGATCTAGGGCTTTGAATAAGAAGACTATGGAAGGAGCATATCAAAAATCTTAGGTCCACCGCGATGGGCCTCAAATATAGCCGACTTAAATTCCGGTTTATCAGTGCCGTTCTAATTTTATTTAAAAAATGTAAAACTATGATGTAGGGTAGACGCGGTAGAGATGTTGGTAGTTTTAGTTCATTAAAAATGTTATAAAAATATAATATTCTAATAAAAATAGATCAGTTATAATAATTATTTATAACCATAAGCATCCGATACGCTACTGAAGCAGGTAAGTCAAATTGACGTATCTAAATTCTTTAACGTCTAATCTTTGACAAGTAGTAAATAAAAGCAAAATGCAAGAAAAAATATATAATTAGTTAATTTAAGTGAATTTCATAAATGATCGGTTTACTCTTGGTTTACTACACGTATGTATATTATATAGTCACTTACTAGCGAAAAGTTGTTCCATTATTTCACTCGATTTTTGCCGAGATCTACCGCACGCTACACAACCAACTATTTTAGAGTCTTTTTCGATAAATCGCGATAGTGTCACTGTTAATTTAAGTTTTTCCACAATTTCCATCTAGATTTACTAGCTTTATACAATTACCAGTAGTAGAATAAATAATAAGTAACATAAAATAAGCTCCGTAAAGACTGACAAATCCACAAAATCTCAAATCAAATTCAAATGTGTCAAATGATTCGTCAAACAGAACTGTCAAGGATCCCCACCCTAGAGTCCTTTTTCCGCCCACCATGCATGAATACATGGATAGCTTATGCTCCTTCCTTAGATCTAGAGTAATTAAATATCGAGAAATTAGGGTTACATCTCGTAATATACAAAACTAATGTGTTAAAACGAAGGACAATGTCAGGAAATAAATACCTATATAAATATGGCAACTATACATTTTATACAGCAGAGCTACCACCTGAATCACCAGCGCGAAATTTAAATTCCAGTTAGTCAGCACGGCGCCGAATATGTCCGTGGTTGGCAACAATGAATATAAAAATCGCGCCCTGGATTACGTGACTAAAAGAAACTTTAATTGATGTCAAGTATACTTATGCACTTTCTAAATCACATCGTCAAATATACAAAAAAAAAACAGAAACAATAAAACGTTCTCTAAAAGTTTTAAAGATATAAGTTAAATTTATGGGCTATAAACACAGCTATAAACCACCCTTTGGTGGCGTTGTGAGTTGTGCTGCCGTCATTCGCTAATTTTTAAAATTTACAATGATAGCCGTCCCTTTGACTCTTAATTTTCGGTTTTAGTCTTATAATAGTGCAGGAAAATCATATTAGAGATTGCTACCGTTTTCAATTATAAAAGCTTTTTATCTCGCGTTATGCCATTTCATAACATTCTCAAAGGAAATTAGCAAAGGCAGAGGGATTGGTAGTTTTGAAAGCCCTTAAGCGTCGTCGGCTTTTCAATTAAATCGCGCGAATTTTAATTAAACACCACATTCTGTTATTAATTGAAAGTATCGAAACAGCTAGAAATTAATAAAACCAGTTTACGATTTTACGATATAATAGATTCATAAATACGAAAATGTTTTATTATGTGATAGCCGAGTAAAATTGAAATAAGAAAAATATACATTCAGATTCAAAAAAACCCAACGGGAAAATTTTTATCAATTTTTTTAAAGGTTTATATTATTTATATTTTTAGCCCTATTTTCATCAATTTTTTAGCAAACTGTATACAGGGTTGTTCACCACATACGACACGGAGTATTGTAGCTAAACTATTAGATTTTTATAAATTGTAAGTTTTGGATTCGTTGAAGGACTATTAGAGCTACAATTTAAAAATAATTTTACAAGATACAAAGTGTCCCAAATAAGTAAAAAATATTATAGTTGTATTTTTTTTAAACGGAACACCCTGTATATTATTCTATTTTTAGATTCTACGATTGAAATAAAGATAAATTTGATTAAGATTTATCACACTTAAACCTTACCGTTTTTGAAATATTTTCAATTTTATGAAATTGCAACAAAAAATTTAAAGCTTCATTTCTCCAAGGATATCAAAGTTTTTAATACTAAATATTTACCGAAGATTATTTATTGATCAGATATTGTGTTGCAGTAATAAAAATTATACTACCGTAATATACAGAGTATCCAAACATTTATATTAAATGGAACAGTGATTTTTCTTTTTTTTTAGAATCGACGAATTATCCTTTATTTTGTTGAGATTATTTCCTCTTTAATTGAAAATAGCAATAATTTATATAAGGTCTACATAAAAAAAATTTCGATCAAATATCGATATCAAATACCCCACCGTGCGCCGCCGCGCCAGTACTAAAATTATTGACGCAAGATAAATATCTCTTTTGCGACAACCTACCTATTAATCAGCAGTAAACTTGCGTTAAGGTGCTTGACCACACACCTAATACCATATGCACAAACAACGGTATAGAGCCGATAGGACCTAACATAAACAGATGTTGACGGGAGAACATACACTAGGGATTATGTACGACGTGACATGGAGGACGTTCCAGCTCTTTCTCGTGCCGCTGCTGCAATTTATGTTCCGCAGATATTAGATCTAGAAAGCCTTATACCACAGATAACACATCTTATACGACAATAATCGACAATAATTAGTCACTTGTCGAAATAACCTGGGCTATTGATTGAGATTATTATAATATCGAAAATGTATACCTCTACAAACTATTAAACCATATTTCATCATTATTGTAATGTACGGTTATTATTTACTAGAGAATTTATACAAAATCGACAGAATCCATAATATACAGGGTGAGTTTCCTACGATGTTCTCTATGGGTATCTCGGAAACTACTGGAGATAGAGAGTCGGTTAAATAGGGAAAGAATCGCAGTTTTGTGGGGTCATAAACATGCGCCTTTCAGATTGAAATAGTTCATGGCTTACTAGATATTTTGAAAAAAAAATTTCGGCTATTTTAAAAATTGTCCCTAATTCCATTATAATCTATTTTAGACAAAAAGTTTTAGGATAAAAGTTGTAGATAATCACTTATTCCTTAATGAGATTATGTCCTCCGTTTTTTTCTAAAGCCTGTCATTTTTGACGTATGACACAAACATATGTTTTTTTAAATAGTGCGCAGTGTACAAGATAGCTTAATATCCAATGCAAAAAACTCATAGCAACCTTAATAGAATATAATAAAATTATATAAGGATTCTTGCCACTTAACTGCTTATATAGAAATTTAATTCTACGCTGTGTTTGTCATAATGTGGATCAACCTGCTCTCACTACTGGTATACTCACTACCGGTATACTCACTACCTTATGGAAACTAAAATAAATTAATTATAGATATAAAAACAGTCATAATTTACATCAACAAAACTCACCTTCTTAACAGCACTTACCCATACAGCACGTCCAAATGAAATTACGTTTCTACAAGGGAAACACATGAGAAACAAAATATATTAAAGTGAACCTAAGTGTTCATCTAGTTCTAACATATACATATGAGATACACGCAGGTTTATATTGATAGAATTGTGTGATACAGTGTTTACTAGTTGTATACCGTATGCACTCAAGATTCTAAAGAGTTTTTTGTAACGTAACAGATATTATAAATGATGAAATCTGACGTCGGTATATGAGACATACAATGTATAAGTCATATGTATGTGTGATACTTCGTATCATAGTTATGCCTATAGTACACACCTTGTAAAAATGTGACGTATACACAATATAAATATCTATATAGACACTTTATAATAGTGTACTGTTGTGTCTACATTCTAGCATGAAATGAAGGTGTGCGCACGCGCGGATAGCCTCAGCGTAGATACACCGACCAAGTGTATCTTATGTGTCCTCTCTCCTTTCTCCTTTCTAGGAGTGGTATGTGTTAGCAGCCATTGTTGTTTTATCATTCGGAAGCTTTATATAAATGTTCTGTTTGTGTGTAGTTTAAAAGAGATTTTAAGGTAAGTACAGGTTTTTAATTACCTTGTTACGCCTTCCTAAGAGTATTATTAATATTATAGCAGCGACTCTTCCCTTACTCGATACCCAATTTACCAAATTTTGACTCCAATGAATGAAAATGCAATATATTTTTTTTAATTTGGAAATAATAAAAATCTAAATGGACGAGAGAAAGAACGATTTAAACACTTCAAAGAACTTCTTACACTAATATTCGGTAAGTTATTGATGGACCAATATACAGATATGTTTAATATTCAATAACCAGTTTCATATAAAATTTAAGGGTGAGGTTAATCTGAAAATAAAATACAACAAAGTCCAACAGAGTGCTCGATGAATGAGTATGCTAACAAACCAACTGTTATACTAGGTACTTATATTTTTAATACATTTTGATACAAATTCTGTTCTTTTACAGTGTTTTTATTATTATTGTGTTATTTGTGCTATTGCGTTCTATGATATAAAGAAATATAAGAATTTTATTTTTTAACCACTTATTTCCATTTTATGGAAGAAAAATGGTACATTTAATACAAAACAAAAATGGAACAATTTTAAGGCTACTTCTCTTGAAACGATCGAGATACTTTTGGAAAATACAAAGTTTTGCCTTCCTAATTTTCGTTATAAAAAGATATAATTGGTATCATTGAATAAATATTTCTTAAAAAGAACGAGAAGTTAGGCATCAAAACTTGTATTATTTCCTAAATTCGTTCACAAGGAGTGGTTTTATCTAGCACAAGATATATATATACGAAGCAAAATACGTACGTATACACGCGGTAGTCACAACTGCAATTTGTAAACAGAGTTTAAACGTAATACACAAGTAAGTAAGTCTATCCTTTTCCTTGGGTAAACACTCAACCGTATTCCAGGCAGAAATCTTCGCCATTCTACAATGTGCGAGAGAAAACAATAGAAGAGCTTATTCAGATAAGCTCATCAATATATGCTCAGACAGTCAGGCAGCACTTGGGGCGCTTATGAGCCCAAAGGTATCGTCGAGACTCGTCTGGGAATGCCTAGGTGAACTGGAAGCTCTGGCTCGACGGAACAGAATTAAATTATTCTGGGTGCCGGGTCACAGCGGCATCCAAGGCAACGAAAAAGCCGATGAGCTAGCTAGGCAAGGATCATCGGCATCTTATCTTGGTCCAGAGCCAGTACTGGGAATACCCAAATGTATGGCCCGTAGTGCATTAAAACTCTGGATCAGGGAAAAGCAGAATGTCCACTGGAGAAACAGACAGGGGCACAGGCACAGCAAGGCTTTTATCCAAGGACCTAGCTCCAAAACCTGCAAAAGAACTGCTAATGCTTAGCAGGAATAAATTGCGGATTACAACAGGCCTCTTGACAGGACATATGGCTGTCAAGTGTTACCTGAACAAGCTCAATCTGTATCAAGGAAGTCTTTGCTGCAGACTCTGCGATAAAGATCCTGAAACAGCGGAGCACATAATATGTCACTGCGAGGCTCTGGATCGCAAGCGACACTTTTTATTTGGGAAAGCTAGGCTAGAACCGGAGGAACTATGCTCCCATCCTATCAAGGACCTGCATAAGTTAGTGCAGGGCACAGGGATAGGAGAATGGGTGCAGATATAGAAAAGGGACAAACACAATAGACCTCACAGGTCGCAGTGTTTCCGGCAGAGGACGGCCCCTTATTGTGGAAAAAAAAAAAAAAAATACACAAGCACTGTGTATCCTACGGCACACTGTGTATCCCTTTACTTTGTGTATACGTAAATGCTATACTGTGGCTACATTGTGAGGCGGACGTTTAACCTTTGTGCATACGTGTTGAACTACAATGTGTAAACGTAGCATATTTACATCGGGGGAATTGTGTCACCCTGTGTCTACATCAAATAATGTAAACACATCGTATATGTAATTTGATGTGCTGTATGGGTAGAGACATAAAGGGTCATTATTACCGCTTTCCCCTTCAACATATTCTATTAAGATAGAAAACAAATTTCTTTCAGTATAGGTATATAATAAAATTATACAAGGATTCTTGCCACTTAACTGCTTATATAGATTAAAAGAAAATATGTAAAAGTGGGCAACGCTGTGCCGGTCAAGCTTAATTTCGTGACTTAAAGTTTAATTGGTATGAACTATATATTTCATGATTTATATTATATACTTTACATTATCTTTTGCAGTAGGTTTAACTAGTTTTTTTTTATATGTTTCCTTTATTTATGTCGTATGTATTTTTGTATTATAAAAATGTTGAGAAATTTTCTATTTTAAAACTAATACCGAAAATGCATATTTAGTTTATTTTTCTATTTCTAGGAGATCTGGTCACACCTGCAGCAAAACTGAGTTTAGAATTTAGAATTTAAAATAAAATTCGAAAAAGAAACATTTTCTTTCAAAACGATTTTTGATCGTCGCATTTGGCAGAAAGAAAATGAAATCATATTTCCTATAGTTGGTAAAATAAAATTTTCAGTGCGTATTAAAATATTAATTTATTGCGATTGCAAAATCGGTATCGGTTGCGGGTAATTGTTTTATCGTATTATGAAATTAACTATATATTTTATACATTTAATTTTCGGAAGCATTTTGTTTTTACTGAAATTAATTTACATTATATTTTTTTGCCAAAAACTCGTAATCTTAGACAAGGCAAGAGAGGGGACAGGTAACACGGCATCTGAAAGTGAAGCCACTTGTCACCACGCGAAATTCTCCAATGGCGTAGCATCAAAAATTAGCTTGTACCTAAACGATAAAAAATATTCATTAAAACGTTAACTAATATACAGTTTATTTTTGAGTAATGCATATACAATTTTAAATTTTATCGTCTCACCTTTATAATATTAGAATATCTAAGCCGATAATGCAAAATTTATTTAACAGTCACAGTGAACTGATGATCAAGACAATTATTTATTTATTAACGTGTGTATAATGTATAATTAAATAAAAAATAATGTAAATATATATGTTTTAAACGTGTATTTACATATATACCGTATAATCGAAAAACAACGGCTTCTTGTTTGTTTGGAAATGACGATCGATGACATTCCCCATATAATTCTACATATAAAATGACATAAAACTATATAAAATAACATCGAAAAAAGACTGAGAGGAATGTCATCGACAGTCATTTACAAGCCAACTGGACGCCGTTTTTTTTCGATCAGACGGTATAATAATGAATCTAGCCAATCCCCTTCACACTTGCCTATAGATTCAATGAATAATGTAATTTTTAATATTTGTTACCTTCAATTATAAGAATATCCTAATTTTCCGCAAAAAAATAAACAATTCTAATAAGCTTTGTGTTATTTTATTTATTTATTTTTAAATTTTTATTAATTACTCACTGAAACTATTATTATACACCTAAACTAGCAATTTTTTGAAAGGATATTTAAAAAAATATTGTAACAAGTAGCCCACCACAAGTTTGTCCACCCCCAGCAAATCTTGGTAGGTAAATTTAAGTTTTATGTAACAACTATACATATTATAGATTTTTTATAACCAAAATTTTTCATGTTTTTTTTATAGTTTACAATTATTATTTTACATATTTGATAACAATACTTTATACATTTTTTTACATGTAAAATATATAAAAAAATGTTTATTGCAGTAATTGTATTTCTCTAATTATAATACCCTACGCCACTGGAGAAATCCTGTCTGAGTAGAACTTTGAATAAGAAGACTGAGTAGCATTATTTATAGTTTCAAACATTAATTAAAATATTTGAATATTGAAAATACTACTTGAAATTAATAAAAATAGTTTGCTTTGGATGTGGTACAAGACATATTAAAAGCATTTTACATATTTTTACTGCTATAATGAAAAAAATGTACATTTTATGACTACATAGCACAAGTTGTGTATCAACTTTTACCTGTAAAATGTAATTCCAGCCATTTTTTTCTCGCTTCAGCCTTTGCAGCCATACGCTGAACATCTCACCATAATAAACAACACAGTTTATATATTTAAAACAAAAGAGTATTCGCAAAAAACATAAAAATTCGCTTGGTGTCACGGGTGTCACCTCGAAATCTTGTCACCAAAATATGGCCGCTGATCAAATTTTGGCCTCAAAAATTTTTCGCTGGAGAATATCCGTGTTAGCTGTCCCCTCTCTTTCCTTGTTTAAGCTCGTAATACAACACTAAAGTGTCAAAACCAATGGCTAAAGAATACAAGGACAAATAGCAACCGAGACCAAACTGTGACCATTCTTCCAAACAGTGCCGTGGCACATATTTTTCTTAACATGGCCGCTTAAGCGATATATATATATATTTTTGGTAAATGTTTTTACTACGCCTATGGTGTATCCTGTAGTATCCAGGTGGATGACACTTCTTATGGGAGAACTGGCAACGGTTGAAAACTTGACTACAAGCGATTTTCTAGGAATCTTCCTTACCGATAAATTATTGACAAGAGTGACAGATAAAACCTTGACGTTCTTTCAGTATTACAGTTCATTTCTTTTTCTTTCTAAAGTGTGCGTTGAAAGGAGACAAACAATTTTTGGTGACCCATAATTTGTTAATCGAATACCACTTTTCTCCTTGTCGGGTCGTTGACGTTGACTTGTCGCCATTTGATTTCTTTTGTTTACAAGCTGCAGTTTGCTTTGCAAATTTAATACATAAATTATTTAGGCAAATATAGGTTTTTGATAAAACTTCTCGAACTAACGTGTAGGTAAGTGTTGATAAATCATCTTAACATGCTCATTGTCATTCTCCTGATTTAGGTGACAGAAAAGGATCATCAAATCAAATTGAATTTTATATTTTTTCATCCCAGGACCGATAGTAAAATATATATTTTATGCATACCTTCCTAAATATCAACGAGATGAGCCATCGGAAGAAAGGGATCATAGTACAAAACAGAAAGGTGACCTTTTTTCTTTCCACTTAGGATATTGAAATTATATACTGTCGGCACTCGAGAAATATAGATAAACAAAGAACAACAGATATAAATAAGTATCCCAGAGGAAAAGAAAGGCAATACCTGTACTCTCTAGGATATTGAAATTATATAGTGTACTCGTGTTCGGCACTCTGAGAAATATAGATAAACAAAGAACAACAGATACAAACTATCCCAGAGGAAAAGAGATGCAATACCTGTACTCTCTCTGATATTTGTGAAAGTTACGGCAAAGTATTGTTGTAAATGTCATCTTTTTGATCGACCTGAAAACTTCGAGCAAAAAGATGACACTTTCAACAATACCCTGACAGATATCAGAGACGATACAGGTTTTTCCTCTCGTTTCCCCTGGAATACTTTTAATTTATTATTCTTTGTTTATCTAGATTTCGCAGAGCACTATGAACGAACTCGTAGCTTGTATGTTTGAAATAATCGTCCAGTTGACTTAAAAATGATGATCGATGACATTTCCCATATAATTTTACTTTCAAAATTATGATATATATCTTCATTTCTAAGCCATCTATGACGCCATTTTTTTCAGTTTTGTTATAATTAATTTTGTCTCTTGATCTACTTGTAACATTATTCTTTTATTTTATTAATTTATTGTGGTGAAATTAATTTCTGTTGTATATTTGATATTGATATTAAACATATTTTTAAAAAATGGTGTATTTTTGTGTTTTTATGTATGTCATAATTAAAAATAAATGAAGAATTAAATTTTTTATTTTTTTAAACTTCCCGCCATGCGTGACAATCTAGTCCATAGTTCCTACAAGCGAAATTGGGGGCGCTAGTAGCAGTAGACTTGTCAACAGTGTCAAATTTAAACGTCAATTTCACTTTCCAATATTTAGCAAGGCGCTCGCACTTCTTCTTGTGTATGTGTTTTGTGGTAGTATCATACTAATTAATTACGAAAAAAACGTATTAAAATGTTAACAAAAGGTACAAGACTAGTATCGACGTATAGCACATATCAAGGACATATAGTATCAGAAAGATAATTATCGAATTTAATAAAAAAAACGCTAAAAAGGTGTAGTGGGCTGTTTATTTCCCTATGAAACGTAACTCCTGGCTCTTTCTAATCATTGCACCTTTTACAAAGCCTTTTACACTTGAAAGCTGAACAAATAACCATTGTAATAAAGTTTATACAAAGTTCACTACACGTAACCAACTATTGAAAATCGCTAAAATTGTCGCTGATGACCAGCTGATGACTCATTCTTTATGTCCAAAAAATGGCGTCTAAGGTCACAAATTCTGCTGCAGTCCGTATATGGCCGTTACATGTCCTTGTATTCTTTAGTCATTGGTCAAAACGAATGACAATGTAAGGAAATAAATAAATAAATGCGGCAAATTGACATTTTCTACAGCAGAGCTGCCACCTAAATCCCCAGCGCGAAATTTAAATTCCAGTTAGTCAGCCAGGCGCCAAATATGGTCATGGTTAGCAACAATGACGTTACAAATCGCGCCCTCGATTACGTAACTAAAAGTTTAATTGATATCATATATGGATGTTATATCCGCGACAGTTTTTGAAGCACTCGTATACTCTATAATAATTTTAGGATGTGTATCTTAACCTTTCATATAACTCTTTTATTTAACAGTTTCTTGTAAATCTGGAAACAAATGAGATAATGGACTTTATCGTTGACTCATCCTGTACAAAAGATATAATGATTTTTTCAGCACTATTTACTCAAAAGAATTGTTTCTATTGTTTAAACCAATGATAATAATACTACAGTCTATTTTTTACTAGAAAAATTCACTTATCTGAAAGTGGAGGACTTCTAAACGAGCGTATAAATAACGTTGAGCTTATCAGAGTAGGAAATTCTGGAAATGCTATAAACGTAGAAACGCCGTTCTATCGCTGTTATAAATCGTACGTAGTGCAATACTAGAGAAACATTGATAATAGTCCAACTAAAACATAGATTTGGGGCATTTTAAAATAAAAATACATATGTACTTCTATTGGATTTTATTACATGCCCGCCTGTTAAACTATTTACTATATTGTTGCAAAACCAGCCCAGCTCTAACATGACTATTGAAGGAATAAAAGAGACAAAAGCTTCTAGATCGACTAGCTATCTTACTTGCACCCATGGTTCAGACCATAGGTTCAGACCTTAAAGGAACGAAGAAAATCCTCATCATACATGATGAATTTCCTGTTCTTCCTCCGAGGGTATACACTTTTCCACGGTTGAGGTTTGGACCAAGGCCAACTTAATCGTGTACGACACTTGTCACTGTGACAGTTAGTTTTGAAGTAAGAAACGTCAAAACTTGATGTCGTCCGATCGCGACCAAATTTGGTGGGTGACGGTGCACATGGTCCCACCATGCAAATTTGGATACGACCTTTCGTTCACATCTTCGTTAAGGACTAAAGATTTGATAATGAAGAAAAATGTGGGTCGATTTCGGCATAATTGGGGACGGGCTACAGGATGACGCCCTCGACGTTTCGAACCGATGCCTCTAAATGGACGAAATCATCAGAATTTTTCTTAGGAGTCCATTTTACTAGTCCGAAAAAGTGGCAAAATAAGCGTACGGCATTTAACGCTTTATGTAAAACTGGCTAGGTATTTTTACACAAATGAAGAAGGAAACTAAAGATAAAGGATTATAATATCAGTATTGTGGCACGTTTTTAGACAACTTCTTTATTTTTAAGATTTTGATGGTCAAACATCAACAAAATATTCCTTATGTTTGAACTAAATTTTCTCGAAAATAAAGATTTAATTTAAAATTCCGTTACAATACGAAAATAGATTGTAGTTTTGTGATTACAGTGATATATAATTTATATGGTTTTGTAACAAATTGCTCGCTATTTTATGGCAAATGCTGAAGCTCTGCAAACCTTAATCAAAGCACGTGTGTTTGGAATTTTAGGTGTGGCTTAACACGACAGGATCGGGCAGATTTCTGAAATATAATATATATTTGCTTCGGCCACACACCCGCTTTACCCGACCCCTGACAGCGACCCGAACAGTACAGCGTAATATACTCTTAATTATGAGTCGAACAGAACCAAACTCGGCACGTGGATTGAGGTACCCGAATGGAGACAGACTGACAGACGGAACAACGAAGAAGTTCAAATATACGCACATAGTGCACACATTTTTTTTGTAATCTTAAAGTATCAAATGTTAAAAATTCCAGAAACGTACAAATCACATTCGAAATCAGAGTAATATTTTAAACGAGACCTTTCCCCCCATCCTTTATCTCCCTCGTTCTATTTTTTTAATAAATTACGGGTCGGCAGGCGATAACTTTTTGCCAACGCTGATAGAAAACCTCCTCCTCGATTGGCTCTTTAAATTCCGGGTTAAGGATGGCTCCAATAAAACCTATAAATGTCATCCTAATATTATTGAAATTATTCGTCAGAAGTAGCTGGCGCGAAAATGGCTCGAAAAGTTTGAATTGAAAATTCGGAAAAAGGGAACGAGACGAGGGGGAAAATAAAATTAGGAACGGAATAACGGATTGGGATTTAAAACGCAGTGGTGCCACATACAGAGGCTCAGATTTGCTTTAAAAATTATATTAACGAACCGTTATTACATTTAAACCCGGTTTTTGCTCCCTACATTAAAATAGATATTTATATTTCGTGACATGTTATTACAAGCAGGAGGGACCAATGTACGCTCACCGGCACGAAAAACGGGCACCTTAGGAGTCCATTTCACTAGTCCGAAAAAGTAGCAAAATAAAATGCAAAATTCGGCATTTAACGTTTTATGTAAAATTGGCTAGGTATTTTTACACAAATGAAGAAGGAAATTAAAGATAAAGGATTATACTGTATTCGTTTTGTAGCACATTTTTAGACAACTTCTGTATTTTTAAGATTTTGATGGTCAAACATCAACAAAATATTCCTTATGTTTGGACTAAATTTTCTCGAAAATAAAGAAATACTTTAAAATTCCGTTACAATACGGAAATAGATTGAAGTTTTGTGATTACAGTGATATATAATTTATATGCCCAAGTAGCATTTTCACGACTTGCGACCACATCTTTACTAAACACAACGTTGGATTAGTTACAAAAAATAGTTAGCTCCCTACCTTAGGTATTAAAATAAATTTAAACATTTTTATAACGTTGTACCGACGTTGGACTAGTACTACAGCAAAGTAGAAGCTTCTGCGACGTCGAATAAACGTTGTTCTAACCTTTTTTGCTTAAGTGATCTTTAGGTGATTCGGACAACGTAGTTACAACGTTGGACAATATAGAGTTTTCCGACGTCAGTTTCAGGACCTATTCCAACGTTATGCAAACGTCGTCTGTTTTACTAATTCCAACGTTGTTTATATTTCCTTATTCTTACGTTGGTAGGACGTCGAGTCACTACCTTTTTGCAACTGTATTGAACCATAACCTTAAATCTTAAATTTTCACTTCATTGTTCTGTTCAGTCAGACAGTTCAGTGCTCTTTTTGGTTTTATAGAAAAAAACTTAATTAAAATGGGACATAAGAAAGGTACATATAAAACTAAATTTAAATATACATCGACATATATTACCGATAGTTTATCCACTTTCTCGTTTATTTAGATTATAGAGGGCGGCACAAGCTAGACATAAGAAAGGTACATATAAAACTAAATTTAAATATACATCGACATATATTACCGATAGTTTATCCACTTTCTCGTTTATTTAGATTATAGAGGGCGGCACAAGCTAGACATAAGAAAGGTACATATAAAACTAAATTTAAATATACATCGACATATATTACCGACACTTCCTCGTTTATTTAGATTATAGAGGGCGGCACAAGCTAGACTCTAGAATGACTAAATTAGGCAATCTTGCGACTAGTATACTACCTGTTAAGGCCGAACTGCGACTTTATTAGTCCAGTATGCGACTACTCGAACTACTCCATCTTAATCTCCAAAACAACAAAGTTAAAGCCGCCATGTTGTTAAATAAGAAAATGTTTCGTTCTTAAAATAGCAATTCCTGCTTTTTGAATACATTAACTTGAAATATTTGACCCTAAAAAATACGCGGAAACAATTTTTTCGAATGCGAATAAATTATTCTCATTTTACTAAAAAAAAAATTCAAGAAAATTTTTAAAACTTCTTTAATTTCAAGGCCCATTAGTATTTTTTAAAGTAGAAACAATACATTTATCAATAAAGTTGTTTGCGTTTAACTTTTTACCTTGGGTAACGAGTTACAGAGTCGGTTAAAGTGTTTCAATAATTATGATCTTCAAACATCCTCCACACTTAAATACTTTTGTTTTGTTTTCCTTCACTGCCATCTGACATATGTCTCTAACTAAATCATAAAAATAATATTTTTACTATAATTATCCCAATTTAGGATAAAACGCGACTTAGACGCCATATTAGTTTTGTATTTCTGTGAATTAGGATTTTAAACAACGTTGCAGTTTGTACTAAATTAGGCTTCTAGCCAACGTCGGTATCCAACGTCGTTTCGACCCAAAAATTATTCTCCAAACTAGTGCAGAGTAGGGTTGGCACGAGGTTGTGCCGACGTTGCGCACCGACGTTTGGTCGCGTGACACAACGTTGTCCCGACGTCCAAATGCTGCTTGGGTGGTTTTGTAACAAAGCGCTCGCTATTTTATGGTAAATTCTGAAGCTCTGCAAACTTTAATCAAACCTCCCAACAAGCAAAATTTATTGCTGGAACATTGCCAAAACTTCGCAAGGCAAGGCCAAACATTGCTTTTTTCATTGTAGGGATGTTTATGCAAGGTGGCAGGTTAGCTTAATCTTCCGCCAAATAGCATTGCAGTGCAAGGTTGAAAAAAATATTGATGCAAGTTTATTGAAACCTTGTCACAACCTCGTGAGAAGATTTCACAATATTATGGAAACGTTACTAATGTAACGTTCAAGAAAGTACTAATTTGAGATGTATTAGCAATATTGTTAATTTTACGTCAATACAATATTGGTAAAATTATATTGTACCTATGTTTCAGAACTTATTGTCCATTAAACATTTTATTTTGTTATAACTTATTAACTGACTTATCGCTAAAATAATATAGCAAAAAATAAATAATGTTCACAATAAAAAACTATATCATTCATCGGAGAGTAAATATAAAAATTATTTTTAATATTTATTTAGCAATAAATATCAATGAAACAGTTTTTTCTTACGAACATTAGCAATTTTATGTTAAAAATAATACATCAATAATAGGTTATAATCAACTGAAACATTAATGGGTATTAAATTGTAGATTTTCAGATAGGTATAATATACTTTTACTAATATTGACTAAAAACGAACAATATTGATAAAAATATCCATATCTCTATATCCATTGACTTAGAAAAATTAAAAATGCTCGGTATAAATATATATCCCTACTAAGAAAGTCGAATTTGTCAAACAAATTGAAAAGAACAAATAAAAATTAGAAATTTATCACTTACTTGTTTCAAAAATATCAAAAATACTGTCAAGTACTGAGAACTTACTGATCTTTTCAGCTGCTCATTAAATAAGGAATTATACAACTCTAACCTCTGAATGGAATTTCTAAAAAAATCTTAAAGTTGAATGTCTGAAATAATACAAAATATATAGGTACCGTATAAACATTATTATATATTTCCTATTCAAAAATACAAAAGGAAAGTATAACATTAAATATATGTACAAGGAAAGGCAAACTTATATTTTAAGTGATTTTTGGATCTTTCATATTTTGTCTTCGCATGTTGAATTGTCTTATTCATGGTTTCAAATTCCTCTTCGGTAAAGTTTTGAAATCTATATGCAATCATTTCTAAAGTAGGTAGTAAAAATAAAAACAATCAGTTGTAATAAATAAAACAATGAGTAACTTACCTCTTGTGACAGTAATCTTTGAGGCCCCTTTATGTCCTTATTTTAAAAAGCTCAAATGATTAAAATATCATTAAAAAATATTATTGAGAATAATTAATACTGTATGTATGTACTATTCATGGCTAAGCATTATCACTATTGAAACACACATGATAATAAAATTATAATTACATTTACATTCATTAAAATCTCATTCGAAAAGCATAAGACGTGATACCAAAAACGTAAAAAACAAGTTCGTTAACCTAACCTAACTTCTAATTTACCGTATGATCAAAAAAAAAATGCGTCAGCGATGGCTATGAAAAGAAAATCGCTGTCATTTTATATGTAAAATTATATAGGGAATGTCATCGATATTCATTTCCAAGCCAACTAGACGCCGTTTTTTTTTAATCTTATGGTATATTTGTATTAGGTAATTATTATTAACTTGCGCGGATCTTTCATTTGTATCTTTGTTGCAATGTTGCAGAAAAAAACATTTTAATTACCGTTCAAAAACAATGTTTCTGTAGCAAGGTTTCATCAATCACGACACAACGTTTAGAAATTAACATTACGAAGCAAACTGTTTGGGGATTGACTGCAATGGTGCAAATGTAATGTGAGGTTTTTTGCTTGGTGGGCTTAATCAAAGCATGTGTTTGGAATTTTGGATGTGGTTTAACACGACAGGATAGGGCTAAGCCTTAGGCAGATTTCTGAAATATAATATATATTTCCTTCGGCTACACACCCGCTTTACCCGACCCCTGAGAGCGACCTGAAAGCACAGCGTAATAGACTCTTAATAAAAAAATAATATTTCAGAAATACCCGCTCCTGGTTCAACTGCTATAAATATCTCTATTTGGACTCAAAAATAATTGATTCCTTTTGAATATGGAAATTTAATGACACTGAAGAAAAAATTGAATTGTAAATGACACCGTATATTTTTATAGTATGTCAAAAATATTTATTCGGTTTCACTTGATAGCAACAGGGGAGAATCTTAAAATTTATGAAACGGGACTTTTTTTTACTTACTCCTGATTCGTAAACTAATAGCATTTTTTTCAGTTGGATTGTCAGAATTTATACTATGGCTTCGTTGTAATATTTAGATATTTTAGTTTTTAATAGTGCAGTTTTTGAAACAATAGGTTTGTTCCAACCAGCATTTCGGGATCGTTTCGAAATCGTACTCGAATCGGTTTTCTTGGCACTTTGTTAGCATGCGCGGACTTCGAATAGTTTCGTGACGGGGCAAAAAGTATCAACATTGGAACGCTTTGTGGATTGTTTCGGGGCTGTCAAAAGTGTCAAGCGTGCGTGTATCGATCGGTTTTTTGTTTTTGTTTAGAATTTCATAACATAACCCTATTATTTTTGTTTGCAATTTGCAATAATAATAAATATTATTATTGAAATGGAGAATCAGAATCCAGTAATTGTTGGTAAGTGTTGTTTCAACTGTATACTCACTAACTCACTTACCTATCCTCTCTTTTATGATCATGTTATGCGTAGTTACCTGTTATTTCATTGCAGTGGTAGAATCTTTGGACATTATTTTATAAATAAAAAATTAATTAAAATTTCCGAACGATTTACTCCACACAAACTCACAAGCAAAAGTATAACGCACACGTATTCCAATTCGTAAAAAATAACCAAGACAGAAGCATCAGCCCACAATCAACACTTTTAGAATAATTATATGTATAACAAATTTTTCATGTATTCGCTATTTAAATCCTTGTATTTGTTTAGTCCAGTGTTTATAGTATTCTCCGATGGTGGCAGAATGACCATGCCTAGAATATGGGAGACTATTATTTTTATTCAAAGAAATTCTTTAACTCAATTACGGCTGTACTGTTCGGGTCGCTCCTAGGGGTCGAGTAAAGTGGGTGTGTGGCCGAAGGAAATATACAGGGTGGCGCACCTCATTCGCCTCGGTTGATTATACGAAAACGGAAAGATGTAGAAACAAAATATTTTAGGGGTATATGAGGGGAGACAATGTACACAATTTAAAATTATTTTGAAATATACAGGGTGTTTCAGAACTAAGATCCATACCAAAGTTATATTTTTTCTTATGGAACACCCGGTATTTTATTTGATTTTTGGATTCTTGGACCCAAAAAAAGGCAATTACTATAAGGGTTAAATATGTTTAAAATCTTTAGTTTTTGAGATATTTAAAGATATTTAAATTTGCATTCTACAATAGAATAGACTATTAACACCCTGTGCATTACTTTTCAGAATTAATTCGTATGCTGAGTTTAAAGGTAGAGAAATAAACTTTACTGAAAAATGGTATTGATTCCTTAAATTTATACAGGGCTATCAAAACTTGCTGATCTATTTTAAGGATATATTTTATATAAAAATTTTGTTATTTCAAATGTAACACCCTGTATTTTTTTAAATAAGTTGAAGCAGATTCAAATGCTCTTTCAAACTATATTACGGTTTCCTATACCTATCTAGCTTAGATTTTGAATAAAAAGCGATTTTTAAATAAAATTGTAATCAAGATGGCTGGTGTCGCCATGGCAATTTTCTAGTGACAGTTAGTAACTATTTTCAAAGTCGACATTAGTTTATGGACACTATTATTTATAATTTATAACAGTTTACTTAAATTTACCTACAATAGTTTAATAAGTAAGTATTCATTATTATATCATGAAAAATAAAGCAGTATCTCCGAACCAATAGATATGTTACTAGTGATATTATTTTGTGAGGAAAATTGCTTCTTGACCTCAAGGGCTTATGCTCAAAGATATCCAAATAGAATTACTTCCTGATAAGAGTTTCTTTGAAAAACTTCTTGTCATATGTCGCCTGGTAGTGTGGTTTATAAAAAAAATATTATGCAGAAATCTGTCGTTGGAAGTGAAGAAAATGAATTTGCCGTAATTGGCTCTTTTATAGAAAATCCATGTATCTACAAGTCATCGTAAAATAATTCAGACTATTTCTTCGTTTTTCTTGATAGAATAATAAACACATATTTAATAAATATTATTTATTAAACTATTGTAGATAAATTAAATAAAAGTAAACTGGTATAAATGTGAATAAGTCGATAAACTAATTTCGATTTTGAAAATAGCTACTAACTGTCACTAGAAACTTGCCATAACAATACTAGCCATCTTGATTACAATTTTATTGAAAAATCGCTTTTTATTCAAAATCTGAACCAGATAGGTATAGGAAACCCTAATATAGTTTGAAAGAGCATTTAAATCTGCTTCGACGTATTTAAAAAATACATAGTGTTGCATTTAAAATAACGAAGTTCTTATGTAAAATAAATATTTAAAATAGACCAGCAATTTTTGATACCCCTGTATACATTTAAGAAAGGAATAACATTTTTCTGTAAAGTTTATTTCTCTACCTTTAAACCCAGCACAAGAACTAATTCTGAAAAGTAATGTACAGGGTGTTAATAATCTATTCTATTGTAGCATGTAAATTTAAATATCTTTGAATATCTCAAAAACCAAAGATTTTAAACATATTTAACCCTTATAATAAATACCTTTTTTTGGGCCCAAGAATTCAAAAATGAAATAAAATACCGGGTGTTCCATAAGAAAAAATATAACTTCGGTATGGATCTTAGTTCTGAAACACCCTGTACATTTCAAAATAATTTTAAATTGTGCACATTACCTCCCCACATATACCCATAAAATATTTTGTTTCTACATCTTTCCGTTTTCGTATAATCAACCGAGGCGAATGAGGTGCGCCACCCTGTATATTATATTTCAGAGATCTACCAAAGGCTTAGCCCGATCCTATCGTGAAGCCACACCTAAAATTCCAAACACCCGTGTTTTGATTAAGGCTTGCAGAGCTTCAGCATTTGCCATAAAATAGCGAGCAATTTGTTACAAAACCATATAAATTATATATCACTGTAATCACAAAACTTCAGTCTATTTCCGTATTGTAACGGAATTTTAAATTACGTCTTTATTTTCGAGAAAATTTAGTCCAGACATAAGGAATATTTTGTTAATGTTTCACCATAAAAATCTTAAAACTAAGAACTTGACTAAAAATGTGCTACAATACGGATATAGTATAATCCTTTATCTTTAATTTCCTTCTTCATTTGTGTAAAAATACCTAGACAGTTTTACATAAAACGTTAAATGCCGAACGCTTATTTTGCTACTTTTTCGGACTAATGAAATGGACTCTTAAATTATAGGCAAATATATTATTTCAAAACTAAAACTTAATAAATGAACACAATTTCCCGCATTCTAAATACTATCGATCGAGATTTTATCACCTTTATTTTGACAAATTTGAATACATCAATTTAAATTGAAATTGCGTCAAATGTAATTAAAAACTTCCCGTCATCCCTTTGATGGTCTGCTATATTTACACCAATACACATTAATTTATTACATATACGTTTTAAATTTGATATGTTTCGATATAACATAATCGCAGTTTAAGCTGTTCGTACAGATGGTTCATTTATACTAAACCAACTAAAGTAATAACCTTTGGTAATTAAAATTTTTCTGATGGAATTAAAATATTTCTGTCCGTTATTCAATCCATTCAATCGATATTAAAAATAAAGAGATTTGATTTTAATTGGAAAAACTGAAAACAAAATATAAAATAGATATTATATAAACAAAAATTGGTCAAGTGCGAGTCGGACTCGCACACGAAGGATTCCGTACCATTCATTATCTATACAACATTAAACTTTTTTTCCGATTTAGCTGAAATTTTGAATGCGCGTATAAGTAATTAAAAAAAAATAAAAATACATTACTAAAAATTGCATTAATCAATAATAAATATGTAAAAAGTAAAAATAAATATGTAAAAATTAAAAAAAAACGATTAAAAAAAGTCGCCTTGACTAGGATTCGAACCTGCCTTACTAATGCTCCAACGTCATAGCAGCGTAAAGTCCTAACGCTTTAAACCATGCGGCCACCGAGGACTTGAAAGATTCTATGTAAAATTCTTACTTAAAAGATAATGTTTAGTGAAAGTACTTTTTTATTTATAAACATTTATTTAATTCTGATTTTAGTATTCGTTCTTAGAGCGGCAACATAGATACATTATCTGTAAAAATTTCAACTGTCTAGCTATAAAAGGTTCATAAGATAGATCTTTGCTACAGACGGACGGACGGACAGACAGCGAAGTCTTACGGCCGTATTCATAGTCGATCGCCAGCCTCCCGCTGGCGGGAGCTTTCCCGAAATTCTTCGTTCTTATTTCAGAGTCGAGCGCTCTCCGAGTAACGCGTGCGCACATCCGTCATATAGAGTAACCGCTCTCTCGCCGGCGGGCGGTTGGATAAGCATTTTTTTTTCGTTTCATAGTCGATCTCCAGGCGAGGAACACTTGCGCAGTTTAAACCCCATCCGGTGATTTTCGGCCGGCGACTGGAGCATGTCCTTACCATCTCCGGGCGGTCCGCCAGTTTAGTCTGGTTTATTTCTCTAGTTGAAAGAAGCACCAAGCAAACTGAATTAATTATGGATATTTATAATATTGTGACGATTAACGAGAACGATGACATTCGTATTTTTGAGGCCATTATTCATTACATTTGAGGCATATGAATTCCGTCCGTTTATTTGATCTTTTAAAGTTTTACCGTTTTGTTTTTGTTATGTTTATGATTTTTTATTTTTCCTATTGTTTTTACGTTTATTACATTAATTCTCTTTGTAATTTACACAAACTGGAAAAAATATACTAAATTCACCAAACATCAGTCATCTACACAAAACAAAAATAGAGCCAATTTAAAAATATAAATTACTTCTACTCTGATCATATTTTCCCTTAAAATAATTTTAAAATCCTTAACACAGCACCAATAGGTTGAGGTTAAGGTCTATAAAAATTTATAAACGTAATAAAAACGAATCCATAAAACTTTCATATAAAACCGAACAGACCTATGGAATTCCCCATTATGTAAATTATTAACTTAATATCCTTTTTATTATGACCCAAAAATATACCTAGCCAAAAAAATATGTATATAAAAAATTGTAAATCTTTTTACTATAAGTGAAGGATTACGAAGATATTATTCATTACTTTAAAACGAATTATAACAAAATAATGGACACATCAATAAAATATTTAAATTACCCAATATCATTAAAATATTTAAATATTTAGAGAATGTTAAAGTTTGTATAACCGATTTTGTGTAGAAAAAGGAAGAAAACATGTTCCCTGTTGTTAAAACCCTCCACCCGAAGTGAAATTTTGTTGGCGACGCGCCGTCATTTTCGCCAGCCAGCGGTGCGCTGGCGGCCGACTATGAAAGAGCTTTTTTTCTCTCCCGATATCGAAGCGCTCGCCGGAGAAATCTTCGGCGAACGCTTCTTTTCGGCGGGCGGCTGGCGCTCGACTATGAATACGGCCGTTAGTAATAGGGTTCCCGTTTTTACCCTTTGGGTACGGAACCCTAAAAAGATGATTCTAAAAAATGAAAAAGGATATTTATTACATTTACGTTTGTACAGAGTGTTTTATGGGATTTCTTGTTTATGAGTAGGTATACAAGAAGCGGTTTTCACATCACTATTCGACGTCAAAGACAGATTTGTCCTAACCTTCTTTGTTTCTGAAATACAGGGCTAATTTGAAAATGTTTCATTTTTCAACCTCCTAGCTTCGTATCTTGGTTATCTTATAACTTATCGAAAGAGTCCATTCGAGTATTTTACGCAGAAATCGCAGTAGCTTAACTAGTTTTCCGCTAGGAGCTGTCATTTCCGAAATATGTCTCAAACTTATGTGTTTTAATTAGGACAACCTGATGTATATTATTGTTATTATTTTATTTGCCTCGTCATGAGTAAAATTTAATAATCATTCCAAAAAAATCCTTTATGGGTATTTCGCCACTGCACTGCAAGAAAATCTACAAAATAAAATAATTATTTTTTGTAAACACTTCTGCGTTAAACCTAAACGGACGCTGCTTGTCAGAAGTTATGTTTACAGTAATACAAATTTCCCTAACAAAGAAAAAAAAATGCTTAACGTTTCGGAAAGTTATCTCTTTCCGTCGTCGGAAGCAAAAAAAAGTACAGAAAATAAAGAAAAAAACTATTTAAAATATTTAAATTCAACTATTCGAGAACACTACAAGTCTACAAGAAACTATTGACGTTCTGTTAAAATGACATTTTTAACCTGATAACAATTACTTAATAAGGTAAAACCAAAAAGCCCCAAACTTTCTGTATGATTATAACTTAAAAAATTATATCCCCATAGACACTATTTAACTACAAAGATGAAACTTACACTGCAGTGGCGGACTAACGGCCGTATTCATAGTCGAGCGCCAGCCGCCTGCCGAAAAGAAGCGCTCGCCGAAGAAATCTTCGATATCGGGAGAGAAAAAAAGCTCTTTCATAGTCGGCCGCCAGCGCACCGCTGGCTGGCGAAAATAACGGCAAATAACTTATAACTAACGGAAAATAACTTATCTTTATTTGATACTTAATTAGTGCTATACTCTTTGTTACTTTATTTTTCTCCTTAACGAATAATATAATTGGAATTTATTTTATTGCATTAAAAACACTCCAAACATGTATTTTCAGGGCTGGTAGATCTCGATAAAAGAAACATATTTTCTCTTTGCCGTTTTTTAAAATTAAAGTCCAAAATAACCGAGTTACTTTACTTTGAAAATATTTTTTAACTTCATATCCATAAGAGCCGGTTTACAGCGCTTTCAAATGGAGCGGACCGTACGCGCGGAGCGTCCGCGCGGATGTTTTTTCAATATATCTCATCCGGACAGAGCATACGCGACCCATGTGAAATCGTTCATATAAACTCATAGTACTTGGTCGAAGTCGCGGACGGTCCGTCGCGGACGCTCCGCTCCATCTGAAAACGCTGTAAATTAAATAATTAAATACATATTTCATTATCTCTACAAAATCATTTTTATCTAGGTTTCTTATTCTGTTAGAAATCAGTTACCTAATTTTACATCTTATTAGAATAATTATAGACGATTTTATAATTCGTGCCTTTGATCTAGACTAATGTAATGAGCGAATAAGAAATATTTAATTGCATTTCTAACTGGTTTTATTCGTCCCTAACTGAATTTTAATTCAATTTACTCGTAGAAGCACAGACAAAAGTAAGAGCTAATGTTCCTTTAAGAGTGCGTAAACCAATTATACAATATTAAAACGTCTCTAATTATATAAAGAGAAATTTAGGTCTTTTCCTTCAAAGAAAGTATTACATTACTAAAGAATTTTACACCAAGATATTGAAACGCTTTAAAATTACATTTTTTCATATTGATACAGGGTGGCGCCTCTCATACGCCGTAGAGGCTCCAAGGAGAACGACAGTTTGTATTAAAATTAAATTTTGTGAGCATATATAGGTTAATTCAGAGCATTTTTTAAAAATATAGAGTTCTACAGGGTGTACCCAAAAAAATTACATATCAAAGTTGTGTTTTTTGTAATGGAACACCCTATATATTAATTGATTTTCGAATTCTGGGATAAAAATAAAGGTGAGTTGTATAAGAGAAGTATAAATTAGTAGTGGGAACTATCAAATGAATACTATCGAAACATTCGATAGTGGCAATTCATTCGAATAATTCGATAGTTAGTAAAAAAACATTCGTTGAAAACTATTCGAATAAAAATTATCGAATAGATCCGTCATCTGCCTTGAAATATTATATTCCAGTAATTCGGCAGCAAAAACCATTCATTTATAAAATTCATTCATTTATGAAATTCATTCATTCGTCAGGATCGATTATAATAAAATATTAACTGAATTTTAGTTGTCGCCCGGCGACGTAGGTTTCTTTCCGAGAAACCCGACAGCGGTCTGTGGCAATGCTATGAAAGAAGCCGGCATCTTATTCCGATATTCCAATGGAGAATTCACATCTCTTCAAAATACTATTAAGATTGCGTACACCTCAAACAAAGACTTTCCTAGATGTTTTCTACATGATTTGATCTGAGCAGATCTTTATTATTTCATAAAATCTAGGTGGCTGTGATATGTCTGACGTTACTGGAACAAAGCTGTCTAATTAGTCTAACTTTAACAACTAATTATCATTTTGTGTCAGTTAAAACAAAAAAAATTCTCAGAAATTTGCCGAAAATGCCAACTTGTCCTTCATCAGAGAGAATAGAGAATGTATACTCTGTTTTTTTTCTCAGGTAAGATTTCGACAGACGATGACAGAAAAAAAGCAGATGACTTCCATACCAATCCATTTATTTCACTAAAAAAAGTTTCTAATATTTTTTAAGGTAACTGTGGATGGGTTTATAAGTAAATACGTCATGCGTCGTCTCTTGTTGTTTTTAACCAGTTTTATTGGTTTATTTCAAAAATGACAGATCATATTTCAATACTATTGGTTTGACGCAACGATGAACGACAAACGGACTCCGATGCGTGATATTTGAGAGTTGTCAAACTCTTGCCAAATTATAGGTTATAATTTTGTGTCAAAATATGTCAAATAGAAATGATAAATATTTTGCATTACAGTTGAGGGTTGGAACCTTTGGTGTTAAACAGCAAAATAAAAACACTAAATCACCACAATACACCAAAACAATTTTACTTTTACACTGGACGCGCGTTTCGCTAACCATGTTAGCATCATCAGCAGATGATTATAAACTAAAGTACAATCTACAAGTTGAGCGTTTATATACTCGCCAAGTGGGCACCGAGTGGGCGTGGCAAAATCTAGCCAACCGAGTCAGAGCCCACTGAGCGTAACAGTTAGATTTCCGCCACTAGAGTAGTAGGAACAAAGAACTTGAAGGAATTGGACCGTTGTCTCTGTTCATACTATCTTTACTTTTATTAATTCTGATGCTTTCATATGCATCTAATTGTCTGTAATTTGAGACTTGTTTAATTAATTTTAAATTATTAAGATCTATACAATGTTCTTTATCAACAATATGTTCGGCAACGCAAGTTTTATCCGGTCTACCATATCTTATCTGAGCTAAATGTTCTTTAAATTTAGTTAATATTGATCTTCTAGTTTGCCCAACATATTTTTGATTACAATCTTTACAAGAAATTTCATAAATACCCGACCTTTCCAGTGGAGGTATTTTATCCTTTGGATTACCTAATAATTGTTGTATTTATTATTAGCACTATACACAAGTTTATAATTTACATTCTTCAAAATTCCTTTTAGACCACGGGATAACTCTCTATCAAACGGCATCGAAAAATATTTAGACGTGTCTTTCTCCACTTGAAAAGTCGAATTTTCAGAAATCATTAACCTATACCTACGTTTTCTAATTAATTTATCAACTAGTGAAGGAGAATATCCATTACACTCAGCTACATTCCTAATGTAATCTCTTTCTATTTCATATCTTTCTTTGGAAAGTGGGAAACTAAGTTATCTATGAACTAGGAAATTTAAACTAGCCATTTTATGTTCAACACTATGATGTGATTCATTAGGAATATATCTGCGTGTGGTCGTATTTTTCCTATAGATATTAAATTCCAGGCAATTATTAATATTTCTAATAACTCATACATCTAGAAATGGTAATCTGTCGTTGTTCTCAATTTCATGCGTAAATTTAATGGAAGGAAAAGATTATTTAACTTAGAAATAAAATTATCTATGGTGTCTCAATGTGTGTCAAAAACAACAAAAATATCATCCACATACCTAACCCATACTCTTGGAAAATACTTAAACTGATTCTTAGCTTCCACTTCAAACCTGCTCATGAATAAATTAGCCAAAAATGGAGACAATGGATTACCCATTGCTGTACCTTCCCGCTGTTCAAAAAAGTTGTTATTAAATTGAAAACAGTTTTGTTTCATACATAACGATGTAAGCTCAATATATTCAATCACAGTTTTGTTGTCGAGACCATTTGCGTTCAGTAATTCCTTCAAATAGCCTAAAGTATGTGGAATTGGAGCACTTGGGAACAACGAAGATACATCAAAGGAGACCAAAATTTCACCTTCATGCAATGTTATATCTTTAATTTTGTTAATGAATTCAATATTATTTCTAACTGAGAAAGAAGGTTCATGATCAGGTAAATTTTCAAACTCACTTGATAACCATTTTGCCAAATTATAAGTCGGAGAACCTACAGCCGAAACAATTGGGCGCTTAGACTTGTCCGGTTTATGAATTTTTGGCAAAGCATACAATTTTGGTAATGACAGATTGGATACTTGCAATTTCCTCTTTAAAGAAAGATCAATAAGGGTGTTACATTCTTTTAGAGTTTTTTTAACGTCTGCTACCATCTTAGACAAGGGATTCTTCTTCAAATTTATGTAGGGGCCATTATCGATTAAGTTGTTAACCTTATCGTAATAGTCTTTTTTATCTAATATAACAACCTTATTTCCCTTATCAGCTTTTAGGTAGAAACAATCTTTGTTACGCAAACTCTTGACAATATTGTGCTCCTTGTTAGATTTTAATGATTTACTTGAAACGATATTTTTAGATAACTGATTTCTACAAGCCTCTCTTGCAAATACCTTAGAAGCCTCGGGCAAATGCTGAATAGCAGTTTCAACACCAACGACGATTTCCTCCAAAGCGCTACCAGAGTTGGGCAATGCAAACTTTAAACCTTTGCTTAATAAACTGAGCTCTTGTTTATCAAAAGTCTGCGAAGAAAGATTCTCTACTATGTTTATGTCTCTTCGGGAAACATGTTTGTTTTTAGAGCTTTTTAATTTTTTAAACTTACTATTCAAAATGGACATTTTCTGGAACAAATTTTGAATTGATAACCACAAACATATTTCTCTGAAAGACTTCATACTCTACATTAGTTAGCTTATAAGTAAGTTTTTTGTAAAGTCCATAGGCTTCAATTTCAAGTCTACTTCGTTTACTATACAGAAATTTGATTTCTAAATCAACCCATTTTTGTTTTGCAATTTTCTCTACCTAATCACTAACGTTACTTTTTGGAATATCAACTTTAATAAAACTAGGATAAACTGAATTGGCTTTGCATGATTTAAGAAACCAAATATCTGCTCCTAATAACTTAATCTTAGTACTAAACTTACGATAAAGATTCAGTTCCGTTGACCGTGAAGCCATCGAAGATTACAGTTGAGGGTTGGAACCTTTGGTGTTAAACAGCAAAATAAAAACACTAAATCACCACAATACACCAAAACAATTTTACTTTTACACTGGACGCGCGTTTCGCTAACCATGTTAGCATCATCAGCAGATGATTATAAACTAAAGTACAATCTACAAGTTGAGCGTTTATATACTCGCCCAGTGGGCACGGAGTGGGCGTGGCAAAAACTAGCCAACCGAGTCAGAGCCAACTGAGTCATATATATATAGGTTAATGATTTCTGAAAATTCGACTTTTCAAGTGGAGAAAGATACGTCTAAATATTTTTCGATACCGTTTGATAGAGAGTTAACCCGTGGTCTAAAAGGAATTTTTAAGAATGTCAATTATAAACTTGTGTACAGTGCTAATAATAAATTACATTGTAATTATTAGGTAATCCAAAGGATAAAACATCTCCACTGGAAAGGTCAGGTATTTATGAAATTTCTTGTAAGATTGTAATCAGAAATATGGTTGGGCAAACTAGAAGATCAATATTAACTAGATTTAAAGAACATTTAGCTCAGATAAGATATGGTAGACCGGATAAATCTTGCGTTGCCGAACATATTGTTGATGAAAGAACATTGTATAGATCTTAATAATTTAAAATTAATTAAACAAGTCTCAAATTACAGGCAATTAGATGCATATGAAAGCATCAGAATTAATAAATGTAAAGATAGTATGAACAGAGACAACGGTCCAATTCCTTCAAGTTCTTTGTTCCTACTTCACTCTAGTGGCGGAAATTCTAACTGTTACGCTCAGTTGGCTCTGACTCGGTTGGCTAGTTTTTGCCACGCCCACTCCCGTGCCCACTGGGCGATATATAAGCAGCACCAACTTGTAAGATTGTACTTTTAGCTTATAATCATCTGCTGATGATGCTAACATGGTTAGCGAAACGCGCGTCCAGTGTAAAAGTAAAATTGTTTTGGTGTATTGTGGTGATTTAGTATTTTGCATCTTGCATGTTGGAATGTGTTGTTGCTTGTGTTTCATGTTTTTTAAAATTAAGTGGTGGAAAACTCGAGGGAAAATTAAATGTTGACCCAGACCATAGTTTACAGTTAATATTCGGTGCACAGAGACCGCCAAAGACACAGTTTGCCAGACACCATGACCAGAGAGTTGTATTAGCCACAAAAAAAATTGTATTAGCCACAAATAACATCACACGTACTTACACATTTTAGTACTGCAGAAAAAAATTAAGATTAACGTTAATTAACCAAAAAATTAGATTTATTCAATTTTATATAGTTTTTTATCGCAATATTTTGAAGTAATCACTTGTCACTCAAAATTTAAATATATGAATTATGCGTTCCAATTGTACCAATTTATTTCTTTGTAAAATAAAATAAACTTCTTTGAAATTAAAATGACAGACACATCGATCACTGTCAAAGGATTTTGTCGTTGGATAGACTATACAGGGTGATTCCTGTAAGTCGGTCATGCTTTGGAGGAATGATAGGGGACGTCGAAATATTAATATTGATATAGCACACTATGGGTCGGAAATGCCTCTTAGTGTGCGAACCAAGTGCGAACACAGTGCAAGCAGGTTTGCCGCTTACCGGTAGTCGGCGTCAATCTGGGTACCTATTCTTGACATCGTTCGCAACTTTGCGTATAGGCATCACGTGTATTGTTATAAACAGGGTATCCCAGAAATAAGTGCAAGTATTTTAAGGGGTGGTATATCTCGAATATCTCGATAAAAGAAACATATTTTCTCATTATCGTTTTTCAAATAAATCCAAAACAACGGAGTTATTTTACTTTGAAAATTTCCAAAAAAAATCGTACCCTTAGGGTACGAACATAGTGGAGGCAGGTTTCTGCTTTCCGGCAACCAGCGCCGTCTCTGGGGACCTATTCTTGACCACATATCGCTCACATCTCGCATCTCCGAAAAAGCCATATAACAATACACGTGATGCGTAACTTTGCGTATATGCATCACGTGTATTGTTATATGGCTTTTTCGGAGATGCGAGCAGGGTTCGGAAGTAGCTAATTAAGAGGAAATTTACCTGATTAACTAACCTAACCTAACCTAACCATATTGAAACGCCGCGCCCGCCGCGCCGGGGCCGCACATAGGGGTATTTGGTCTATAAACCTAGCCAAAAGTGATATTTTTTTTATTTTCATTTTTTATCTTAACTGAATCCAAATCCATAAATACTAAATGTAAGCACGTTTATTAGCTTTTTTTAAGTCGTAAGTTGACTATCAAATAAGTAATATATTTCAATTATAAGTATGAATTATCTTGAGTGTATTCTGAATATTTCTAAGATTATAAAATAGTGGAATTGTTTGTAGTGCTTTTTTTGCAAATTGTTTATAATAACTGTCATGATGGATACAGAGCCAGCTGGCAAGTCCTGTTTTATGCCATATTTTTTTTTGAAACGTGTCCTTCTATTCTATTTTTTTATAATGTTTTATATTTAAAAAATCAGTGGCATTTTTATAAGGTGTAAGACTATTCGGCAATATTCCGCATGGAAATTAATATCCGTTCAATGCTTAAAGTCTCCAGCATTGGAATATGCACAAAAATCTTGCCAATATTTGCCACTGCCAAAAAAACATTGATTTAAATAGATTCTTAAAGGAAATAGTCTTTACCCTATTAACACCCATCCTCGCTCAAATATCGTCTATAATATACAAATTACTTTCTTGTTCAGCATCCTCATCCAATTGCTTGATTTTGCACAGAATGGCCCTATTTGATCGGTGGAAAGGGTTTCAGAGTAGAGGAAAAAATATTGTGTAGGAAAAACAAAATGGGGTTCCATATTAGCAACCTCTCCTCTAATTAATAATTAATATTACAAGCAAAAAAGCAAAAAAATCATAAAACATAATTTTGGCCAACTTTTAGTTCTTAATACCCTCTGTGTGCCGTCGGCGCGTGCAAAAGCAGAAATAAATAAATTTTCGTTCCGGTAAAAGCGAGAACGCCGATGAACGCTGGTTGACGGTGCCTGCCTGCCATCTGCCTGCTTTCACTGTGAACTAGCCGATTTGATAACACGCTTTATTCTTCAAGGTTATAAGCGCGCGAGGCGGCGGCGCGGCGCGGCGCTACGATAATACCACATACAGGGGTGTCCCAGAAATAAGTGCAAGTATTTTAACTTAACTGGTAGTATAGTTCAACCCCCCCCAGAAACACGCCAATGAGGTTTTTCTAAATATTTTTTTGAAAATTCGGAATTTTTGAAAATTTTTTGTTTTTTTTAGTTTTTATTTAAAGAAAATAATTTTTTGATAATATGGCAACATAAGTAGTAGATTAAAGTTACAAAGAAAGAAATCCAGAAAGATCCAGTGGTTCTCAAAATTTTAGCAAAAAAATAATTTTTTTGAAATTTTCAAAAGTAAAACAACTCCGTTATTTTTGGACTTATTTGAAAAACGATAAAGAGAAAATATGTTTCTTTTTATCGAGATCTACCAGCCTTAAAATACTTGCACTTATTTCTGGGATACCCTGTTTATAACAATACACGTGATGCGTATACGCAAATTGCGAACGATGTCAAAGAATAGGTACCCAGATTGACGCCGACTACCGGTGGCAGCAAACCTGCTTGCACTGTGTTCGCACACTTACGCAAGATACAGGGTGTTAAAGTTTTTGAAAAATTAAAGATGTTCTTTAATACTTTTTTAACAGTTGAAGGTATCGTTATAAAATTTTATTATAGGAGTGTGCCTAATAGAAACACTTTAAATTTAAAAAGAAAAGGTTTTAGTTTCAACCAGTGGCGTAGCTGTAATACGCATCGGGTAATATTTTCAAAAAAAATAGTACGCCACTGATAAAAATAAAAATTTCGGAGTTTTTTATTTACTCGGTTTATTTCCAAGAAAAAATGTCTCTTGCAACTTTTTTCTATCTAACACCATTTTGTCACAATTTAAAAAAATATATTTTTTTAATGACAACCTTAAATATACGAATTATTATAACTCTACCTTAAAACTACGAATTTTACTAGTAACAATAAAAACAATTCTAGTTTAAATTTATAATTTTTTAAAAATTTATTTAGAGCTAATAGTAAAAAGTACTAAAGTTACCCAAGATGAAGGGAGCTAACGATGCACATGTGTTTCTGCCCTCTAGTTATAATAATTCGCTGTATTTGAGATTCTCATTAAAAAAATTATTTTATTATAAATAATATAAATATTTTTATTTTTAAATTGTGACAAAATGGTGTTAGATAGGAGAAAGTTGAAAGAGACATTTTTTCTTGGAAATTAATATATATATTATAAAATAAAAATTTTTATTTTTATCAGTGGCGTACTATTTTTTTGAAAAAATTACCTGATGCGTATCACATCTACGCCACTGGTTGAAACTAAAACCTCTTCTTCTTACATTTAAAGTGTCTCTGTTAGGTAGATTCCTATAATGAAATTTTATAACGATACCTTCAACTGCTAAAATACTATTAACGAATATCTTTAATTTTTCAAAAATGTTAACACCCTGTATCATGTATCCATAGTTCAACGTCCCCTATCATTCCTCGAAAGCATGACCGACTTACAGGAATCACCCTGTATATGATTCTATTAGTTGGTGAATGCAACTATATATAATAAAGCTTTTAAATGCTCCTGATTTTATCTAGTCTGCTTTTTTGAACATGAGAGAAATTATTCTGAAACTATTTAACACACCCAGACACCAATGTCATCCAAATATCGGCGTTAGTTCAGAAATGAATTGAAAAAAAAACGAAATAAAAATGAAACTTCTACACCCTGTATCTCCGAAACTAAGCACTACCTATTTTTATCTGCAGAATATGAATATGCTGCCGAAGTTTCCCGAATACAATTCGAACCACCCTGTATAATAGGGTGAGCCAAAAAAACTAACCTATGGAATTTATGGATTAAAATTAACCTAATAGCCGAGAAAAAAATATCCCGGGAAGGCAGGATTTTTAGCTCAATTTTAAAAGGTGTCGGTGAACATTCAAAATTTTCCATTTAAATAACGCGTAAAAAAATATTTTTCCATTAAAAGTACCATAACTTTGAAACGGTTTACGAAATTTTTTACATCGCTGATTCTTGTAGAGCATAAAATTTACTAAAAAATATATCTGAGAGTAATCTAGTTTTTTCTGCTAAATATGAAAATTTTTAATCAATATACACTAAAACTGCATATTTTGATTTTTTTCACTTTTCAAAGCTTTAAAAATATACAAATTATTGAATTGAAAAAAATTACTCTCAGATAGATTTTTTAGGAAATTTTAGGCTCTACAAAAATCTGCGATGTAAAAAATTTCGTAAACCGTTTCAAAATTATGGTACTTTTAATGGAAAAATATTTTTTTACGCGTTATTTAAATGGAAAATTTTGAATGTTCACCGACACCTTTTAAAATTGAGCTAAAAATCCTGCCTTCCGGGGATATTTTTTTCTCGGCTATTAGGTTAATTTTAATCCATAAATTCCATAGGTTAGTTTTTTTGGCTCACCCTACTGTATAACGTTAACACCAACTCATTGATTATGATTTTTTTTATATGTGATTGAAAAGACAAAAGCGGTGTCTATATTTAGAAAAAGATACTGAAAATTACGGCCTCTTTCCGTCCATTAAAATTCATTTATAAAGGAACTTAATCCATTAAATTGATGCTTAATTTCCACGAAAATAAAGCTGTTAGATTTTTAACTAATCCGGATAAATTAAAATCCGTCCCTCTAACGATCCCTTTAATCCTAATCCTTTGGACTGTCGAAGTTCCTATTTCTAAAGCATCAGCAACTCGCTATGTATATTATTGAAAAAAGATATCAGTTTGTATTTTACATAGGAATATTACACTTTTGCATTGTACCACAGATAACATATAATAATGATTATGTGTTATCTGTGATTGTACTTACTTCATATACGGCATCCACGGGCAAGATTGTTCTAACAGCGTCTTTTTTTCTAGAGAAACATAATTTATAAAGCTTGGCAGTGACCTCTTGTTCATTTTGGTTAAACCTTTGAGGCATTTTTGCAATAAAAATTTGAATTTTGTTTTATAGCAACAATAGATTTTTAATTTTGACATTGATCGATTTCAAATAAAATTTACAACCCCAAATCAAATGGCAAATAGACAATTACTAAAAAGAATATGCAGAAATGTACAAAATGCCGTAATGACTTCACCAATCTCTTTCATCTGGTTGGGAAGTGATTGAAGAGTTCGACAATAAATGACGTCGTTGAACGATGGTTGAACGTTCTATACTTCTCCAAAAAAAATCCTATATGGGTATTTCGCCATTGTAAGAAAATCTACAAAATAAAATAGTTATTTTTGAAAACTACTTGTCAACAGTTAGGTTTTACCGATAAACAATCTCTTTCCGTCGTCGGAAGCAAAAAATACAAAGAAAAAGAAAGAAAAAATATATTTAAATGATTAAATCATATATATATTAACTAAAGTACATCGACTCCAAACTGCATTCTGTGAAGCCAAGCCGGTGAAATGGGTATATAAATCTTCTGAAGGAATTTGCATAAGTCGCTCAGTTAGCTGTACTCAAGCGTAGTGCGCAAGCCTGGATTTAGAATTATCGATCGGATCACCAGACCAATGAGAGACTAGACGCTAGCACCAGCTGTTCATTCGTACGGCTTCGTCCAACTTCGTACGGTTTTCGTTTGCGTTCCCGTTCGACAATTGGCTAATCCTCACAGTAAGGGCTAACCGATATTCGGAATTTTGGAGTTGCGCTATTGCGCCAGTGTCTGCCTACCAGACGAACTTATGTGAAATATACATGAACCGGTTATCTAGTTGTCTCTAACTCGGCTTCAAATCCAACACATTGCAGGGATAGGCGATAATCAGTATATATTTGATATGTATATGGATTAAATGATGATTAACTATTCGAGAACACTTTAGTTTTTTTTAAACAGATACGTCTAGAAAAGCCGTTGGCGTTCTGGTCAGAGAGAACATTAATAACTAAAGTGAGAGAGACCGATCAACGTTAATTTTTGAAGACTATGTTAGTGGCGCGGCCTTTGGCGTCTAACCCGAACTATGAGCACATTATCGATATAGTAGTTTGCATTCATACCTATATACTGGCGCCAAAAATTTAAAATTTGTTTATTAGGAACCGCATCTTAATCTTTCAAGTTTA
The DNA here is from genome assembly GCF_002938485.1 of Sitophilus oryzae. NCBI lineage: Eukaryota > Metazoa > Arthropoda > Insecta > Coleoptera > Curculionidae > Sitophilus > Sitophilus oryzae. The sequence continues at coordinate 1,444,015 of NW_022147296.1, forward strand.
TAATAAGAAATCTTCGTAGTTTTTTTAGATTATTTTGTTGACAACGAAAATTTATTAATAGACTTTAAAGCATTAAAACCTATAAATAAAATGCTGTGTAGGAACATAATAATTTATTTAACTTAGTTTGGTTCTCAGTTTTGCAGAATTCATTTACCAGGTCTTTGGTGGGTTGTGGATTGTCATGCCTTTTCTTGAACTAAAAATAAATAAGTTCAATTTTTTCATTAAGGTTTAATTTTACATGCTTACCAGTTTAGGTGATCCGTTTCTGTACATGTCGTGGAGTGGAGCCCATACTCCTTGCCATACTCAGCTCAAGGCTGCAATCTTCAATATCTTTTTTTATCTAACTTGGTTGGGGAGTAAACAGGGAAGCACGGTTGGGAGCTCACTTACAGAGTATCAGTAGGTATCCCGTAGGTATTCAATGTTTTTGATAGTCTTTATTCTATAACAAGAAACTATCAGTTGAAAAAATAATTTGTATTACTGGTAATAATACCAGGTATAATACCTAGTCGTTACCTTTTACAATCGGATTTAGCCCATAGGTTATGCTTACCTATGTAAATTAGCAATGTACGACTATTAGTACGAGAGCTAGCAACGTCGGAAAAATAAGTATTTTAAGACGTCTGGCTCTTTGATATATCTTTTACTATGCTCTCTAGAACAGCATGCGGCCCGTCTGGCTGCCGGTAAACATTGCGTTTCCTACTGCGCATTGAAAGAAGATCCTATATTTTATTAGTCATTTAAATTATAGTATGGAATATAAACCGACCGAGTTTCCATAACTCAATGCGTAGAGTTTCAGACCACGAACCGAGGGAGTCAGAGTTCGAATCCGAGGTCAGGACAAAAACTTTTTATTTTATTTTTCGTTTATATTCTGATAGTAAAGTATTAACCATTTGTTTTTTTTAATCACCAGAATTATTTAATACTTTACTATCAGAATATATACGAAAATAAAATAAAAAAGTATTTGCCCTAATCCAGATTCGAACTCTGAATCGTCGGTTTGTAGTCGGAAACTCTACGCACTGCGCTATAGAGACATGTTCGATTTATATTCAATACTAGAATTTATAAGACTAAATTAAAATATATATAGGATCTTCTTCCGATGCGCAGTAGTGAACTATAACGGGTATCGGCAGCCAGACTAGCTTCTGTTCAGAAGCTCAGATTTGCTTCCTCTTAGACTATATTGAGTGCACATAATATAGTCTAAGAGCTAGCAAAGTTTTCGAGAAAGTATTTTAAGACGTCTGGCTGTTTGATATATCTCTTACTATGCTCTCTGGAACAGCATGCAGCCCGTCTGGCTGCCGATATCCGTTGCGTTGTTACTATTAGGTATTTTAAAATATAATTACCAAGATAAAACTTACCTTTAAAGGAAACGTTTTGTCTGGATCTCAACCACAAAAAAAATTACAAAAATGCCGAATAATCGTGGAATCTCAAATAATCAATCATGACAATCATATGACAATAATCTTCTCTTCTCACAAGCTAAAAAAACAGGTACATTCAGTTAAAAACAATTTATTACTCCGATTATCAACAGATTTTAGTTATCTCCTTCTAGAGCTAAGAAATAGAAAAAGCTACTGACAGTCTAATTAATCCTGTCAAATGTTTAACTTGCAAAGTTGAAAACTTCCTTTTTTGGCCGCCTAAACGCTGTGCGCGTCTGGGATGCGCGGTGACAAAATAAACTTGTCTACGAAATGCCCTATTCCACAAGCCCTCTCACTTTAGTTATTAGTGTTCTCTCTGGTTCTGGTAAAATGGCATTATATCAAGTTAAACCAAAAAGTTAAACTTCAAATTAACAATTACCACCTGATAACAATTACTTAATAAGGTAACACCAAAAAGCCTCAAACTTTCTGTATGATTATTTTTAATTTTTACGTATGTTAGGTTTATTTATGTTATGTTCTTTAAAATCAAAGGAGCGATTGCAATACATTACTAACAGGTGCATGAGCAATACATTTATTTTTATTAGATTGTATTAAAAAAGCCTCTTTTATTTTTTTTAAAGGCTATCGCTTCTTTCATTATAATTTTACCGTTGTTAAAATTTATTCTGTGCCCTGTATCCCATGAATGCTGACAAATCTTAGATTTGTAAAAATCTCTCTTTCTTAATAATCGTTAAGTTCTTCTCTTTCTTTATGTTCTAATTCGTTTAAAGGCAAAACATTTAAGGGTCTAGATGATACTTGTATTAGGTACATTTCTGCAAGATTTATATTGCATTAAATATATCCAGTGTTCAGCAAAAAGGAACTCAATAAGGATTAAAAATCTTTGTTCAAACAAAACTATTTTACATTGATTTTCACTTATATCTATAAATTTATATATTTTATATGCTTGCTTAAATGATCCGACAAATCTGAAGGAGTCTTAAATTTTTTCTCGCAAATATCACAGGCATGTGGTCTATCTTCATTATGGACTTTTGTGTGTACCTAAAATCATTATTTGTGAAAACCAATAATTAGTACAAAAAAATAGACCTAAGTTTTAGGCACAGATAAATAAAACAAGTTTAGATTGGAAAGTGCCCATAAGGACAATGTAAACACTATTTGGCGCTATTCTTGCAACGGTCGCGACCCAAAGCTTTTGATAATTTCGGATCGGTTCGGTTTTTTCCGGAATTATGTCGCCAAATATTGTTTATTCAAATTTGTTATTATTTTCTTTAAATTTTATAAATAAAATACAGGATGTCGCATACACAAGAAACTTTATTTTATATAAGGACATGTATGAAATACCTATGAAACATTGGAAACCGACGTTATGCCACGATCTACGATGGTTTTTGCAGCTCCCAGTTCACAACACAGTTTTTTAGTTTTTAATGCCACTTTTTCCCAATTATCACGGGTTTGAGTTAGTAAAATTTAAATTAAACTCACAAGATAGCAATAATTACTTTGAAAATGGACGCTTTAAACACTTTTCGGTATTTTTTCAATGAGGGCGATTTAAATTTTGAAAGATTTTATATTTTTTGAAGATTCTGACTTTGACAAGAGAAAATTATTTCTATTATTGTTTGGGCGGTTGTTCTAAGCAACCGCTATAGCAGCGCCAGATCGCGTACAACGGTCGCGACCCAAAACAATTATATATTTTGACGGGCTTTCCAATCTAAATTTATTTC